>NC_133772.1:81915007-81952134 GCF_003597395.2 Chelonoidis abingdonii
GAGGATATTAAAGAACTGGCGTGAAATTGCGAGCGTAGCGAGAATTTTTAAGCAATCGGTAAAACTCGGGGTTGTACCGTACGACGCTGGAGAAATTGTAACGTAGTTTCTTTTCTAAAACAGGGAATAAAAGTGATCGCGGGTAATTACAACGTTAGCTGACGTCGGGGTTGTTATAAATGTGTATGGGTAGGGTTTTGTGGCCTGCCTTGTGCAGGAGGTCAGACTAGATGATCATATTGGTCCCTTCTGACCTATGAGTCTATGAGTCTATGAGACATTTGACATCAGTCAGGCTCTTGCCCTTATTCTGAAGACCAGCTTGAAATCCACATATCTCTCCATCATGTTCCCCAATTGATCTTTTCAAGCATTTCAACCCTAACTTTATTCTTCTCTAAATTGTTTCCCTTTGCTCAGTAAGGATCATGGTACACAGATGTCAGCTATGAGGCATTCATCCGAGATGGAGACCAAAAAAAGAACATGGCCTAGAAAGCTGCTGGACATCTATAACTGAATTTATGGAATATCATGATGTCTGAGTTGAAGCTGAAGTAAAACTATTCAAGCGATGTATTACTGAGTGGTTCCTGCTTGAGCTGACTCAGCCATGTGTAGTGCAAGCCCTGAAAAGCTGAAATGAGGATAGTTTGAAACCAAAACATTGGCTCCTCTATGATGTGGCAATACTCATGTACTGTCTCCCAGAATCCTGAGCTGCCACATTAGGATTAATTCTGGAAAGGCCTAACTAGTCCATGGCTGCAGCCCTTTGCATTGTGAACTACTGAGTCTTCATGACCAAATGTCAGGAAGAAATGGAAGAAAACCTTCAATCTGGTCAATTCTCTTCCCCAAGAAAAATGCAGAAAGCCTCAAAAAGATAATCCACAATGGGGTAGACATAGTGCAGCATCAGGTGATGTGCAGATACAGTGACAAGGACAGCTGCCTTAGGGTTGCATTGCCACAGGTCAGCCTGGTTGCAGGCATACAAATGCAACCAAGAGGTCTAGCTAGAGATCAAGAATCTGTTTTACAGCAGAGGGAGCTTGTTTGGGGAGCAAGTAAATGCCTTTTTGCAGAAAGGAAAGGGGAAAAAAGTCCATGCTACATTCTCTCAGACCTCATGCCGTGGACCTCTCCTTCGACGGAGGGAAGGATAAAGCTCTACTTCAAAAGATGGCTTTCAGATTGATGAGTGATTTCAAGATTACTTAGTACCTTCCTGCACAGGTCACTTGGCCTCAGCATCAAAACCCAAATGATCCTAAGCCCTCTTTCAGCAACTAGAAAACAAAGGTTTCCTCTAATTTTTTACATCCATATGTGGAATGAATTTTGTTATGTGCACCAATATAGAGGTGATGCGTGGCGGGGGTGGGGCCAAGGGGTTCGGAGTGTGGGAGGGGGCTGAGGGCTGGGACAGAGGGTTGGGGTGCTGGGGGTGTGGGCGCTGGGGTGGCGCCGTGGATGAGGGGTTCAGGGTGCAGGAGGAGGCTCAGGGTTAGGGTACGGGGGGGGAGGAGTGAGGGCTCCAGTGGGGGAATGCGGGCTATGGCGTGGGCTGGGGGTGAGGGGTTTGAGGTACAGGTTACCCTGGGGCTACAGCAGGGAAAGAAGACTCCCCATAGCCATCTCTTGCTGCAGCAGCCCGGGGCCGGGGGAGAGCACCACTGCCCACCAGGGCAGCTCTGGGGACGGGAGGAAAGGCGCCTCTCACCAGCCGCGGCAACTCTGGGGCTAGTATTAACAGAGAGGCGCCTCTCCGCAGCAGCTCCAGGGCTGGGGTCAGGGGAGAGGTGCCTTGATAGCCTGCTGCACGGCCACACAGCTTAGAGGGAATGTAGATCCTTAGCATATAGGATAGCCTGCCGCTACCAATATTTTGCATGGTTCTTCGTGTCAGAGGCCAGTTGGCAGCCTTTTACCTCAATAGCCTCTGGTACCTTGGATACATGGTTCCTGAGCAGTGTTCACTGGGGACATAAGATCAGGTTTTCAGAAAGCCAGGTAGCAAAGGTCCTGTCAATGCTAAGGAGAAACAAAGGTTTGATGATCCTGATATCCTCAGACTGACCCAGATAGATTTGGTTCACAACTCGGTAGTGGATGGGCAAAGCCAGTCCACCCAAGTGACCCCTTCACTTGACCCCCTCCAAAACTGCTTGACTATTTTCTTCAACCAGCTGAATTTACATAAAGACTAAATTTCTCAGCTATTCTAAGTGAAGGTGAACCACTCTCTATGCCAGGGGTGGCTAACCTATGGCTCTGGAGTCACATGCAGCTCTTCAGAAGTTAATATTCAGCTCCTTGTATAGGCACCGATTCTGGGTCTGGAGCTACAGGCGTCAACTTTCCAATGTGCCGGGGGGTGCTCAACCCCTGGCTCTGCCACAGGCCCTGCTCCAACTCCACCCCTTCCTGCCCCCTCCCGAGCCTGCTTTGCCCTCATTTCTCCCCTTCCCCTCTGAGCCTCCTGCATGCCACGAAACAGCTGATCAGGAGGTACGGGAAGGGAGGGGGAGGTGCTGATCAGCAGGGTTGCTGATGGGTGTGGGGGGGAGTTGATGAGGGGCTGCTAATGTATTACTGTGGCTCTTTGGCAATGTACATTGGTAAATTCTGGCTCCTTCTCACGTTCAGGTTGCTGCCCCTGCTCTATGCAGTCCCTTGTCAGTTAGGTCTATGTAGTGACTTCAAAAAACAATAATATTAAAATACCCCCTGTGGTGTGGGATATAGATTTCATTCTGACAAGGCTGAAAAAAATCTCATTTTGAACCACTTAGTTCCTGGGATCTGAAATTTCATACATGGAGGTTTGTTTTCCTGTTGTCAATGACTTCAACTTAATATGTGAGAGCTTCAGGCCACAGTGACTGATCCATCCTATACCAAGCTTTATGAGAATAAAGCAGTGCTGTGGATTCAACCAGATTCTCTTCCCAGCACAATATCGTGGTTCCATATAAATAAGACAAACTTTCATCTCATGTCCACATCGCACAGTGGACCCCTCTCCACAAAAAGTCCTTAGGGCGTTCTCTTTGGAGTAGACTGAAATGCTTTGAAAATCCATCCAACTCTTTGTTTCTGTTGAAACTAGATCTCTGAGCTATACTATTACCAAGAGGATTGTCTAAATGGATGTTCGAGTGGATTTCTTTTTATGATAATCTGGCTGACTAGAAGCTGGAAAGCCATGTTAAGGGTCAGTCAGTGGAAAGAAAAGCTATCTCTGCTGCTTATTCCAGAGATGTCCCATAGCAGACATCTATAAAACAGTGACATGGTCCTTTTCTTTCCACACTAAGCATTATTGACTGGAAAACCTATTTCAGACTCTCCTTTATCCAGAAGTTGTTTTCAAGGTAAAGAAGGCTAAACATTACCAACTCAATGAAGTCTTGTTCAGATTGTCCCTTATTTTAAGTTGGCCTGTTTTCGCGTGAAATTTTTTTTCCCACAACATCTCTGCTTCCTTTTGCAAGCATGACCATTTTGGTCTGCTCACTGTTGGCAATGGCCATGCTGTTGCTGCTCATTGCAGCTTTCACTATTTTTTGTTTGGGGACTTCCCTCAAACTTTTCATTCCACAGGAGTTGGAATCCTGACAGATAGTTTCCTTAGAGATGGGGATATTAACTGTAATTTTGCTTCTTTAAAGATGATCCTTGCTATACAGTGTTCACTAACCCAACCCACCTACCTTCACAGTTTGGGAATTATATACTTTTAGTGTTCCTCTGTTTACACCTAATTTATTTATTACTCGGGCATACTTGTCTAATATTTTAATAATTCTAATTAGCTTATTTTAGCTTTGCCTTCTGCATAACTGCAGAAAAACACTGAACTGTTGGGGAGGGAAAGCATTTATAACATGGGATGGGGCAGTGCATGATATCCATTAGGGCCTGGCTCACAACTTTATCCCATTACCACTGCCCTGGGGCATCAAAATTCTTAACAGCTGTGCAAGTTTCACAAAGACACAAAACTAAGACTCCTATTACAGTGATATTTTCAAAGAAACAAAATTTACAGGCCTTTTCTGTTAGCATCAAAAAGCTATTATCACAAGGAAGGGGAGTCTGAAGATGCGGAAGACACTTCAGAACTTTTGTTTTTAAAAATTAAAATTAGTCATAAACAGTAGGGTGAAAAAGATTTTTAGACTTTCAAGATGAAAGAGCAAATAAAAGAGAGTAAAAAAATATATTTGAGAGTGTCTTTACTTTTTTGAATTAAATGCCCAAAGCTTCACCAAACATGACTATTTCTTTCTCTTTCCTTAATTAAATGCTTTCTAGCTGCTGGCTGTCCATTTGTTCACTCCAAATAGTACATGGCAGGATGCCAGGAACATACTGTCCACCATCTCTCTCTAATTGGTGTGATTTTTTCATGCAGATAAGAAATAAAATGAAGACAACTTACCTGCTAAAATTAGAAGCATTACTTTTGCATTGGATTTGTGCCTGTATGAAGAGAGGGGGCATTCACTATTTCTCTGAAAGCTGATTTTTCAGCTATAATAAAAATGTTGTGTGTGTCATATTCTCCCCTTCACTACAATTACTCAAGCTTTGTAGTAAGCTTTCTAATAAAAAGAAGTTACTTCCACATAAGACAATGTGGAGAGTATTAATGGATATCAAAGGTGCCTTTCTAGCTGCTATCATGAAGAATATGTCAGCATTTACATGCTAATTCTTACTATAAAAGCAGTTGTTCTAAAATACACCATAGATATACGCTCCAGGATATATAAATTGTAATTTACATTACAACTCCATTTAACTGAAGTCCAGTTCACCAGTATTCACACATATCAAGGTCTAGTTAACTTACAGGTTTGAAAAGCTTGGCCTGCTGCTGTGCAAAACTAAACTCACCTGCACTTTCCCATTTCCCTTTCAAAAATCTCACACTCAGTCTCTCTCTCTCTCTTTCCCCTCCTAACCCCAAATCACACACATACTCCTGTCTTCCTTAAAAAGAAATACACATATATACACACAGTTTTGTCTGAGGCTCTCACTTGGTCCCCCCACTAAATTCCCACATCTACAACTACCCACATTGCCAAAGTTTTTCCCAACAAAATCACACACATGCTAAGATATCCCCTTATATACAGGACAGCACCCTCTGTAATTAACACACACACACACAGCCTCCATCCTTAGATGAATCTTCCCCTCCCCAATTCAGACTGCTGGCACCCAAACCTCGCCCCCTTGGTAACTCCTCACCCCATACACAGCCCTCTCCTTCACGCTCACATACATTGAACCTCCTTCCTGTCTCTCCCTCTCCCACTCTTTTTTAGAGTAACCTGACTGTGGAGTAGCTCTAAGCAGCCTCCCCAATTGTCCACATTGCCTCCAGCAGCAGCAGAATAAGCTTTTCAGAAGCTGGAGCTTCTTTCTCCTCTGCTGCCTTTGCAAAAGCAGACATAGAACATGAGCCAGGGTTGGGGGCTAAATAGTTTAGGCTGGGGGACACTTCAGCCTGAATTAAGGATATTCAAGGTCTTAAGCATATTCCACATGGGGGACTTCCTGTACACTGGCCCCGTCCCTCTACATTATGGCAGGGCCCCCCCCTCCAGGTTGTGTCCACCCCTCCCATTTAAGGTGGTAGAAACGGGATTCTGTTCCCCTGGCTGCTAAGAAGTATGGCAGTGTCTGTGGTTCCCCTCATCCTTGTTTACAAGGCACCAAATGGAGAGCACTTGGGTTCTCCTCACTCCTTCCGGGCCACCTTCCCTCAAAGGATTCCCTGCTCAAGAGAGGTGGCAGGGTCTTCTGCCCTCTTCACATGGCTAACTGGAGCAGAGGTATTCCCTGGCGTGAAGAGTTTACAATCTAAGTATAAGACTGGATACAACAGATGGGAGATCACAAAGAAAGAATGAAACAATACTATGACCTCTACTGCCAACAAAGGGAGGGAAAAATATGAAAACAACCCCAATTCATCTTTAAAAATTAGTTTAATCTAAACTGGAATCACAAACACTAAAATGCATTAATCATCACTGTACAATTATTCCATGGTCTCACTTGGGCCAGAGTTAAGTTTGTTTTGGGTGCCTTAACTATGCATTTCCATATCTTAATGTGTTTGGATTTCTTTTAAGTGTAAGCCTAACTCTGAATTTCCTGGGTTTTTAATGTTTCATTTTTGGATAATCAGAACATTCCTATAATCATTTTCTACTCCTAAATTACTGATGCGTATTCTTTTAACTCTTTTAATGTCATTTTTGTCTTTAGAGATATTTTCCAAATTTGAGAGTACATATCAGTAACTTCACCTAATATATTCAAAAACAATAGTTTGGTTATGGTTGCGAAGTGCAATTACAGAGATGTGCCAGCGAGCAACCCCAATCACAAGCTAAGATTACATAAACAATTCTGACACCAACGTTGTCTGTCTCACACACACACACAAGACTGGCACCTAAGCAATTTTAACTGTGTCCTTGTAACAAAATTCAATTAGCAATTCAGGAGTACCTGAAAAATCTGTCTGTCCCTCCATCCATCCAACTAAAGTTTCTTATAATGCCCATGACCATAGCATATGGACATCCAAACAACCATATTTTCTTTCTGAGCAAAACAATTCCATCTACCTCTAATAAGACAAATATTATTAGACATAAAGCTACTTTAATAGCATGATTTTTACACCAATTCATAAAAATATGTTCAGGAATGTATTCAGGGCTCAATCCAGCACCTTTCTCCACTGCAGAATTCTCTTTAAAAAATACTATTTAAAAAAAAAAAGGTTAAAGAGTTTTCCTTTACAAATACAAAAAAGATTGTAAATGTTTGTTTAAGAAGTCTCAATGTATGCAAACATTTGTTTTAGTTTCATAGGCCATGTCTAACTTTGGTCGATGCAAATTATACTGGCATAAAGCCGCCACAGTTAGTGTACCGTTTGTGCATCTGCATACATGGCTCCTTGCGTCAGCACTGTGCATACTCACCAGGGAATGCTTGTGTTGATGCACAGCATGGTGCACCATAGGTAAGTATCCCAGTTTGCAGCCTGCCACCATCCAGTGTGCTATCTTTTGGGAAGTTCTAGCAAGGCATGGTGGGACAGAAATTAGCCACGCTGGGGTGACTAGGAGCAAGGAGTCAAATTCCCAGCATGCAAATGTCTCCATCACATAATGTCATCTATATCCCATAATTTTCACGCTTTCAAAAAAAAAATCCCACGAACCTCAGTAGCCATCATCACTGTCTGCCATCGCTGACAGAAGCATGGAGCCTGCACAGCTCTACATTAGTGTGATAAACATTTCAAGTATAGGATACAAAGAATCAAATTGGGAGGAACATGATGATTTCTTTGAGGACAGATTGCTGTGGGACATAGCAAGAACCAATTCAAGTTTGTTGGTGATGTTCACAGAGCTGCTGCAGATGGTGGAGTGCCACTTCTGGTCTCAAGAAACAAGCACTGACTGGTGGGATTGCATCGTAATGGAGGCTTGGGATGCCAAGCAGTGGTTACAGAACTTTTGGATGCCCAAAGCCACATTCATAGATCTGTGAGCTGAGCTTACCCTAGCTCGCTAGTGCAGCAACACCAAAGTGAGAGCTGCAATGACAGTGGAGAATCGAGTAACAGTTGCACTGATTGAAACTTGCAATGCCAAAGTGCTACTAGTCGGAAATGCTTTTGGAGTTGGAAAATCCACTGCTGGGGCCATTGTTATGCAAGCGTGCAGAGCCATTAATTGTCTCCTGCTACGCAGGACTGTGACTCTCAGCAATGTGCAGGACATAATGGTTGGATTTGCAGCAATGAGGTTCCTGAACTGAAGTGGAGTGGTAGATGACACCAGCCCTGGCACATGGCCACAGTGTACATCAACAGAAAGAACTAATTTCCTATGGTTATGCAAGCACTATTGGCGCACCAGAGATGCTTCATCGACATCATTGTTTACTGGTCAGGGAAGGTGCATGACGCTCACATCTTTAAGAACATAGGACTGTTCAGAAAGCTACAGGTAGGGACTTTCCCAACCAGCAGAGTGTCACTGGCAATGTTGAAATGCCAGTAGTGATCCTGGGGAATCCAGGCTACTCCTTGCTCCTCTGGCTCATGAAGCTGTACTCTAGCCACCTCAACAGCACTAAGGAAAGATTCAGCTACTGGCTCAGCAGGTGTAGAATGACAGTTGAATTCACTTTTGGTAGAGTGAAGGGACACTAGTGTTGGTTACTCACAAAACTGGATATCAGTGGAAAAATATATCCTAGTGGTTACAGCTGCCTGCTGCATCCTGCACAATGTCTGTGAATCAAAGGGGGAAAAGTTGCCGCAGAGGTGGAACGGCTGTCTTCTGAGTTTGAACAGCCAGACGCAAGGAGTCTTAGAAGATCTGAATCCACCGCTATATGGCTCAGGGACGCTTTGAAAAATCACTTTAACAGTGAGCCACAGTAATGCATTGTGGTGTACTGCACTGTACCTGGCCCTGCTGATTTGAGGTCTGCTAGGAATTGTGTGGTGTTTGCTGCACATCTGTGAATAACATTATCAATGCGCCTATCAATATTGTGGTGCTTGCTTTACATTTATGATTACTACACTGCATCAGGATCCCACGAAGGGAAGTCAGGGCCAATGGGAGGAGCAGATAGGTATGCTCGCCAAGCTGGAGAATCAGCAAAAGGCATTTCAAAAATGTTTGGGGCTTTAAAGGGGCAGGGGGTCTTCTGGTCTCCATGACCCCCCCAGCAGAGCAGTCAGTGTTGGGCATCATGGGGTAGTGGCTGGAGGACTCTTGGAGTCGACATAAGTAACATAGTATCTACATTCATGCTGCATTGACCTCAGTACATCAATGTGTCTCACTGCCACTTGGAAAGGTCGGTGTTACTGCATCACTATAATGGGGCACTTAAATCAGCGGCAGACAAATTTAAGTGTAGACATACGCATAACTAGGTTAATGCAAGGCAGCTTATGTCAACCTAAATTTGTGGTGTAGACCAGGCCATAGTCTGTATCTCAGCTGACTGCTCTGGTTCTGGATACTGTACATCCAAATCCAATCCCAACAAGCTTATCCTAACCAGAAATGCAGGTTGACTGAACCACATCTTTCATCTCTGCTTCCAGGTTGCATCTCTCCATTTGTTTCCCTATTGGTTTGGAGAGAAATCAAAAGCTTGACAGACCTGATTACAAGATGTGTCACATACACATGAATTTCATCCATGGGAGCACACTGCTGTCATCTTCTATTCCCTTTGAGTATGTTCACTGACATGGAACATGGTCTTTTTTTTTTCTTTCTTCCCTTTTAGATGGAATGGGCCGAGTTCTTGCTCAAGATGTTTATGCAAAAGACAACTTACCCCCCTTCCCAGCATCGGTAAAAGATGGATACGCTGTCAGAGGTAAATGCTTTAACTCTAGACATGCAGTGCATCTTTTGAAAACTCAGCATTACCCCAGATAGTTAGTACACCTGCATGCTCCAGTTAGAAGCACTTCTTTCTTGGATATAACTGTTGTTATACATTTTATTTGTAGATGTCTAGATCATTACTGAAATCATGGCTGTGTAAAATTCAGCCACTTTAAAGGAAGACTGCAATGATGAGATCTAATTCTTTAAATGAGGAGAACAAGGAGAAGGGGAGTGAAAATGCATATTTACAGAGCCATGTTTAGTAAAACCTTTCAATATTTTACTCTCTATAACTGTTCTTGGGTCTGGTAGCCCTTTCAATGAAAGTTGCCATTTTGCTACCACTTCCAGCAGGAAGTCTGGCCTCATGATATAGATGAGACCCAGGAAATGCAGTTCTTGTGTGAGACAGACATGAGAATTTCAAAGAGTTTCCTGTTTTTTAGAATTTTTATTATTAAGAGTGTTTCCTATACATCAAATATTTTATCAGACTGTTACAATTCCATCTTACTGTTTGTTTATTAATTATTTTTTATTATTACAGTTGATCATTTTCAAAATTGTGTCTAGGAATGCACGCTTCAGAGTAATTAGATGTAGCAATTAAAATATTTTTTATATTACACTGAACATTTTCATAGGAACTTTCCTGTAAAGACTCCTTAGACAGTATAACCTAGAGAACAGAGCACTGATCTGGGACTTAGAAGATCTGGTTGTGCCATTGTCCTATTGAGTGACTTTGGGCAAGTCACTTCACCTTTGTGCCTCTGTTTTCCCATCTGTAAAATGGGGATAATGATATCTTGGTGCATGCTAAAACATTTGAACAGGAACTGATACATTTATATATGGTCTGTGATAAACTTAAGTCTGCCAATCTGAAAGTGAACCCAAAGAAATTTGAGTTGTTTCAAAAAGAGGTCATTTACTTTGAGCACCCAGTCAGGTGGGAATTTCCACTGACAAAGAGAAAACTGAGGCTATGCAGAACTGACCAACTTCCCAGACACTCAGAGATGACCAGAGTTTTGTAGGGTTCTGCTCCTATTACAGAAGGTTTATTTGTGAGTTTACCAATATGCAAAACAATTGTATAGGTTTGCTGAGAAACTATTTCACAGGTCAGCAGAGTGTGATGTAGCATTTTTGGAGTTGAAAAAGACTCTTGAGACTGCTTTTGTCTTAGCCTACCCATATTTTAAAACACCTTTTATATTGGAGGGTATTACAACAAATATCTAAGTTTCCTAAAAGAAATTATTTCACCACCCTAAAGGAACTCCTAGCAGTGGTAAAATCTATAGGACATTTTCACCACTGTTTATATGGGAGGAAATTTGTGGTCAGGACAGACCATGCATCCCTGTAATGGCTGTTTAGATTCAGGAATCCTGAGGAGCCAGTTCCCAGGTACAGAGCTATGATTTCATAGTTGCATGCAGGCCTGGACACAAGTATGGTAATACTGATGCTTTTCAGGAGGCTAATTTCCAACATTGTGACTGCACTCTTTATGGTCCAGACAAATTATAGGGCAGACTTCAGTAAAGGGCAGAAATCCACTGAATTGACTGAGACAGTTCCCCAAATGTCCCATGGGCAGGGGTTCCATGGAACAGTCTCATTAGGCTCCACAGGCCTGTCCCAGACATTACAGTCATCTTTATGTATTGAATGGCAGCCATCTACCTCAAAGGCAATGGCGTGAGCACCAAAGCAGTTCAATTATTGTGTCATGCTGCAGCATCACAAGTGGCTAAAAAGTCCAATTCTTGGGCAACAGTCCTTGTTGAGTGGGCTCACAGCAGCACATTAGCCCTTGCTGGATTAGTGCGGTGTTAATGTACTCCAACACCCACCCTCCCCCTCAAGCCAGATCCTGGAGGACTGGATGTAGATCCACCTCCCACGTTCCTTCCCAAGAGAAGAAGTTGCCATTCAGCTGTCCCTTCTGTGCTCATTGCTGAACCTGGAGGCATATGGCTGAAGGGACAGATATCAACTCATCAACCAGAGTTTGGGGTCTTTTGTCACATTCAGCCATCTTAGGGGGCATGATCCATAACCAGGATGACTAGGTTCCCAAGTAGGTAATAATGAAATGCATATATTGCCTATTTTACAGTCAAGCCCTTTTTTTCAATAACAAAATAGGCCAATTCCCAGGGAAATAGTTTGCAGTTAATATAGAGCACTGGATGTTCCTCCTGCTGGACAGAAGCACACAGAGAAGGCAGTGGGAAAGCCCCAGATGCAGCCAGAGAAACACTTGTAGTGTGACCCTGAAAAAAAATTAAAAGCAGGAGCTTTTCGATAGAGTGCTGGCTGAAAAGAGGCTTTGATTTGTGAACAAAACTATCTCCTGCTGCTTGACTCCTATTCTGTCTAAGAAAAGAGTACTATTGTGTACATTATTTGTAAATAAACAGGATTGCATCAAGACAATACCTGACTCCTTCATCAGTTTTTCCTCCTAACATATAAACCTGCAAGATCCCGAATTTTGGTGAAGTGTTCAGATCAAAGCCATACAGATAGTAGTAGTAGTATTAATATTTGTAAATGTTTTTCACATTCCATTTCAGAAAAAAATGGCGATATTGGAGAATGGGAGTGATATGGTTGCACTGTGTGAAAGAAGGTGGGCAACAGCATTCTGTGCATGCTCAGTTCTGGAGAGCTGGAAATTTAGGAGGCTATAGTGAAGAGAGTTGCAGTAATGGAGACAAGAGGAGATGAAGGAATGGATGTAGATTCCAGGCAGTAAAATTTAAAGGCATTGTTGCAGAGGTGATAAAATGGTAGGCTGATTTGCAGATCTGAGCCCTGAGACGAGAGTTCAAGGTAAAGGAACAGGACAGAGTTTCTTATGAGGCATTAGCAGCTATTTAAACGGAGGTGTAATGCATGGAGTTTTTTCTTGTTCCCAGATAAGAGTTAAATTTTGGCATTTAGGCATAGTCCTGTAGTTGGTATGGTGAAAACTGCACAATCCAGGGGAGAGGAATCAATAGGCATTCTGTCTCAGGGAGGCACAGTGTCTTTGGTAACATAGGGCAGAGAGACTAGTTCATTAAACGTAGTACTTAATTCCCTCCTGCACAGGTGGCTAGTTAACAGAACCATGGCTCTTGCTACTCTCCAGCACTCTCTGATCCCTTTCCAGTAAGTTTCTTCCAGAGAGAGGGAGAGCAATTCAGTAGCTGCTTTTACAGTCTAAAATTATGGGAGCTGCAATTCTGGACAGCATTTACAATGGTGATGACACTCCTTAAAAGTTAAATCTGGTTTCAGTGTGCAGTACACATTGATCAAACTGAATATAGGCCTCACTAATGTGTCCTCACTATTGTAAGACTGTTTAAAAATAGGCTTATATATGAGAGGTTGTCACATTCCTTATGTTGTAGTTTAACTTTTTTTTTAATTATTTCAGAAAATGAAAATTATTTCCAAAAAATAAAATAAAATCTAATATTGAAAGTTTAAGGAAATATGTACAGTTATATAATACCCTGTTACACAAGAGAACACCTGTTCAGAGCTGAATATCTTAGCCCCAGGACCACTTGCCATCAGTGACTGTTCCTAGGAACAAAGGTAGAGAAAGTTTTGGCTCAGCTTTGTTGAGTTATTTTCACCCTTTGGTATTTGAGAATTTGGAATCAAGGGACTTGGTTGGAGTTTTTTTAAAAGTGAAATTAATCTTTCCTTCAAAAATTAGTAAATTCAATACGCTTTCATCGGCAGATTTGTAGACTGGTTTCAGAATGTGAACTTAATAAACCATTACAAATGTAGCCAACCACAGAGTAGCCATTCTTCCTGAAAGCAGTTCATCTCAGAATGATAAGGGAATCTAGATGTTTCCAGATGACTTCTTGGGGTATTCAGATGAAACAAAGGTTACTAGATAAGGTTGTCGTTGATTGGTCTTCACTACTGGGAATATTTTGAAATGCAACAGATTTAAAATGGATAAAAGGACATATTTTCAATCCAATGTTTAATTAAACTATGCAACTCACCTTCACAGGAAACTCCAGAAGTGTATAGGTCACAAAGATGTTCATAAAGATTAGCTATTTATACAAATAACAACATGAACAATTACAAAGATTATAAATTTTTATGCTCTAGACTGTGAACTACCCACCGGGGTCCAGTAGAAATTTCCTTTTATGGTATCTAGTACTGCAGAATTTGATGCATTATGGTTTCTTTGCATTTTTTCTGGAATATCTAGTATTGACTGCTTGTCAAAGATGGATTTCCAGACTACTGTTTCAATGTGGCAATCTCTCTGTGCCTATGAACCTGTGTTGTTGAGGAGATAATGAAGAAATGCACTTCAGCAGCACGGAGTGTGTTTCGCATCAACCAAGGCTACTCACTCAGTTTGAATAAAAGTTAAATCTACTTTTGAAGTGAAGTACATCTTGATTCATTCTAACTTGAAATCATTTACTACCATATTGGCAGAAAAGTAGTGAAATGTACCTCATGGTTCTCAGTTCATCAATACACCCTGATGCAGGGCCAGATTTACACCTTATAGGTCCCCGCCCCCCCTTCCCCCTGTGTGGCCCTGCCTGGAGCCCCCCTCACACCTCTCCATATGATCCTGCCTGGACCACCACCACCACCACCCCCTGCATTCCCATGTGGCCCAGCAGCCCTGTGTGGCCCACTCTGTTTCCTAACCTGGCTTGAAGAAGGCTTTTGTGACTTTTCACTTGAGGAAAAAATGCACACACCACCCACCAGACCAGTTAGCCTCAGCCAGCTCGGGCTGTTCTGGTGCCACAGTGGCCTCTGGTGGGCAAAAGGTGGAACTGCAGCACATTTTCTTTCAGGGGGGAAAAGAATTCAGCCTCCCTTGGACAAGAATTCTGTGCATGCTGCAAATGTTACCTAAGGGGAGGGGGCACAATGTGAGACAAGTGGTGTGTGGGGCATCTCAGCAGGGAGCTGGACTGATCAGGAGGCTCCCTCCCTCTCAAGAACTGAGCAGTGAGGCCAGCAGCAGCAAGGCAGCAAAATAGCTCCAAATACCGCAACTTGCAGCAGCTAAAAAAACCCTGGCAACTTCCAGCTAAAATAGCCCAATTGGGCTAGAAAATCACATATTTGGCAATGAGTGCCAGTGCCTCTAGACATGCCTGCTGTGCCCAATTGGAAATCCGGCCCTCCCCGGTGCACTGTTGAGCTCATCCGTTATGTGACTTCTGAATAGTAATTGGTGGAAAACTCTGAAATGTATTTTATTTAGAAACAGATCTGCTTATATCATATATTGTCTGTCTTTCTTTCCCCACTTCATGTTTCCCTGCTAGGAATATTGGCATGAAAACAAATTTTTGTTTCTTATTTGTTCATCTGCTCCTGTTATCTTTTCCTCAGCTCATTTTATGTTATAACCCTCCATTAGATACATCATAATCAGTCCCAAAGCAACCACTTCAGGATATTAGGTAAGGAATGATCAGTAGAAGCAGATAAACAACTAGGAAACAAACTGCTTGTTTTCCTGGAGAACAAGATAATATGTATACAGGAGATCTGAAAGGTAGGCAAAGCTATTTATTTAACAGCTGAGTACCACTTTTTAAGGAAAGGAGTTAGTTAACGAAAAATCTGGTTTGATTTTGAGATTACATTTTTAATATGATTTTATTTGGCTAAGAAAATAGCCAACACAACTCATTTAAAGTTAAATGAAGATTTTACTGGGCAGTGTTGTTATGTAATGCAGACCCAAGAGGTTTGTCTGAAATAGCAGATACAGATAGACTCATGAAATTAATTCACCACTGCAACAGACTGTAGATTTGGCAGAAAGCACTTCCAACGCCCCTTATTGGCGTCAATAGGTACGTACAGTAATAATAATAATAATAATACTTAGTATTTTCCATCTAAGGATCTCAAAAAGGTTGCCAGCCTCAAATATTCAAAAATCTTGAGATTTTTTTAAAACTATAAATCTGAGATTCTTTTTATTTGCCTCCTGATTTCTGAGTCTTTAGGATGCACTCATTTCACATTGTCAAGCTTTTCTATACATCAAAAGGGCTAGAACTTACTTATTTCTTTAATGAGAGATCAGATTTACATGTAATCTCTTGATTCCAATAGGTTTTAAGGATTAAAGCACATATCTTAGCCCAATAGGGTTTTAGAATCATAGAATGTTAGGGTTGGAAGAGACCTCAGGAGGTCATCTAGTCCAATCCCCTGCTCAAAGGAGGACCAACACCAACTAAATCATCCCAGCCAAGGCTTTGTCAAGCTGGGCCTTAAAAACCTCTAAAGATGGAGATTCCACCACCACCCTAGGTAACCCATTCCACAACTTCTCCACCCTCCTAGTGAAATAGTGTTTCCTAATATCCAACTGAGACCGCCCCCACTGCAACTGCTTCTTGTTCTGTCCTCTGCCACCACCGAGAATAGCCTAGCTCAATCCTCTATGGAACCTCCTTTCAGGTAGTTGAAGGCTGCTATCAACCCTCCCCCCTCATTCTAGAATACTAAATATTGTGAGACTCATGATAGACTCTCATGAGTTGATGACATTGTAAAAGACTTGATTCTTTGGCCCTTACCTGTGATGAGCAGTACTTTACTCCATGTGAAATTTCAGTGAAATCAGTGAGGCTACTTATGAAGTAAGATACTATTCATTGTGAGAGAGAAAGACACTGACCACAGTTGAGTAAACATCACAACACCCTGGGGACATAGATATGGTAAATACTTTCATTTTTCAGGTGGGGGTCTCTGAGAGTAACAGAAATTAAGTTATTGTCACAGCTCAAATTACAACCCAGGGACTCGATTTTGTTCCAATTAACATAAATGATGAAATTCTGATTTCAGTGGGAGCAGGATTTCTAGTCTAGTCTAGATACGTTCTTATGCTGCCCTCATCACTATAGTTTTGGAGCCCTTTCCAATAGTGCATTGAATGACATGACTAACATCTGTCACATGTGGTTTGTTCTCTCTCTTATCTTTTCCCTAGGGGGAGAATTTTGCATGCAGCATAGTGTTTTGTTTTGGTAAGTTTTCTGTTTAGGCTAGGTTTTTTGTTTTGTTTTGAATAGAGAAGACAGGTGCCAACCAGATTGTCTACAAGACACTCCTTTGTGGCCCATCAAGGCACAACTCAATCAGCTGTGGTTCCCTGACAGTGTCACTCCTCATAGATCCAGTGCCTTGGTGTCTTAGCCCACTGGACATGGCACACTTGAGTCACACCCCTTCCAGGGCATTAGAGTCCAGAATAAAAGGAAAACAACTCAAAAGCAAGGTCATCCAAGGATTTGTCGGCAAGACCCTGCCCTTCTACACAAGGCTTGTCTCCATGTGGCCAGTCTCTTTTATTAGTCTTCGTGGGTCTGGTGATCCCATCCACTGGGAGTCTCATCCAGGCAGCAAGCTGTCTCAGGATCTTGGCTAGAACAGGCCTTCCTCATCCAGGAAGACCCACAGCACTGCTCTCTGTTCTCTTTGGTCAGTTCCCTAACTAAGCTGAGGCTCTTCCTTTAGGACCCTTGATTCCTGAAAACTGCCGCAAGTGTAGTGGGGCTGGGCCAGTTGTGCCCACAGGCTCTTATTTACCCCCTCCCTGAGAGCAGGGGGCCTATCTGCCCTATTGCAGCAAGTCAAAGAAATACCCTGGCACTTGAAGCAGAAGGTGGTAAGGTTTGTGACGATTCGTAGTTCCTGTGGGAGTTCATTCCACAAGTCTCAGACTGGTCCCCATGAAAACTATCTCCTGCACAGATGAACTTTATCCTTCATTGTGTCTGAGGAGTGGAGTTATTGACCCTGGTCATCACATCTCCGCTTTAGGCAATCTTCTAGCTATGTTGGGCCCAAGCCCCAAAGTACTGAGTGCCTTGAAGATAAAGAGAAAGACAACTTGAACATGACTTGATATTCTGTGAGAAGCCAGCGTTGAGAGTGGATGATTAGATTCCAAGTCTCCTGACTTCCAATCCTGTACTCTTCCCCTAGGATGACATTGTCTGTAGATATAATCACTTTTGGGTGTCTGCATGATCAAATGGTTAGAGCAGGTAACTAAGTGTCAGTACTCCCAGATTCTGTTTCTGACTCTAGCTATGAGACCTTGAGCAAGTCACGTACTCCTCCTGTACCTCAGATTCTTCTTCTGTAATACAGATAACACCTACCTCAGAAGGTTATTGTGAGGTTTAATTAACATTCCTTAAGCACTTAGAGATCCTCAAATGAAAGGTGCTATAAAAGCATAAATACAGTTCTTACAGGCAGAACACATAGCGACACCTATACACCTCCTAACACTTAATACTTTACATGATTTCAGTTGCTTCAAACTTCAGCTGTTCACATTAATAATTTCTGTATTTGGTCTCTGCCTCAGAATTATATATTCAGTTTCAGCAAAAACAGTTTAAGAGTTTCTGAGAATAAGAGCAGGGAAAATATGGTAGTTATTCTCAATTGTTTCTTCGGACCTTTCTAGTGCCTCCAAAGCAGAAACTCAGCATTTGTTAGCAGAAGTATCTTTGCTGTCCCCTTGAAAATCTATCCAGATATGGATAAATGAGTTGCCCTGGGAAATAAACCTTTTCCCACCTGCTCTCCCCCATCAAAATTTCCTTTTGTCTAAATGAAGGTGCACTGGGCTGGGAGTGAGGAAATGATGAGTTCCAATATCACCTCCGACACTGACAGCTAGGAACAGAACCCAAGTCTCTAATGTGGCATGTGCGAGTCACATCTACTTAGCCCCACTGTCTTTCAGAGTGAATGTGTCAGATGTACATGCTTGTCTATACTGTCTAACCACTGCACTAATCATTAAATCACATTCCTCCCAGAGCTAGGAAGGGAACCCAGAAATCTTGATATCCAAAATTCTGCTGTCGTCTTCCAAACAGTTATGTAACATGCTGGCCAAATATATATATGTATATATCATGGCCTCCCGTCTAGTGGCAGTTTCACAGAGAGGACACCTATTGCTGTTACCTCTACCTCATGAAGTTGAGGCTCTTGTCTTAAGAATCTTATGTACAATTGGAAACCTTTGATACGAAGATAATATTCAATGGTTTCCTTTTACATTCTCCCAGACTTCTGCATACCCTTGCAAGAACTAGGAACAATGAGTATATCTGAGCAATTTTGTGGTAGAAAATATTATTATATAACCTGTGATTAGCAAATTAATAAATACATCTTAAACCTAAAAGTCCAAAATGTTTTGCAAAATATTCATATCCTCTCATACAGGTTCTAAAGAAGCAAGTCTAAACTAAATCTTGGATTATTCTAAGGTTCTCCCAGTCTTGACTTCTTATTTTTCCATTTGCAATGGTTTAGTCATTTTATCATCTTCTTTCTTCTATATTGTCTTACAGCTGCTGATGGCCCTGGGGATCGATTCATCATTGGGGAATCCCAAGCTGGTGAGCAGGTGAGTGCAATTTCTTTTCTCCTCTTCTTTTTCTCTTTTTATGCTAAGTTTTTCTTCTCTTGTAAGACTAAGGATCTGACTTTTTTTTTTTTTAAAACTTGTGCCTTGCATTTGTGCTCTGGAATCCTCAAAAGTACCTCAAAGATTGTATTTGTTATTGAAGTTGACACTAAATAATTACAAAGTTGTGTGCACTGTCTAGCCTGCAGCCATACAACTTGGGACATGATCTCAAATGCTAAGTAGTGTAAGATCAGGTCAGTACTTGCATAAGCGACTCAGAGGGAAACTCCATAATACTTTAGGTGGTAGTGTTGGTGATTCAGTAGATGGTGGTCTCATGTATGAATAAGCAATGATCCAATGCCTTAGGATGGTGTTGAGGGTTGCTGTGTTGTTGATGGTGTAATTTTACAGAAAAGATAGAAAACCAAAATCCTAACCACTTGTCACAGAGAAATTTTCAAAGGGACCTCTACCCAGCATCTGTCTGTACATGCACAAATCTCTTGCATATTGAATTTTTGCTGTTACTTGTGTGTGCAAGTGATATGATGAACATGCAAACCAAGAAATGAAAATTGTCCAAGAAGTCTTAAAATATGTAGAATTACACGTAAGTGATTTTCCCTTCTTCAGACTCCCTGAAGTAGATGACTTTTTCCTAGGGCTGTCAAGCGATTAAAAAAAGTAATCACGATTAATTGTGCTGTTAAACAGTAACAGAATACCATCTATTTAAAGATTTGTGGATGTTTTCTACATTTTCAAATATATTGATTTCAATTACAACACAGAATACAAAGTATACAGTGCTCACTTTATATTTATTTTTATTACAAATACTTGCACTCTAAGAAACAAAAGAGAGTATTTTTCAATTCACCTAATACAAGTACTGTAGTGCAATCTATTTATCATGAAAGTTGAACTTACAAATGTAGAATTACGTACAAAAAAACTGCATTTCAAAATAAAACAATGTAAAACTTTAGAGCCTACAAATCCAATCAGTCCTACTTGTTGTTCAGCCAACTGCTCAGACAAACAAGTTTGTTTACATTTGCAGGAGATAATGCTGCCTGCATCTTGTTTATAATGTCACCTGAAAGTGAGAACAGGTGTTTGGATGCTACTGTGGTAGCTGGTGTTGCAAGAGATTTACATGCCAGATGCACTAAAGATTCATATGTCCCGTGATGCTTCAAGCACCATTCCAGAGGACATGCATCCATGCTGATGACAGGTTCTGCTCAATAATGATCCAAAGCAGTGGGACCGACACATGTTCATTTTCTTGATCTAAATCAGATGCCACCTGCAGAAGGCTGATTTTCTTTTTTGGTAGCTTGGGTTCTGTAGTTTCCACATCAGAGCGTTGCTTTTTTAAGACTTCTGAAAGCATGCTCCAAACCTCATTCCTCTCAGATTTTGGAAGGCACTTCAGATACTTAAATCATAGGTCACGTGCTGTAGCTATCTTTAGAAATTTCACATTGGTATCTTTGCATTTTGTCAAATTTGCAATGAAAGTGTTCTTAAAATGAACATGTGCTGGGTCATCATCCGAAACGTCTGTAACATGAAATGTATGGCAGAATGTGGGTAAAACAGAACAGGAGACATACAGTTCACCCCCAAGTGGTTCAGTCACTAATTTAGTTAACACATTTCTTTAATGAGCATCATTAGCATGGAAACATGTCCTCTGGAGAGGTGGCCAAAGCATGAAGAAACATATGAATCTTTAGTGCATCTGGCACATAAATACCTTGCAACACCAGCTAGAACAGTGCCATGCGAACGCCTGTTCTCACGTTCAGGTGACATTGTAATTAAGAAGTAGGCAGCATTATCTCCTGCAAATGTAAACAAACTTGTTTGTCTGAGCGATTGGCTGAACAAGTAGGACTGACTGGACTTGTGGGCTCTAAAGTTTTACATTGTTTTATTTAGGAATGCAACTTCGTATGACTCTGAATGACTGGTTCACCTCAGGTGACAATGGTTTTCTATATATGGGACTCGCATGGCTGGAAGCTAGAATTTCCCAGCTTGGGGACATGGCAAAATAGAGTCAGAGATGGTGTTTAGGAGGGGTGCCATCCCCTGGTTGGAAAGAAGGAGAAGGCAGGAAGGACACTATACCTAGCCTAAAATGCTGACCAGACTTCAAGGCTTGTCCACACTTACAGCACTTGAGCTATAGTGCTTAGTAAAGACACTACCTACCTGACAGGAGAGCTTCTCCCATCGGTGTAGGTACTCCACCTCCCTGACAGGCTGTAGCTATGTCGATGGACAAAGGCCTCCCTTCAAAATAGTGCTGTCTACACTGGGAATTAGGTCGGTATAACTACGTCACTCAGGGGTATGGATTTTCGAGGTCCCTGAGCAACATAGTTATATTGACATAAGTTCCTAGTGTAAACCAAGCCTCAGATTCACATAAGGGTTGGGAGTGAAATCAGACTAACAGGGGTGCATCTGTCACTGCCTCAGTGGGGCTCAGCTGAGACTATTCACCAGATTCAGGACAAACTGCTGAGAAACAGAGCAGACTCACCTCAAATTGGTCATTATTCTATCATTAGATATATCAAGCCAGTAACAAAAGGAAACTTCTGTCTCCCCACATTGGTTAAAAAGAAGTCAAAAATGCATTCTGTGACCCCCCAGACACTGGACTCAATGAAGAGTGGTTATTGAAACCAAATTCAACACATACAGGATCCTTCTAATCTCAAGAGACCAGCCATTTAGCCTGGTAAATATATAACTCAGCTCCTACCCAATAATCACACTGCTGCCAATCCTTTAGTAACTAAAATCTAAAGGTTTATTAATTAAAAAAAGAAGAGAGTTACAATGGTTAATAGATCATATACCTACAATAATTGTAATGTCCTTATATCAGGTTTATAGCAGTGATATTATAGACTTCTGATTTGTAAAGTCTCTTTGGTAACTTCCCAAAGATAGGACGGTCCTCACTCCATAGTTCAGTACGTTCCTTTTAGTTGTAAATCTACGGTCCACAGAATCAGGGGAGGAAAGAGGCAAAATTGAGTCATCCTGGGGGTCTTTTGTACTCTTTACCATATGCCTGGAAATTTTCTGTTCCAAACAAAGCTCACAGCCTAGCTTGTGAAAAGTTACTGCTCTGGAGTCCCAGGGTCACATGAGCAAATCACATGTCCTTACATGCTTTGATGACTCACCATTGCTCATATCTGTGCTGAAGCATCCACGGGAAGATCTGTTTGGTCAGAACGAGTTTCTTCTGTGACCCATTGTTATAGTGAAGTGTCCTTAATGGGCCATCAAACTTGATAGTCCATTCATAATGTGCTGGCTAGACTGGATGTAAACTACCTTATGGGTGTTACCCGAGGAACAAGCACATTTGAGACACAGGTATGTAGCCAATATCCATAACTTCAGATACAGTTATGATACATGGATTTAAACAGGATAATCTTATTGAGCAAATTATAACTTTTCCACTGACACATTACATGGTATACTTTGTACAAGATTCATTGCAATTGTCTTAATAGTGGCAAAATTATTGATATATGTGGTCATATTTCAATCATATCACACAGCATTTCAGGACCATTTGTTATATTGCAAAGATTTGTAACTCACTAGTGATGTCTTGAAGGTAAAATGACTGTGGGTAAGAAGTTCCTTGACTAAGCCTGTGTTCCTTGTTCGCCTGCCATGTTGTTCCTGAATGGGTTAATCAAGAAGCTCAGAGCATCCACAGTGAAGTGGAACTTTGAGGGAAGGTGCATAAGCCACGGGGGGCTCTGGTGGGCTGAGGCACTGGTTTTGGAATCTAAGGGTATAGCTACGGCAGCGCTTTGAAGTGTGAGTGTGGTTGCAGCGCCAGCGCTGGGAGAGAGCTCTCCCAGCACTGCACGTACTCCACATCCTCTACGGGTGTAGCTTGCAGCGCTGTGAGCCGCGCTCCCAGCGCTGCGGCACTGATTACACTGAGGCTTTACAGCGCTGTATCTTGCAGCGCTCTGGGGGGGTGTTTTTCACACCCCTGAGCGCGAAACTTGCAGCGCTGTAAAGCGCCAGTGTAGCCATGCCCTAAGGCAGTGGGGCTGCAGAATCTCATGTCTTAAGGAAGGGTGGCAGATATGAGGTCTTCACCTGGGTGTATGCCTTAGAGACCCAAAGCTAGGAATAGTGACCTGGCTCTATCCAGACCCTGCTGGCTTAGGAGCATGTGGGATCCAGCGATTGGGTCCACTTGTAACATACTGGTGTCCATGTACAGTCTCGGATAGGTTCTGAAAGACAGCATGTGGTGCAAGCTACCCTAGTTCTGGCAGGAGCAGAAATGTGTGTCCATTTTCAAAACTTGGTTAGATCCCCTGCTGCTGGACAAACAAAGGGCTGCTAAGGAGACAGCACATTTAGTGTGAGTGAGGAGGAAGAGTACATCTTACCATTCTGTAGTGACTCCCTTTGTTTGGTTCAGGAGAAAAGCAGCTAAGTTAATGAAAGGATTTGTATCTGTTTCCCTGTGAGTGGAAGTACATTTATCACAATAGGAAGTTTGGCTGGGGGGGAATAAAGAAATTATGATGTTTTAAAAGGCCTTTAAGAATGCCCCAGGACCCAATGAAAGTGGGGTACATTCTATACATTCTAAGCTCAACATTAGCTTGATCTGATTACTGTAATAGTCTCAGACAACTGAGGATTTTAATTAGAATAATTATTAATGGTCTGTGTTCTCTAATGGCAAGAGCAGGGAACACACGGGCAAGACTCCTGGGTTTTGTTTTCATCTCTGCCACAGAATCATTTTTTGACATAGGTAAGACACAGCTTCTATGTACCTTGGTTTCTCTACATCTTGAAAATGGGATTTTGATGTTTGTAAACCATTTTGAGGTTCTAAAATGAAAGGCTTTATAGAAGTGCAAATATTATTATTACTACGTATTTTACAACTTCACTGTATTGAAGCAGCGTCTTTCATCTTAATTGCCATTTTCTTAGTTGTATATTTCATATTGATGATTGCAGAATCTGGGCTATTACCTGAGGGTGAAGACAACATTATAACAAAATATATAATAATAAATAATGATATGTTGTGTAGCACCAATAGGTTTATTCATTCTGTTTTACAGTGCCAATGCACTTGGGGTGGTGCAGAAAAGAATAAAGGCAAACTAATGTAATAAAACACAATAGAATACCACTCTCTCAAATACATAAAAACAAATGAATATGTTCAATTTTAAAAAGGAAAGAAAGGGAAGGTAATATACAGGCAACAGTGCTTACGGTAAAAAAACACCCAGTCACATTCACAGTTGTGTTTGGATGCTTTACATCATTGGAGGTTTATAAATCAGAAAAGAGTAATTATGCTAATTCACTGGGCAAAAAGCTGAAAATGCAGCACATTTTACAACAATTGACCCAAATCATTGAATTCTGACATTTTCATACCCATGTTCCTTATGAGGCCAAAAGGCAATACGTTTAAAATGGGAAGAAATTTAAATTCTTTTTTATGCAATATACAATTAACCTATGAAACCTGCTGCTATAGGAGACAAATAGCTTAGTAAGTTTAAAACACCATTAGACAGTTATATGAACAAAAATAGTATGTACTTTTACAGTACAGCTAGGATAAAGATTATAAGGGCTGTAATGATTCCAGGCATAAAATAATGGTTTAGCCTCCTGAAGCATCTGTTCCAGGTGAAAAACAGATATAGGCTACTACAGTGGTTCTCAAACTTTTTTTTTTTGCGGACCACTTGAAAATTGCTGAGGATCTTAGCAGACCACTTAATGATCTTTCTAAATGTTATTTGTACCATTAGCTAACTATTGTAAAGCACTTTGGATAAAAGTGCTATATATATTAAAAAAAACTTAATAATAATTAACTGTTTTTTGTTCTACAAATAAAAGCACACAACTCATATTTTAATATCAGTATTCTTACCTTTCTAATGCGATGGACATGCCCTCTCTCCTGCACTGTGGCAGCCCCCAAGCTGGGGCTGGAAAGGAGGGAACTATCTCCCCCACCACAGCAGCCACAAAGCTGAGGCTGGGAAGAAGCCGTCTTTCTCCGGCAGCCACAGCCCTGGAGCTGGGGAAAGTCACCTCTTTCTTTGGCCACCACAGCCCTGCATGTCCCAAATTCCCCCATCCCCTCTTCTCACCCCACTTCCTCCCTCCAACCTACCCCCTATTCCCGCCAAGGCCACCACGTCACCTACATGTGTGTCTTCTCCACGGTCCAGGCACCTAATTAGTGGAGCCACACCTGCGTGGCTTCACTAATTAGGTGGGTGGACCTTCCTTCTCTCATGTGCGTCAACCCAGCTGTGCACCTTAGAGGGAACTATCCGCGGACCACCTGAATGGAGCTTGCGGACCATTGGTAGTCCATGGACCACAGTTTGAGAACTTCTGGGCTACTAGATTAGATGGACCATTTGTCTGCATGGAGAAGGCAAGACTATTTTTTAAAGACTTTCAGATAACATTTACTGACAAATAAAGCATATGTGGCAAGTCCTAGGTTCCTGGGTCAGTATATTTCCCTGAAGATCTCTTAAAACTAAAGAGTTCTATGAGGAACCCACAAAATGTCTTAATCTGAGCCACCTGTGAATTTGCTAAATTTGTAAGATGCATAGCAATGTTCTGGATTCAAATCTTGAATAACTTAAAACCTTAAGATTACTATACTGATTGAATCAGATGGCTACTGGGTAAGGGAAAGCTGCAGACTTGATATATCTTGATTTTAGCCAGGCTTTTGTCATGTAGGACTATGTCATTCTCATCAACAGTAAGAAGTTGCTCTATAATAATCATCTAGACCTCAGGAATGTGGTCTAGATGAAATTACTATAAAGTGGATGTACAACTGGCTGAAAAGACAAACTCAAAGAGTAGTTATTAATGGTTCACTATCAAACTGGAAGGGTATATCTAGTGGGGTCCTGAAGGGGCCTGTCTTGGGCCTGGTACTACTCTATATTTTTGTTAATGATTTGGATAATGTAGTGGAGAGTATGCTTATAAAATTTGCAGATGTTAACAAACTGGGAGGAATTTCAGGCACTTTGGAAGACAGGATTAGAATTCAAAAGGACCTTGATAAATTGGAGAATTGGTCTGAAACTAGCACAATGAAATTCAATACAGAGTGTCAGGAACCAGAGGGTTGAGTACCCTCAGCTAAATCTGCAGCTAGCCAGTTCAGCTTTTAGGCAGGTTAGTGAACCCAGTGGCTGCAACAGACTCACTTGATTGGCCAGCCCACGTGAGTGGCTGAAAGGAGCCAACAGGTCTGCATTTAAGCTCACCAGCAGGTCACTAGCTGCTCAGTGCTGGCACCAGCAGCTACTATTGCTCCTGTGCCTGCCTCATTCCCAGCTTTGCTCCTGCCTTGTTCCTGTCCTGCTCCAGTCTGCTCCTGCCCTGTTCCAGTTCTTCTCCAATCTTTCCCAGCCCTGCTTTGACCATTGGCTCCAATTACTGGCTTCTTACTCCAGTTCTGCCCCTTGGGTCAGGGATGGTCTAGGTTTATTTGATCCTGTCTCTGCGGGGAGAGGTGGACTAGATCAGTGGTTCTCAACCCTGGGGGTCCGCAGACTTTGTCTAGGGGCAGGAAAAGTTGTCATTACCACAGAACAGTGGTTTTTGACCTGTGGTCTGTGGACTCATAGGGGTCCGCAGACTAGGTCTAAGATTTCCCAAAGGGATTCACACCTTTATTCAAAATTTTGTAGAGGTCCGCAAATGGAAAAAGGTTGAGACTCAGTGGACTAAATGACTACTCAAGGTCCCTTTAGCCCTACATTTCTGTGATTCTATGGTTAGTGGAATTCCAGATGGTACATGATAATTGTGCCTTTTTTAGTTCTCATTACCATTTTATTTATGCCATGTTGAAAGACATTTGATCTCCTCCATCCTTAGAATAAGCAAAATTAAATGCAGCCTCAACTCTCAAATTTATCTTGGTAGATATTTTAACCACTTTGATGCTGCCTGATAAATCAGGTCAATCTCACCTCCTCCCCCAGTACTGCCCCAATGAACAAGGTACATCAACTTTTGTCTTACTGATATTCCAAATTTATGTTGGCGCTTTAGGGAATATCACCACATGAGACTACTGCAGAAGGATGGACAGAGCAAATGAGGAGCTCTGCATGAAACAAGGAAACTTGCACATCCATCCCCATTAGCTTCCAACTGATTTTTATTAGCGAGTTTTTTTCTTTATTTATTCTTTTCTCAGATGATTAGGGTCAAATGATGATTTTACTATGGATTTTGGAAAATGTATATTATAAAAAATTTCTTAGTGATAAATTTAAAAAAACCATTTGTTTCACATAATTTATTTTTCATGTTGCTAGTGGTTATTTTTTCTGTAATACATAATGCGTGCTTCTTATGACGTTAGATTGTTTCTGCTAGGACTTTGTTCTTGTACCATGGTTTTGTGTGATTATTATAGAGCAACTTCTAACTCAATTATAAATTTTAGGCCTCGGGAGACAGATCCGCATGAGGGTAAATGCCCCATGCAAAGCTCAATGTTTGGAGTTGATCCACCTCACAGTAATGGAGAAACCTGCTTAGAAGTCAAGAACTGGGACATGTTTTTTCAGGAAGAGTTTTTCCTAACCAGTTTTGTTAGTTCTTTCATTTTCTAAAGTGCATTTTAGTGCTAGTGAAAGTCTGCAGCCCTGGAGAACGCAGTCCTCCATCCAAAGAGCGTATACCACTACAGTGGCTCTTTGCCTGTGTGCTTCATCCTCAACTCAGAATGACCACTTCTTTGTGCGATAGGTGTTGTATCCTTGGGGGCGGCAGTTTTAGGAAGAAATCACTTGAGACACAGAGAGCTGTAAACCTAAATACACAACAATAGGGGAGTTAATCCTCCTGATCTAATCATTCTTTGGCTTCTTTACCAGCAAGGGTGCCAATTTATTACCCATTGTGATAGTTTCATCAATTTCCCAGAAGATAGGTGTCCGCATCACAAAAAATAACTACCAGTTTATTTCATACTGCCATCAGATAATAATGGCTTTCAATTACTAGTGACCTAGTCAGATTTGAACCTGTGTTATTCTTTAATTACCATGAGGATTTACCCATATTAACTCCACTAACATGTATCAAGAAGAAAATAAGACACACTGTGAAAAGGATTTATTACTCTCCAGTCTATTTCTGCAATATTCAAATATTTTCAGGTTTTCCCATTCCCTTGTTAAAAGTAAAATAGTTGTCATCATTTGCTGGTTTGTTGTGTTTTTTTTCAGCCAACTCAGACTGTGATGCCTGGTCAGGTAATGCGGGTTACAACAGGAGCTCCAATCCCCTGTGGTGCTGATGCTGTGGTGCAAGTAGAAGACACAGAACTCATCAGGGAATCAGATGATGTGAGTCAGAACTAAAAACTCATTGTGCTAGTAGTTCTGTGTGCAGTAGCATGGCACTAGGGATTTCAGAGAATCATTCTGCAATACAGTGGCCTCCAGGGGGACATTGTGTCATAGCGGCCATGCCATTCATTCTTTTTTGCCCTATTTATTAAAATTAGAGTACCAGATCCAGAAGGAGTCAAATACGTTATACCTCACTCCTCTTCCTGGAATCTCATAAACCTCTCAATATTCCAGCTTCACATTGTATACTAGTCCATGCGTTCCTGTTGAAGGCTTATTTAGTCTCTTCCAGTATCTTGATTTGGGCTTTGAAATGCTGCAAACTCTTTATGCACTAAGAACTTGAGACTCTATATTAGTTGCATGCCCACTCAGAGCCTCAATCATCTATTGCATTGATATAAATTTCTATTAGCAGCAGGTAATTACAGGTTTGGCGCTGAGGGCCTGCCTCAGTATTCTTAGCACAAGAAAGATAATGCTGATCCAAATATCCCACTTGTTTGCACATCCTCAGAGGAGATATAGGATTCTGTACTCTTTACTGGTGGCTCGACCCACACTTGGTGTGTGCAGGGGTTGCATTCCCCAAACCCCGTCCCTCCTTATGTCTGACCACCGATGCCTCAGCCATGGGGTGGAGAGCGCACTTTGGAAAATACAGAACTCATGGCCTCTGGTTTCCAGAGGAACTGGTGCTTTACATCAATGTGAGGAAGCTCAGGGCAGTCCAGCTGGCATGTCAGACCTTTCGGCCTCTCCTGGAGGGAAAGTGCATATCGGTCTTGACAGACAATACAACAGTGATGTTTTATATCAACAGACGGGGGGACCATGTGCCTCTCCCCTGTGTCAGGAAGTCCTCAAGTTCTGGGAGTTCTGCACAGCACAGTCCGTACTTTTGGAAGCGTCCTATCTTCTGGGGTCACAGAACAAATTAGCAGACTATCTCAGCAGGTCTTTTCAAAATCACAAGTGGTCTGTCTGCCCAGATGTAATAAGCAATAGCTGCCAACAGTGGGGAGTTCCCCAGATCGATCTGTTCACCACAATGGCCAACAGGAAATGCCTACAATTCTGCCTCTTTCTGAACCACAGCCCAGGTTTGTTGGCAGACATGTTTCTGCTTCCATGGAAGGACTGTCTTTTCTATGCGTTCCCTTCTATTACCGCTGATTCACAAGGTCTTTTTTCCTGAAACATCATGCCAATAGCCGCAAGCAGAGGCGGCACTCCCTGGATGCGCAGCGTGCAGTAACATTTGATATTAAATGAACTAAGCTGTTCTTCAAGTCGAACCAGCTGTCTGTTGCGGTAGCAGACAGGATGAACGGCCTCCCAGTGTCCACGCAAAGGATATCATCATGGATCACATCCTGTATCTGGCCTTGTTACGACCTGGCAAAAGTCCCTGCCCCTGCTCTGACTGCACACTCCACCGGAGCTCAGGCATTCTCGGCAGCCTTCCTGACGCAGATACTGATCCAGCAGATATGTAGAGTGGCAACGTGGTCTTCAATCCACACCTTCAGTTCACATTACACCATCATCCAGCATGCCAATGACGATGCACTATTTGGCAGGACTGTGCTTCACTCAATGATTCTATGAACTCTGACCCCATCTCCTAGGTAAGGCTTGGGAGTCACCTAATTGGAATCGATATGAGCAAGCACTCGAAGAAGAAGAAACGGTTACTCACCTTCTCGTAACTGTTGTTCTTTGAGATGTGTTGCTCATATCCATTCTAAACCCACCCACCTTCCCCTCTTTTCGAGTATTTAGCAAGAAGGAGCTGGAGAGGTGGCGGGTCGGCAGGGCCCTATGCAGTACCATGAAGGTGCGACTCTAGGGGGCTCCAGAGCTGACCCAGCAGATGCTGCTAGGGGAAAAACGTTCCAGTGAACTGTGCACATGACATATACACACCTAATTGGAATGGATATGAGCAACACATCTTAAAGAACAACAGTTACAAGAAGGTGAGTAACCATTTCTTGGGGTAGGAGGAGCAAATCTGAACACACACTTCTCAGAGCTGATGGTTATCTTACGAACTCCCTGTACACGTCAACTTGGTGGAACTCAGGGCAGTCAGGAATACCTGTCTCCATTTTATGCTGTTGATCAGGGCAAATATGTTAAGATCATGACAGATAAAGAGTTATGCATGGTTTATATCAGTTGTCAAGGGGGATCAAGATCACCCTCCCTCTGCACTGAAGCAATGAATCTCTGGAATTGGTGCATATGAAATCACATCAGCATCTCAGCAGCTTACCTTCTGGGCATTTGAAACATCACCACAAATACCCTTAGCAGATGCTTCTCCAGGATCATAAGTGGGAGATAGATTCCCTTCTGCCCCACCACCGGTTTCAATGTTGGGGCATCTCACAGATAGACCTTTTCACGATGAACAGAAACCGGAAGTGCTTCCAGTTCTGCTCAAGAGGGCGTCTGGGTCACCACTCCTTGGGAGATGCTCTTCTCCTTCATTAGACATTGAGTCTCTTGTATGTGTTTCCTCCAACTCCTCTAATATCCAAGCTGCTGATCAAGATAGAGAAAGACAAAGCCAGAGTTCTTCTGGTGGTCCAACATGGCCAAGACAGGCATGGCTTTCTTACCTCATCCAGTTGGCTGCTTATCAACTGATCAGCCTCCTGACCATCCCTCATCTTCTCTCTCAGTATGCCAATAAAATTCTTCACTCAACCTCAAGATTCTTCACCTCAGAGCATGGCTGATCAATGGTTCGTGGGAGGAAGTGAGAAGAGTATTGTTACATAATAGGGAGCAGTCTATCTGTAATAGCTACAAAAGTGAATGAGATTCAAGTCACTGGTTTGACCTAAGAAACCTTTCTCCTGCATCCTCTTCACTGTCAGATATACTAGATTACATCCTAGAACTGAAGAAGCCAGGTTTGTCTTTGAGTTCCATTAGGATACATTTGGCAGCCATTACAGCCTTCCATTTCCCAGTGGAGGGCTTCTCAGTGTTCATACATCTGATGATGGTGAGATTTCTCAAGGGGCTGGGGAATCTCTTTCCACGAGCCAAACATCCTGCCCAGGTTTGGGACCTTAACTTGGTGATTATATGCTTTATGAGACCTCCCTTTGATCCAGCGGCAACCTATCAACTTATCTAGGAAAATGGCCTTCCTGGTAGCCATTACTTCTTCACAAAGAGTTGGGGAGTTAGGGCCTCTGATGGCATATCCCCCCTTCACAGTATTCTTCAAGGACAAGGTCACATCGTGACCACATCCCAAATTTTTACTGAAGGTGTAATCTAACTTCCACATTAAACAGTCTATTCATCTTCTAGTGTTCTTTCCTAAACCACACCTGAAGAAGGAGGATGTGGTATCACATACACTCAGTGTCAGAAATGTATTAGTCCTGTCCAACTAAAAGGCTAAGTCATTTAGAAAATTTCCCTGATTCTTTGTCTGTTGCGGACAGATCTCCAGTTTCCAAGCAAAGATTCTCTAGATAGATATCTGGCTATATTACTTTTTGTTATCAATCTACTGATCTCCAACCTCCTTCTGGAGTACTAATCCATTCAACTCTCTTGCTCCTTCAGTAGCCTTTCTTATGAATGTTCCCATTGCTTGTGTAGAGCCACAACTTGGACCTCCATACACACCTTTTTTGAATATCATGCAATAATTCATGACTCAGCTTCTGATGCTGTGCTGTCTTTGATCATGGACTTAACTCCAAAGTGCCTCCCACTTAGAGGGTTCTGCTTGAACCAGATTGAGCACCCATAGGGACACTTCTCAAAGAAGGAGGAGAGGTTACAGACTCTGTGCAGTAACTGTAGTTCTTCTTCGAGTGATTGCTCATATCCATTCCAGTTAGGTGTGTGCGCGCCGCGTGCACAGCCGTCGGAGAAACTTTTACCCTAGCAACACTCAGCGGGTCGGCTGGGCGCCCCCTGGAGTGGCGCCACCATGGCGCCGCATAAATACCCCAGCCGACCCGGCCACCCTTCAGTTCCTTCTACCGCCCGTGTCGGTCGTGTGGAACAGGGAGTGCAGTTACCTGACCTCCGCATTTTCCCTAGCTAATCGCTCGTTTTTGTTTTGTACTTAATCGTTCTTGTTTTACATATTAATTAGTTTTTGACAGTTTAAAGTTATAGTTCTTAGGTATTTGTTAGTAATAGTTTTCACGGGGTCTGGACTCGTCCCCTACCCCGCGCCCGGTACCGTTAGCCATTGCCTGGCTCGCCGGGCTTTACAGCAGTGGTTCGGCCTGCAATAGCGCAATTGCCGATCAGGAGTCCCCACGACTCCTGTCTTAAGTCGCTTGTGGGAATCGCACTTATCTTCTAAGTGCCCCATTTGCAAGGCATTTAAGCGCCACGAAAAGCGAGCGAGACGCTAACTCCGCAGCTCCTTATGAAGCGTGCTTATAGCACCTCGCCGCAACCGTAGTACTAGCCAGCAAGTGAAGTGACGTCCGCTCCCCTTCGGCACGAGCTACGGTCAGCACCGCGAAGCTCCTCGCACCGGCGCAGCCGACGCCGAAGAAGCCCCCACGCCGCTCCCTCTTCTTCCGGAGGTCGATAAGTCGGCTAAGCCTCGGACCGGCTCCTCTACGGCCGCACCGCAAGGCAGAGACTGCAACCAAGGCAGACCGTGCCGGCACTGGCCCCGGTTTGCGGCGCCGCCTAAACCGGCCCGTTGACTCCCAGCCCAATTGAGGGCCGTCGAGTCCTGGCGTCTGGAAGCTCCCCGGCCCGGCCGTGGTCGAGCTAACCCTTGCCTTCGACGCCGAGACTTTTTCAGCGGCAAGAGACCTCCATGCCCTGACTGACCGGCACCGCATGCCCTCAGCACCCCGGTCCATGCGACTCTCTCCAGAGCAAGCCGCCTCTTACCACAGCCGCCCTCCTGTCACCGCTCCGGATGCCGCCGCTCGCAGGTCCCACTGCCCGTCGCCGCTCCACATCCTACGGCAATCGCTCTTCCGGCTCGTGCCACAGCTCGGCTTTCGCGCACCGCTCCACCTCGGCACGCTCGCCATCGCAGCACCGCTCACCACGCGCTGGTCCGTCTCTCGCTCCCCGTCCCGCTATTCGCTAGCACTGGTGTTGAGCTTCCCGCACCGCTACAGGACGTTCGTTCACGGAGCCGCATCTAGCGATAAGGGCTGGAGGTCCCGGTCGAACCTCCCGGACGCTGTCGCAGGGTCCCGGGCGGGTCTCGCCTCCTGACAGGCTGATAAATCCAAGCTCTAGAGGACTAAGAGGAAAGCATTCTGAACCCGAGCTAGAGACCCCTCCAAGAAGAAAGCTCTCTCACCAGCTCCCCTTTGTTTCTGTTGAAGGACTTCCAGTACTAGTGCTTTTACTAATCTCAATTATGGCAGCATGGCCAGAGGAGAGATGCAGTCCGACTGGATCCCAAATCACTCAGTGCTTTATGGGGTATACGCAGCACCTTGCACCTCACCCAGAAACTAATTTGAAACCAGTGCAACTCTTGGAGTATTGCTGTTGTGTATGCCTTGTACAATACACCACTCAAGGAGCAGGTGCTTCATTCTGCACTCACTTCTGAGCAGTCCCAATGTACAGCCCATTGAATCACTTGAATCACAGTCTACTCGACTCGAGAATGGCATGAATGATGGTAGCAAGATCCACATCTGAAAAGAAAGGTCACTTTCTTTTGCCTACAGCTGCTATATGATATTATGAAAGCATCCATGGATCTAATAAATCCCTAAGTCTGTGAACTTGGGTCACAAATGGTAGGTGCTCTGCCAGCCAGGAATGCAGGTACTATCCTTTCACACTCTCTTGGTGGTTTTCAAATAAACATCCCTTCAGTCTTGCCTCAATGAAGCCTCAGTCGAATCACCCTAATCTATTCTCCAAATTTACAAACACACTCAGCTATTTGTGTTACTGCAGCAACCAGACAGGATGTGATGGGAATGTGGAACAAACATTAACAGCACACCGAATATGCTGCAGCCTACATTTTCTCACTCAGGTCTGACACAAAGCCCACTGAAGTTACCTGGACTCTTTCCATTGATTTCATTGTGTTTTGGATCAGGCCTGATTTCTCCTTTGGGGGTTTGAATTTGGGGGTGTAGATGCAATTCGATGGTATGGCCTCTGGGAGCTATCCCAGAGTGCTCCATTGTGACCCCTCTGGATAGCACTCTCAACTCAGATGCACTGGCCAAGTAGACAGGAAAAGTCCAATGAACTTTTGAATTTCATTTCCTGTTTGGCCAGTGTGGAGAGCTGATCAGCACAGGTGACCACGCAGAGCTCATCAGAACAGGTGACCATGGAGTCCCAGAATCGCAAAAGAGCACCAGCATGGACCGAACGGGAGTTACTGCATCTGATCAATGTATGGAGACTAATCCGTGCTATACGAACTCCATTCCAAAAGATGAAATGACAGAATATTTGAAAAAATCTCCAAGGGCATGAAGGACAGAGGTTATAACAGGGACCCGCAGCAGACCCGCGCGAAACTTAAGGAGCTCAGGCAAGCCTACCAAAGAACCAGAGGGGCAAATGGCTGCTCTAGGTCAGAGCCCCAGATATGCCGTTTCTATGATGAGCTGCATGCCATGCTCCTATAAGTACCCCACCCCTGTGCTTCACTCCTCCCCCCACTCCTCCTGGGCTACCTTGGCAGTTATCCCCGCATTTGTGTGATAAATTAATAAAGAATGCATGAATTTGAAACAACAATGACTTTATTGCCTCTGCAAGCGGAGATCAAAGGTGGGAGGGTGGTTGGTTACAGGGAAGTAGAGTGAACCAACGGGGCAGGTTTTCATCAAGGAGAAACAAACAGAACTTTCACACCATAGCCTGGCCAGTAATGAGACTAGTTTTCAAAGCTTCTCTGATGCACAGCGCGCTCTGTTGTGCTCTTCTAACCACCCTGGTGTCTGGCTGCATGTAATCATCAGCCAGGCAATTTGCCTCAACCTCCTATCCCGCCATAAACATCTCCCCACTTACTCTCACAGATATTATGGAACACACAGCAAGCAGTAACATCGATGGGAAGACTGGTTTTGCTGAGGTCTAACCGAGTCAGTAAACTGCACCAGCGAACTTTTAAACGTCCAGAGGCACATTCTACCACCATTATGCACTTGCTCAGCCTATAGTTGAACTGCTTACTACTGTCCAGGCTTCATGAGCCATGGGAGCAAGGGGTAGGCTGGGGCAGGTGTGACTGCGTGGTGCTGCCGACTAGGAGAGCAGCCTGAGGCAGCAGCCTCCAGCTGATGATATTCCAGGTAGGACTGAATCTCCATTAGACAAAACTTAAATAAGAGAATGACCTTGAGTCATTCCCATTTTTGTCCAGGCACCCCTGACCGACCTCACCGAGGTCGGCCAGGAGCACCCGTGGGATGACGATGATGGTTAGCAGTCATATTGCACTGTCTGCCGTCTGCAAGGCAAGGCAAGGCAAGGCAAGGGGATTCTGCTGTGTAGCACTGCAGTACCGCATTTGCCAGCAGCACCCAGGAGACATACAGTGACAGTGAGCTGAGTGGGCTCCACGCTTGCCGTAGAATGTCGTCTGCATGGGTAACCCAGGAAAAAAGGCGAGAAATGATTTTTTTCCGTTGCTTTCACAGAGGGAAGGAGGGAGGAATGGAGGGACGCCTGATGACATGTACCCAGAACCACCCGCAACAATGTTTTTGCCCCATCAGGCACTGGGAGCTCAACCCAGAATTCCAATGGGTGGCAGAGACTGCGGGAGCTGTGGGATAGCTACCAGAGTGCAATGCTCCAAATGTCGACACTAGCCTCAGTACTCTGGATGCACACTGCCGACTTAATGCACTTAGTGGGGACACACACAATTGACTGTATGAAATTGATTTCTAAAAAATCAACTTCTATTAAATTGACCTAATTTTGTAGTGTAGACATACCCTCTGAGTAAAATAGCAGTTGCACAATTCCAATATTTTGGACATCCCAGCTAGAAATGAATAGAACCACCAAAAGAGTGAATCCATCTTCTGCTACTAGTGACCTCTCACATATCCCAATAAAATCTCAGGCTCCATGGTATCAAAAGCAAGTGAGAGATCTAAAAATCTGCACAGACACTTTATCCTCCTCCATTGCTAATAGCAGATAATTTACATTGATATATAATATATATTTGTGTACTAGCAAACTACTGGAGAACGAGAGATGAATTGTGCCAACTATGTCTTCCACTTTTCTTGCTTTCGAAACATAAATAAGCTGAGCAAGTAAAATGTTTGCAGCAGTTCAATATAAATAAAGAGAGGTTTGGTTCTTGTAAAGACAGAGGCTAGAAATATAAATTAATATTAACACATTTATTTAGGACTGTAGTTTGTCAATAATTAAGCTCCTCAGTTTCTTCTGTCAGTTTCTGGGACCACATAAAAACATGCTTTTCCATATAAAGAGCCTGCCACATGTATGCCAGTGAAGAAATCACTCTTGTGTACGGCTACCAGATAACTCTAAAGCTACGTCTACACTACAGGATAAATTCGAATTAGCTTAAACCGATTTTATAAAACAGATATTATAAAGTTGATTGTGCGCATCCACACTAGGCACATTAATTCGACTTTATAATAATGGTGTGCGTCCATGGTCTGAGGCTAGCGTCGATTTCTGGAGTGGTGCACT
>NC_133772.1:81952234-81965598 GCF_003597395.2 Chelonoidis abingdonii
AGTAACCTTGTTTTCTTCAAGATGTGTCCCCCTATGGGTACTTCACTACCTTCCCTCCTTCCCCTCTACTTCGGAGTTCTCTGATGTGGAGCTTTGTGGTAGTGAAGAAACTGAGGGAAGTTCACCTGTGCAGCTGTGTAAAGCCATGGTGTAGAACATGAGGTGGAATAGAGCATATCCATGGCCCGAATTAGCACTACTATCCGACATCTCTTATCAAAGGCACATGAGGTGTGTGGGCACCTGAAGGGGGCACCCATGGGGACAACATCTTGAAGAATTACAGTTACTGCACAGGGTGAGTAACCTCTCCTTCTGGGTCATATGACCTCATGCACTTATGTAATACAGCAGGCCGGACTTGACCTATGTTCCATACAGAATAGCATGTGGACATGAGAATGCAGATCGCCCCAAGAAGTCCTCTAATTGCTATATTGGTGGAAGACCCTTTCCAGGTATGCAAACGAGTGCTGTTTCGTCCTCCTTTGCTTACAGAATGTTAGGAACCATTAGGAAAGGGATTGATAATAACACAGTAAATATCATATAAATGCATGGTGTGCTCACACCTTGAATACCGTGTGCAGTTCTGGTTTCCCCATCTCAAAAAAAATATATTAGAATAGGAAAAAGTACAGGGAAGGGCAACAAAAATGATTGGGGTATGGAACAGCTTTCATATGAGGGGAGATTAAAAAGACTGGGACTATTCAGCTTGGAAAAGAGACGACTAAGGGGGTATATGGCAGAGGTCTATAAAATCATGAATGGTATGGAGGAAATGTTATTTACCCCTTCTCATAACATAAGAACCAGGAGTCACCCAATGAAATGTAATAGGCAGGATGTTTAAAACAAATATAAATAAGTACTTCACAGAACACACAGTAAACCTGTTGATTTCATTGCTGGGAGATGTTGTGAAGGCCAAAAGTATAACTGAATTAAAAAAAGAATTCGATAAATTCATGGAGGATAGGTCCATCAATGGCTATTAGCCAAGATACTCAGGGATGCAACCCCATGCTCTGGTGTTCCTAAACCTTTGATGGCTAGAAGCTGGGACTCGACAACAGAGGATGGATAAATTGCCCTATTCTATTCACACCTTCTGAAGAATCTGGTACCAGCCACTGTCAAAAGACAGGATACTGGGCTAGATGGACCATTGGTCTGACCCATTATGGCCATTCTGATGTTCTTATGTTCTGTCTATACCATCTATCTATGAAAATGGTCTTTGTAGTAGCTATACCATCAGCTCTAAGGTTAGGGGAGATTCAGGCTCTTGTGGCTAATCCACTGTAAACAGTGTTCAGTAAAGACAAAATGACTGCTGACATGTCCATCTAATAATAATAGATCATGTTATGAGTTAGCTAGAGGTGATCCACCCGTGCAGGTTAGAGCTCACTCCATCAGGGCTAGGAAGCTTCAACAGCTCCTCCATAGCAGTTCCATAAATTTGCAATGAAGCAACATGGGATCAGTCTTTCACCTTGTATTATTCATTATTTGAGGCCTTAAGATCAGATTCCCACTTTGGCAGAGGTGTCCTGCAATCAATGTTTAAGACTCTTAGCACCCATGTCCTGATTATGTGTCTCTGTTTGCAAGTCACCTGGAGTGAAATATTTATGGACAATCACTCAAAGAAAGAGCGACTACTTATAATACAGTGACTGGTTCTTCGAGATAAGTTATCCACCTGGATTTCCATGATCTGTTATCTTTTCCAACTACTATGGGGTCTTAAATCAAATGGGATTCTATGTTGTTAAAAGAATGGAGGGACAGTGTGGCTCACTCCACCCTTCATGCCTTCAGTTTGGGGGGGGACTTGAGGGCACCCAGGATGCAAGCATGATCCCAATGAACACTGCTAGACAAAAGAACCCAATCTCACAAACATGGGGCACATGTACACCAAAAGTGCGATCCATGTGGACAACACATCTTGAAGAACCACAGTTACTATGAGGTAAGTAATTATTCATTGTCAGAAGATTAAGATTGCATATCATAACTCTTAATTTATTGGTTTTCAGAGATTTACGATTAGCCAATCTCCATATTCTGAGAGAGTACAAGACATCACAGGGAAACTAACTCTGCAACAGTGTTTAGGGGTGTTTAATTTAAACCAAAATCCTTTCTGCTTCTCTTTGATGTCTGTCCTGATGAAAACGCCAGCTTCTCTGGCACTTTTTTTAGAAAAGTAAAGGATAATCACAATGGGCTGTCCAACATTGCCTTACTCCACAAAACAGGTTTTAATGTTCCACATGGCAAGGTAGGTATTTCTGAACACATAATGGCTTGCCATGTTTGTCTGCATTGTAAAACAAATGTCTAACTCATGGCATTGGGATGCCTCAAGTACAAAAGGTGCTAATACAAAAATAAAATTCTTCTCCATTCTCAGCACAGTACAAATTCATTGCTGCAGACAACCTACCACTTTCTCACAGCTGAGCATTTCTATCATCCATCCACTTGCAAATTTTATAAAATTAAATATTTACACTTATCTTGTAGTCTTTAAATTAAACTGCCCCAGTGGATTTATTGGCATTGAGCAAATCACCAGAGCATTGAAATCCTGAGTATGTGAACACAAAAGTTCTATCAGAAATCAGAGCTCAGGCTTTCCTACCACTGTCTTGTTTGCAGTACATAAACATGACATATTAACTGCTCTGTGATGTTCTGAAGATGAGAAAAGGTCCCTACATACAGAAATTCCAAATAACCCCAGGGAAATTTGGGCAAATGAATGGTTGCTAGGGTGAGATTTTCCTTATTGCCTATCTGTTGGCGTAGTGCCATATGCTTTACTACGCTTCTTGATTTTCTCCCTGGAGAGGCTACTTCTGAAAAGGGGAAAGAATCCCTGTGGTAAAAAAGATCAACACACAATCCAAGGATATTGTATGGGGAAGACACATAAACATAGCAGTCATAAAAAAGCAAGGCAAAACTATGTATTCAGTGCAGGTCCCTTTCAGTGAGCTCAGCTGGAAAGTTATTATTTTAAACTCTTTAAATTAGAGCACACATTGTAATGCACTCATGATCAGCAGCATATCAAGAGAACCAAGAGGATGCTTGAACCATTATATGACAGAATAATCGCTGCTGTGAAGAGATCAGACTGTGGCATGGCCATTTTGTGAACCATTAAGAAACAGTGAAGACTGGTGAGAAATAAAAGCTGATTAATTTTGTTTGGTTAACAAATTTGGAATTGTGTGACCTTTTTTTTTTTCTTTTTTTTTTAAACAGGGCACTGAAGAGCTAGAAGTACGAATTCTGGTGCAGGCTCGACCAGGCCAAGATATCAGGTCGGTAAATAACCTAGTTTTAAAATACTCTAATATCGCTTTAGAGAATATAATGGATAGTGCATTTTATAGTCATTGTTTTACAATAGCACTGAAATTTTGAATTTATGACCAGGGCACAGATGCACACTCCTCACTTGGAGCTTGACCAGGTAACGAGAGTAATTTTGAATTATATTCTGTTTTTCTTTTCTTTTTCTGTGATATGGTTTTCAGACCTATAGGACATGACATTAAAAGAGGTGAATGTGTGCTGGCTAAGGGAACCCATATGGGTCCATCGGAGATTGGTCTCTTAGCAACTGTTGGGGTAACAGAAGTAGAAGTTAACAAATTTCCAGTCGTTGCAGTCATGTCAACAGGGAATGAGGTAAGAAAAATATCTTTAAACTCAAGACTTTTTAAATTACTTTCTTCTGCAGGCACAGGAGTAGTATTTTGGATAGTAATTCCCATCCTAATTCCAATTGGGCCTGTTTTAGTGGTGCTGAGCACCTAAGGATCAGGGAAGCAGTTCACATGTTTATGTATAACAGCTCCCTAACCCTCTACACACAGGTCCCAAAAGAGGTGATGCCTACTTTTAGCAGGTATATAGCGTAGGAAGGAGCTGTGCATGAGACTGCTCTCTGCCAGAATATCTTTTTTAGCATATGATACTGTAACTGTAGTCCTACACATGTTTTGTTTGCAGAGGCTTCAAATGCACTATAAAACCCAAATCCTCAGTAAAACTAGATGTTATTTCTTCTAGTGTGTTCACAGAAATATAAATAGCACCCAACTGGCCTGTAATTGTTCTCTTATTTCTAATACTCTTTGCAAAAGTTTCAAAATTAGAAACATGACTGTCAAAGGATTTATGAAAGACAAGGTGGGTAAGGTAGTATCTTAGTTGGTCCAATAAAAGATATTAGCTCACTCATCTTGCTCTCTAATATCCTGGGACCAACACAGCTACAACAACACTGCATTCAAAGGATTTATACTAATACCAAGGGAATTTTTAAACACCTGGTTTAGGTACTTGTGGGCAATAGCCCGGTGTGAAAGATGAGGCATTTGGACCAATTTCTATAAAGAACAATTTATATCTTTAATTGAATTAAAAGTCCTCATCTTTACCAACTAGAAGATCACTTTTATTATTGTAGCAACTGTGCTGTATTTAAAAAATCCAGTTACCTCAAACATGCATTTTGACCTAACATCTTGACTGTGCTCTTCTGAGGCAAACCTTTTGAAGTCTAAACACTAATATAAACCCCTGGCTGTATTCTCATCCTATTGAAAGCCTTTGATGTGTTTAAGTTTTAAATCTTTGATATGTAAAATACAGCCATAAAAGTAAAGCTCTGTTCACATTTGTCCAAACCATTTCTGGTTGATGCATCCTGTTGAAATACTTAATGCTTACACAACCCCAGTGAAAGTTATTCTGTGACTGCAGAATGCCAACCCAGCTTAGGCTGCAATCTTAACAGATATCCTAAGATAGGCAGGAGTAAGCTGGACAGTAGATACCTCCAGAGAAAATCCAGGGTGCCCCAAGGAGTGGTGGTGATGAATTAGTAAGTGAGACTCTTTCCTGTGAGCATCTTTTATATAACATTTTAAACCTAGATCCTGCATGCTTGAGTTCTTTAAACATCCTGTGGAACTTTTCACCAGAACAGGGTGCTAGTCACAGTGTTGTGACCTAGCCAAGTTCAAACTTGAGTTATTGTATTCTTACTACCTAACATCTTCACTGTAATTTCAATTGAAATAGCATTCTCCTTCACCTCCTGTCCTCAATAGCTGCGTTGCTGCATGCTGTTAATCAGCACTACGGTCCATCCCAAAGGCCAAGGTGTTTCAGACATGGATGAAAGGATTCCTAGTGTAAAACGTGTCTGTATGTTTGTTAGATACTTTGGCATCCTTCAAGATGAAAGATGCTATGTAAATGGAAGATCATCATTGCCAGCTTTCTACCCCTTAAAATAACACAGTTTTTAATGTAAAATAGATGTTATGTTATGAATTACATGGTTGGCATTTGAAGCTGTGCTTACGTTTTCATCTGTTAGGCTACTGTATGCTTCCACATTTAAAATGTGTCTTTCAAAGTGAGTAGACAGTACACTTTATTATTCTTGGTCACTGCAGCATCAACACAGATCCTTAAAGTTTTAGTAAGATAAGAACGAGCAGATCTGTCCATCAACCTGGAAATAGTTACAAATTTAGAGTTTGTGATTTGATTTTTACTGTGTGGAGTTGGAAGCCTGATACCTCATGAAAAGAGGGTTTGCAGACATGGATGCACTGAAAAAATTTAAGAGTGAGAATCCTAGAAAAACTAATTATTTTGCTTTACCAGTGTCTCAGCCACATGTCTTTTTGGCTGCATAGTCTGAATTCACAGAACCTATTTACAGACACACTCTGACTTGTCATAGGTGTCTGTCAGCAGGAACCATATCCTACTTTAAAAGCAAGAAGTTTCCCATGAGCAAAGGCTCATAACACTCTGAGGAGACTGACTGGTAATGTGGCTCTGGTTTTATAGTTGTTGAATCCAGAGGATGACCTCTTACCAGGAAAGATCCGAGACAGTAACCGTTCAACTCTCCTAGCTACAATTCAAGAACATGGCTACCCAACAATCAACTTGGGAATTGTGGGAGATAAGTAAGTACCACGTGTTAATAAAGATTACCATTTGTTGTCACTTCATGTTCACGTAGTGCAGTTTAATGCAGCAGTGGGGAAAGAAAACATGGCAGAAGCTGCATTCGCTATGCAGCTCACTTCAAGTACCACAGCATTGTGAGGGTGTTCATTTTGGAGGAGGAGTATTTTTATTTTTCTTCCCAGTATAGAGTTTAACAAGCCCCATCCTAGTAGTAAGAGGAATAGTCTGATAAGGATGTTTTAGTGAGAGATGTTTATCTTGTTTAGTCTTCCTCTTGTACAATTCTAGCATTGCCTCTACTCCCTGCAGTATGGGCTGAGTATAAATTAGGACAGGATAACACCACCAGCAGTTGAATGGTGAAGTGTTTTGGTATCTATTAAGGCAGCCTTATCATGGATATAAGCACACTGTATTTAATAAGGCAAGAACCTGCATCTGGGGAATATATGCTACAGAAATTCCAGTTTCTGATCTTTAAGAAGGTGTCGGTCACACAGTTTATTTTCCATATTAAGGTTAATTTAGAGGTTAACTTTTTCTCAGATTTCTTGAATCACTATCTTATGGACAAGGCCTCACTCTTGACTGTGGGGTACTGCTAAAACAGAATTCCAGAAATGCATCCAAGTATGCAGAAAGTTTTTCAATGCTGTCCTCCAGTGAGCTCTCTGTTTTGACTCCTGTTACACTTCTGTGAGCAAGTTCTTTTATTGATCTGACAATAATTTCTCCTTGGTTCTAACTAGGAGAGTTCTGCTTTTGAGAGCTCTAACAGAAATGTTAGCAGCCTTTGGTGCAAAAGGTGCTAGATATGTCAATGTGAATCCAGAGCTTCCATGTCAGGAGCACCAATTCTCAGGATGCAAGCTTGTGCCTCAGTACAAAAAAAGGTCCAGCTGTGCCAAGAGATCCTACACCTGCTGATATAGGGCAAGAGGAATGCTCAGCTGGTACACAGCACTTTGTGGCAGCCTCATAGAAGATCATGACTGATCATGGCAGCTGAGTATATACTAAGTCTCTGGAATCATCAGCCCGGTCTCTGGATATGAATATGTATATGGGAGGGGGGTGTTAGAGAGTCTGGATATTTCAGTAAAGAGCTATCTGAAATCAAATGCGTGAGAGGATTCATCTGATGCCAAATACCTATTCTGTATTGAGGAGCACCAAGAAGGTAACTCTTCGTAGGATGATACTACCTTTCCCTAGTTTTTCCGACGTAAATCCAAGATGGATGATTTTTAGTTGAATTACAGTACTGTGCCCCAGAATCCAATGCTGTGCCTTTGGATTCATTCAGAATAAATGTTTCCCAGTCTATGGTTACAACCCTTCAGATCATGTACTGCCAAGGCTTCCTAGCCAACAGTCAGATGAAACTATCAAAGAAAGCCTTTACGCTGTTCAGTTCTCTTCATCCTTCCTGTAATCTAATCCAGAAAGGTGTAGATTTAGCTTGGGCAGCTTTTGATGTGAGTGACATGATTTCAGAGACCACTGCCTAGAGGTGGATGCCCACAAGTTTGCTTCACTGCAGGCCTCTGAATTCCAGCAAAAGGTCCAGAGAGAGCCCAAGGATCTACAATACACTAGAGAGAATTTGTTTTGGGGATCAAATGGAACCTCACTGCAGAAGACAAAGGAAACAATGGCTGTATTGGGTTCTCTTGGACCCGTGTCTTCTCCTTTCGGTCCCTTGTTCAAGGGAGGAAACGGAAAGTCTCCAGTTTAAAACCCAGGTTTCAGATTAACATATGGCTTCGAGGATGCTCAGTTTTCCCTGCACAGGACACTTGGCTTCAGCAGCCTCTTTCAGCAAGCATCAAAACCCAAAGGGTTTTTATAGGTTAACTAAATGCTCCAGAATCCTTCAATTACCAGTAGTCTGCCAGGACCTATTTGTCAAAGATTGACCTGGAGCCTTTTACCCATGATGGCCCTGGTCACTTCTGACACATAGGTCATGAGCATTGTTCTTTGGGGCTACAAGATCAGATTTTCCCACCCACAGTTCCATCTTAAAATGCTCTTGGGCTCATTTAGATCAGGAAAAGATGATGCAGGAAATCCAATCTGTCCTGAGAGAGCGAGCCTTGAGATTTGCACCATGAAGTGATAGAAATAACAGGTTTTATTTCAAGTGCTTCTTGATAGTCAAATCTGGGGACTTTGGCTTAACCAGAATTTCAAGGAACTGAATCGCTATGTAGTCAAAGAGAAATGGTCACCCTGGGAGTCTCAAAGCCTCTTCTATGGGAGCAAGAACAGCAGCGTACTTAGGACCTTGACCTGTGCACAGGAATATTTCCCAAGCAACAAAAGTACCTCATATTTCCTGAAGGAAACAGCATAACCTACTTTATGTGTTTGCCTTTTAGACCAGTATGGGCTGGTCTTTGGCAGTTGTCATGGCCTAACTGCACAGGATGGGAATTAATGTGTTCCCCAACTTGGATGATTGGCTGATGAAGGACACCATTCTCTAGTGTATCAAAAGATTAATAGCTATCACCACTGCTTTGGAGTTAGTAGGGTTCACGATAAACTACCCAAAGCCCCAACTTGTCCCCAGCGGACAACTGGGGTGCCTAGAAACCCTGCTAGAAAACAACTCAACTCAAAACCTCCCTGTCCCAACACAGGATCCAGGATATCACCAGTCTGGCAGAAAGGATATGGATGAGTCAGCAGGTCACAGTTTGAAACATACTATATGAATGTTGTTTCTAGAAAACAAAGCTGTATTCGTAGGACAACTCCATATGCAGTAACCACAATGGATCTTGAGATCCCAGTGGAAGCACGCCTCACAAAGACTTTCACATTGCATCCAGGTAAATCCAGATAATGAATCTCCTTTGGACCTGTCTAGCCTGGTGGAAATCCAGGGCACATTTCAAACAGGAATGGGCTTCCAAAACCCTCCTGTTCAAATCACAGTGACCATCAGTGCTTCCAGCCTGACATGGGGAGCTAACACAAAGGGATTCTATAAGCAGGGAAGCTGATCTCTACAGAAACAACTGCACATAAATTATTTGGACATAAATGGGATCATGTAGATCACAAACCTAATATCCCAAAAGGTGGCACTTGTTCAAATGGACAATCGCATCACCATACTTTACATAACCAAGCCAGAAGGATCACACATTCCATACCTGACAGGGGAGAAAATGACACACAGGCTGAGTTAGTCTGTAACAGATCCCCCTGAGTGGTCTCTGGATCAGGGAGTGGCAGGTCAGCTCTTCCTCCATCTAGGGATACTGGAAGTGCCACCCACTTGAACAAGAAACTGCCAGTGTTCTCATTGTGGCACCAAAAAGAAACTGCATTAGCAGTGGATTCCATCCTCTGATAATGAAGCTCCTGAACGCCTTCCCATCAGTCCCTCTGGCAGCACCAGCTCTGGCAAACCTAAGAAGAGAGAAACGCTTAATTTTCCTTATAGCCCCATACTGTCCCAAACAGGTCAGATTCTAAAATCTTTTGCCATTGGCTAAAGAGGATTCCATCAAACTGAGATTCTGACCTCAGATCATCATGCAAAACCATTGCGCCTCACTCAATCTCAATCAGGAAGCCTTTGTCCTGACACGGTAAAGCTTCGTATACACAGTGAGTCTAAGCAGGTGATTCATGTCCTCCTGCCATCATGGAAACCTTTTGCAAGGACGTACGATTCTAAATAGAAAAGAAAATTTGCAATGTGATATAATTTGGCCCTGGGGAACCTCTTTACTTTTCAAGCATAAAAGTTGTTTGTCAGAACCTAGTTTAAAACAAAGTAAACTCCATCCAGGTATCTCTCACTGCTTTTTAGGCCTTTCAGTCAAAGGTAAACAAGTGTCTCTGCAGCCCCTTACTCTCAAGTTCATGAGGGGCTTGACACATTTGATCGCCCCCCACACATTAAAAAGCCCCTTGCATCTTGGGATAATAATATGATCCTGACTAAGCTGATGAAGATCTGTTTCAACCACTGAGTTTGATACTTGGAAAGTCATTTTTCTGGAGGCAGTCAAGCCCATCAAGAGAAATTTGGAGCCCCGGTACATCATGTTTGCTGGATCCCCACCTCCTCCCATTTCAACCTACTTACAGACATTTTGAGTTGGCCCCTGAGTGCAGGGCCCCAGTACAGTTGTTCTCCCTTTTCTCCACTCTGATCAGCCCTGGACGCAGTTAGTACAGCCTAAAGAATTACTAAGCTTCCAGATCTAGAGAATGACTAAACTTTATTTTTATTATTTGGTGCTGTGGACTCAGCTGAGATTCCTCATCAAATAACATTATTCCACTTAAGTGAGCCTATCATCCTCAGGAGCGGCGCCAGAAGGCAGAATACAGGGGGCAGGATTTTGTGCACTCCCCACGGGGCACGTGAGAGCTTCCGGTTCCACTCCCATCGCGCCTCCGAAGAAGGACCCTCTGCCGAAATGCCGCAGGCGACAGCAGCAGTCATTGAGCTGCTCAGTTGCCAGCTGCTGTTTTCCACGGCACGTCAGCAGAAGGTCCTTCTTCGATGGCACAACGGGAGCGGAACCGGAAACTCCAATAAGCCCCATGGGGAGAACACAAAATGCCACCCCCCAAATCCTGGCACCCTCAGCAACCGCCTCGGGTTGCCTAATGGAAGCACCGGCCCTGATTGTCCTTATAACATTATTTCCACATCAAATGCCCAGCCTTGGGGAGGCTTTTTCTATATATTTGTCAAAATGTTCTTGGGGTTCTACTAGAGTCAAACAATTTACTTTAGAAAACCACCCAGTTGTTTTTTTTTTTAACATTTTATGCTAATTCATGGTGCAGTGCTGTTACCAAGAAGACAGTGTCTACATGGGTATTTGAGTGTGTTTCCTTTTGTAATGACCTGGTCTGACTTAACCCCGGAAGGCCACATCAAGGCACATTTGGTCCCAGGCAAGATTGTGACTACTGTCTGTCTCAGAGGCCGTGTTTAAAGCAGGATTTTGATGAGTTAGCTAACACATGTTAAAAGCCTAATGTAGACAAGGCAAATACGCCTCTAATGTGTTTAGTTGGTCCAGTTAAAGCCTTGGTTCCCTCATATCTAAAGCCTAGGGTTTATATAAATCCTGGGAGATATCTTTAGAGAGAGGAAATTCCATCTGCTTCTTTGAAGAGATTATTGTGACACAATTCTCCCTTCACATTTTGGGAATTATGTTCTTTTAGTATTTCCCTGCTTATACCTAATTATGATTTTTTTTCTTTTTCTGGGGCATACTTTTTTAACTTGAATAATTTTTGAATTACCTTATCATCACGGGAGCATCACTTCCTGTGCAACTGAACAAACTGATTGGAAGGTTTAGAGAACAACATTTATATAATGCAGGGTTTGGCATGTAACATGCAGTAGAGGGCACAGATCCTAATGTAACTTAATGGTGCTCTCCAAGATCAGAATTCTTTAAGGACTGTAGAAGTTCTACCAACCTCATACTAAGGAGCTAAAAATCAAGAGCGAGAATCCTTTTGGAATGATATCTGCAGAGAAACAGTTTTTCAGGTAAGTATTTTTCTCTTTCATCTCAATTTTATGAACCATTCACAGGTGTTAATTTAACAAAATATCTCATCCAGGTTAAGGATATTCCTGTTGGCAGCTACTCCATAGCCCAATACTGTGCGGTGAATGTACGCACATTCCAGTCAAATATTTGAAAGGATCAGGAGATGCTTGAATATCATGATGGTCACTGCAGTGCACTTAGGTGCACTTTAAAATCATTTTTATCACTTGTGCAGTTTTCAATGGTCCACTCAAAACTGGACATAAAGCCACACTGAGTACTTTGCCACTTACTCTATCTTTTGACTTCAAATCTATACCTACATTTTATTTATTTTCATTATTTCATTATTTATTTTGGTGTTGTTAAAACAATTTCTGAGCTTCTCTCCATTGTTTGTGTCCATTCTCTTGGCCTACTTATAAGGCTTGGTATGCAAAAAAATCAAAATATCAATTCACAAAACACATCTATCTGCAGTGAAAGTCCAGCAGGTCTGGAATACCAGAGAAGAAGAACCAGCCTGAAGAATGAAGTGGGGCTGAACCTAGGCTAAAAGCTAAGCCTCCCTCCCAGTATATGAAACCATATTGGAGCAGACATTTCAAAAGTTATTCTAAGAGGTGAGACAGAATGAAAAGAAACTCCTGCAAGCCAAGTCCAAAAACAGAGCACACAGTAACAAAGCCCAGAAGCCTAGAATCTTTTATCTTTTGTTCTTGACTGGTTTCCTACATCTCCAACCCTCTGGTTTCCCAGATCCACTTCTTGCTATTATAGTCTAAGGATGACCTTCATGCTGAAGGTGATATACAAATATTACTTTTGACTATTTTCTTCTGCATGAACATGGTCAAAACAGGCATATAGTTACATTTAATTTGCTCACAATCTATGAAATTGTCATCTGATTCTGTGGAAAATTATTATTAAAAATATGTGCATCTTTGTTTTGAGTAGTTGATCGCCATTAATTATTTATCATGGAATTTGTGTGTGTGTTTGCTGCTTTTAAAAGTTTTGTTCGTGGCCTTCCTTGTATTTACTTTCTGTAAAAGTTGTACAGCTTAGCTCTGGGGAAATGTGCAATAAATTAGGCCAGTGTAGCAAAGGGTTTTTTTAACATAACCATGCTCCATTTTTAGAAGTTCTTCTGAGGGAGCCCCTTTAAAATAGTTTACTGATGGACCTCTGAATCTTAGCCTCTGTGCCTAGTGAGTTTAATTTCCTTTCCTGTTGTTTATCTCTCTTATTTACCTCCTGTTTACATGAGTAAATTTGTCCCTTCTATGGGTTCTTTCCCTAACTGTTGTTTCCCCTGATCATTTTACGCTGTAGCAGCTGTGTAATGTTAATTGCTTTCATCTGTATTTTATCCTGCAATCATGAAGGTTCATAATGGATAGAGAGGGAGTTGCGACAGAATTTCATCAGACACTTCATAAACTTTCCATTAAATGCGCCTTGTTGAATTGCTAAAAAATATTGCACATATTTCTTATCAGAATAGTCATAAATTCACAGGCAGCCTTTCTTTTACTTTGTGTGAAGAATCATAGAATCAAAAGGTTGGAAGGGACCTCATGAGGTCAGCTAGTCCAACCCCCTGCTAAAGGCAGGACCATTTTCCCTAAATAATCCCAGCCAGGGTGCGGTCTAGCCAGACTTTAAATAGCTCTAAAGATGGAGATTCTACTACCTCCCTAGGTAACCCATTCCAATACTTCACCACTCTCCTAGTCAGAAAGTTTTTTCTAATATCCAGCTTCGACTTCCGCAACTGCA
>NC_133772.1:81967149-82076957 GCF_003597395.2 Chelonoidis abingdonii
AGCAATAATCTTATATGCCTCCCCAGTCATCTGTCCAAGCTTCCATTTTTTGTAAGCTTCCTTCTTTTGCTTCAGCTCACCACTGAGTTCCCTGTTAAGCCATGCTGGGCACTTTCTACACTTGCTGTTCTTTTTGCACATATAGTGCATTCAACATATAGGGTTTTTTTGTGTCAGAAGTAATTATTTCCACACTGATGATATAGTTCTATAATGACACATTGTTTGACATAAAGCTCCCAAGGGACATCTAAATCTTAAAAATCATTATTGCTATTATGACAGCATCACTTAATGATATCCCCAGAACGAAAAGCTTTGAAAAAGCTCCTTCTGTGTTTTAGAAGGAATACCAAGGCCTGACTCATACCAGGATTTTAGTCTACCTGAATGTTATGTTTGCCATCCAGGAGGTGTAAACCTTTTGTAGCTGTGTCTGATGCATGTAATTAAATTTTAATTCACAGACCATGAAGATCTCTCAGGGGTGTGTGTGACATTTTAAGGCACCTGACACTTTGGAATATATATCACCCTGGGGTTAAGCAAACATACAGAATATAGCAGCAGAACTGTAGGATCTTGTCTGCACTAAATATTAGTCTGATGTCCACATAAGACAAAATTAAATAGGTATTCCATATAGTATGATATTTATAAGTATGATTAAACAAAGGCTACTACCATCTGTTAGACATAGTGGAGAGGCAGGAATTCAAGTGCTGAGTTGTTAGTTTCTACAGAACTATCTTCACTTCTGGATCTGCTCAAACAACATTGTTTTTATAGATTTCAGTCATAAGTTAAAGCATCCAGGATACCCAACCCAGTAATGATTTGAAAAAAGTTGAGGGTTCAAGGCTGTTACAAAGAGGATGGTGATCAGTTGTTCTCCATGTCCGCTGAAGATAGGACAAGAAATAATCACTTTAATCTGCAGCAAGGGAGATTTACATTGGATATTAGGAAAATCTTTTTAACTATAAGAATAGTTAAGTGCTGGAATAGGTTTTGTGAAATCTCTGTCATTGAAAGTTTTTAACAATAGGTGAGAGCAACACCTGTAAGGGATGGTCTAGGAGGTATACTTGGTCCTGCCTCAGTACAAGAGGCTAGACTAGACGATCTTTTGAGGTACCTTCCAACTCTACATTTTATGATTCTATGAGACATGGAGGCTCCCTCTTCTATTAAGCCCTGTCAACCAGAACATTTCCCTTTCCAAGCGTAAATGTTTTGTACATATCACAACTTTTTCTTGATCATTAGACCAAACTTTATTGCAAATGTCACTCTGATGTCATCCCTTCTTCTCTGTTTATGTGTGACCACCCATCTTGTTTTAATGTGTGTACTTGAACCTGAAAGCACAGAGCAACATCTAAAGGTCAGAAATAAAAGAGCTTCTAAAACTGAGATTACTGTGCAACAGGTTATCTTCTATAGCGGGTAACAAACTATTCAATGTGGCACACACTGAGGGTGCAATTTTCACCTATAAAAAGGACCAGCCATTTTGATGGTCCTCACACAGGCATGAATTTCTCTCTGAATTAGCATTTCGGAAAACTGTTTCTGAAGAGCACAGCACAGCATCAAACAGCAAGTAAATAGTGAAGGTACCACTCTTGCTATATTTGATGGCACCATGTATCTGTAATTTTAGCTATTACACCTCCATGGTGGGGAAAAAAAACACAACTCCAATCTGCTTTTGAGGCGTGGGGTAAAACTTTCATAAGCCACCAAATTACTTTGGGAGCCTAAGTCCCATTTTCAAAAGTGACTTAGGAACTTAGAAGCCTAAGTTCCATTGACTTTCACTTTTGAAAATGAGACAAACTCCTAAATCATTTAGGCACTTTTGAAAATTTTATGTATGGTGTCCGTTAGATGGAACAAAGTAGTTAAGTAGGAATTTGAAGGGGCAGTTAAAAGGTTTTCTCACAAGAATGAAGGTGCAAAACCATTTGGATTAGAAAAGATTACTTGAGATTATCTTTTCCTTCTTGTAGAGAAGAAAATGTTAATTTGAAAAACCTGGCAAAAAGGAGTAGAGAAGAAGTATGAAAAAGCAGCCTGCTGAGAAATTACCGGAATCTCTATTAGCCTACACTGAAATGTTAAAAACGGGTACTGATAGTTGAAGTAAAAATACAAAACAAATTAATTAATTAGCATAACACGGTTTTCCCATTTTGGTGTAGTGTTTCTCATGCCCAAGATTGTGAAATTACAACATAATACAAAATAACACCCACTCCCTGTCTGGCAGAAGTAATCTAAGGACCTGTCTGACTGTGGTGCATTCTCTACTTTCTTCTGAGCTAATAAAATCATATTAGATGAATTCCCAGTGGCAGGAAGGAAAAAGGATTCTGCAGCAGTTACTAAATAAAAGGAAAAGAATAACACTCATATAACTTAAAGTTTATGTTTCAGGGAGTTCTGGAGAAATCCAAGATCTCTGATTTTCAGTAGTTACAATTCCCCTATAAAATAATATCTTAATTTATCTATTGCTCTTACATTTTCAAAGCCCTGTATTGACATTGACTGTGAGATAGCTAAATATTATCCCTATTTCACAGATGTAGAACTTTGCATTGAACAAGCCACTTTACTTCTTTTCCTCACTCAACAAAGTCAGTGACAGTCTGATGACTAGAACTCGAGACTCCTTGACTTCCACTCCTATACTCCAGAACATACTGTCTCACAACTTCAAAAAACGGAAAGTGAAGTTCTCCCATGAAAAGTGTCAGGAACCCACAGCTGAACCCAGACCCAGCTCATTGCTCTTAGCTAATTCAGCTAATGAATCTGGACTTCTGATTGGCAGATCCTAGCAGGCACATTTTCAAATACTACAGCAGATCTGGGTCTCTGGCTGTTCAACAGTATTCCATGCCTGCAGCTGTGTTTCTGATCCTGCTCTCAGTGCCTTCCTTGCTCCTGTCCCATGTTCCTTGTTCCTGGCTCGCAGTCTTGGTTTCCTCCCCTGGCTCCCGGTCTCTACTCCTCCTGTCCCTGCTCTGGCTGATCGTCTGGCGCTGACCTTTGACGCCTGATTCTTGCCTCTGGCTTGCTCCCTGGACTTGGTATTTGGCTTCTGACATTCGGTTCCTGATTCCTGGCTCTCAGCTGTAGCTCATTCCCTGGGCTTGATAACTTGGCTCCTGATTCAGGTGCTGACCACTAAGCTTGGTGACTTCTGCTCCAACCACTAGGCTAGCCTTCCTGCCCACAGACTTGTTCTTAACAAAAAGTGACTGAAAAATGGTATGGTGAGGTTCAATGTTTTTTCCCTCTCAGTAACTCCAGATCAGATTTGTTCTGTTTACAATATAAAGCTGTTTTTCTAACTGTCAGCCCTGCAAATTCATTCTAGGATCCGAGAATCAATAACATTCTTTCCTTCTAGTAGCTATTATGCAAGGGTCAGCTATTATTGCATTAAAAAAGCAGTCATATTTAGATTATGAGGTGAAAGATGATAGGGCTAAATGCAAAGTAAAATTCCTCTTTTTTTTCCTCTCTCTCGCTCTCTTTCCTTTTTCCTGAGACTGTAAATATCAGTTTCTAAACACCTCTGTCAAGCTTTTCTAATCTTGACCTATTTAAATAATGTAGCATTACAGTCATTGTATTAAATTGTTTTTGAGGACAGTAACACAAAGCCCTTTGCTTCTCGTTGAACAATGTTATTATATTAAAGCAATGTTGCAAGTTTACTTTTTAAAAAATGATCACTTTCGGATATTTTAACAGCAAATAACTTCTAAACCATTTGACTGCTTCTGTATCTACCAGGCAGAATGCTTCTGCTGCATTATGGAATATAGTACCTATATGTACTAACATTCCATTGATTTCAGTCATATGTTAATGGATAATAGACAGTAGTATACTAGGTTCAGAAGAAGATCAGCACTGAGAGGGTTAACAATCGATGAATAATATGGCAATGATTTAGAAGGAAAGAATACTGGATATTAGACTTTGGTTCTTTTGAAATGCTCTGTTTCAAATTAATTTAAAACTTCTTGGCCTATGAAAAGATGCTTTGGATTCCCTTATAACCAATTTTGTGTTTCTCAAATTGTAATGTCCCATAAAACCAATGTCTCTGTTAAGTCCATGATTTTTTGTGTTAGCACAGTTATGAATTTAAGTTCCCAGGTTCACCTTTTGATGGGTTGCACAGGTTTCCCTTAAGGACAAGTATTGAAAGATCAGGTATAGAATGGTTGCTTTGAGACCAAGACAGCTACAGCATATCCTGGGACCAACACAGCTACAACACTGTGAACAGAATATTCTATAAACAATTTAGCAACCCCACTGAAAAAAAATAAATTTGGTTCTTGATGCTGCTCTCCTTTATGCTGGAGACTGGAGCAGTGACTAGGATCAGGTAGGAACTTTGAAGGTGGCTTATTTCACCTCCTGAACTGCATTGAGCCTACATTTAGAAATGAAAGTACAGGTTGCCCTCTGTCAAAAGCAATGGAATAAGAAATAAAACACTAAGACTAAAGCCTTCTTCAAGGATGGCTGTCCAAGGAATCCCATCGAAGAGAAACTGAAGTCTAGATTTATAGACTTTTTCAGAACAGCTTAGTTTCAGGATTTTTTTCATGCATGCTGACATTGTTTAGCAAGTATCTGATCATATATAACAGAAATATTTGCTGGAATGGCTAATGAGGACAAGCTACATATCATTAAATCAATATACCTGAAAAAATCTTTGAGAAGATGGATTATATCTGCCATATTCTTCTGCAGCATCCCTTGGCCCCTGAAAAGTATTAATCTTCTTGTTGTTCAAGGGTTGCAAAACAATTTCTTATGGTTGCTGTGTCCATTTTGGTTTCAAACATCTTATTTTAATATTCCAGAAGATGCATTTTAAAGATTTCATTATCAAGTTAATTGTCTTAAAGAAGAGGGGGAGAGAAAGAGAGAGAGAGAGAGATTAAAAGTACTCTTCTTTGTGAGGGAAATGAAAGGTACTCATCTGTCTTCTGATACCACAGAGTGAAGAATGGACTTCAGTTTGTTTTATATTTGTAGCACAAAGAGCCGGGCCCCAAGCATCTGAAAACAGGGTCTCCAAGCCAAATTGACTTGACCAGGGGACATGGTAGTAGGAACACCACCTCCATAAGGTAGCAATTTAAAGTAAGACATCAGCTGGTTCACACTGGGTCCTAAAACCAGCTACCTTTCATTCTGGATACTTTTGTCTCTATTAGTCCTTCTCCCTCATAACAGCAGTTGTATCTGATAATTTAGTAGAGGAGATCAGACAGACTCCTATGAGAATGAAGTGGTGCTGTAATCAATCACTAAGGTAGAGAAGCAGGATGGATACTGCACCTTTCTTCCTTGCCATCAAGAACATGACATTTGCATGCCTTTGAACCCATTTCCTGAGGAACAAGTTAGGTTTCCTGCATGTCAATTCAGTGCACAAACCACAAAACTTTAGGTCTGACCCAAAGTTTGCTTTCCCCTTCCTCTTACTTTACCTTTGTATGCCTCCACTAGGCATGTGAGAGTTAACTGTTTAGTTGAAGGCCTTCTCCAAAGATTGTCCATTTTCTGAGGTCCTTCACAAAAATCTGTGTGCTTAGCACCCGTCATTTTGATTTCTCTTGAAGTCAAGAGTGAAGAAGTTTCTTCCTAGACTCTGGAAGAAAACAAAACATGATCATTATGCTCAGCAGCACGGTTGCTAGCAGATGGGCATGCTCAAAGTCCTCAAATGCTTCCATGGCTTCTTCACATTTCATCCATGTGAGCAGCCCTTTGAACATTCTGAGCCACTCAAGGGAATGTGGCTGGGCGTAGACCATTCCTTTCTCCCCAGGAGCCTCTCCTCTTCCCAGGCTCTTTACTCCCCTTCTGCTTCCTTTACCCTCAGGAAGCCAGATGCTTTTAAAGAAGAAGGGACACAGAGCTTCCAGAACACAGCGGAGACAGGCCTTCCAGATTGGTGAGCACCATTTTTAAAAACACTTGAAACGTTCAGGCACATGCATGCCAGCACCGGCAGGGAAAACTAGAGGCTATTTGTGCAAAGCTTTGAGCATGGAAAATACCAGTTATTGTTATACTAAATAATATTTTATCCTCGCTGATTAAGAAGTTAGATACTGCTGCCACGCTGGTGCTGAGGACTGCTAGTACCAAATTGAATGTTTATGGCACCCAAGACTTTGATAAAGTTAATGGTATTGCAACTGTTTCACATTCTGCTAGTACTGAGAATGCTGATATTGTTCACCCATACCAGGAAACAACTTTATCCTTCAGGAGTCTACCTTTTAAAGATAGTGCTAGTTAGGAATAAATGATGTGGTATGGAGGCATTCCAGAAGGGTGCTACTTCACTGAAGTCATTATTACAACTCTTTAGTCATACACACATCCATATCATGCCACTCATTATCATGCCCGTGCTGATCATTACTCCAGTAGGTCAACTTTAGATCTCATGGAGTCCATGGAACTATCCAGGGTGGTTTCTGCCCTGAAATACATATACTGTCATATATTCGATCTTATTTGGAGTCTGGATTAGGAAATAATGCAAGGTGAATGATGATTATACTCTTGTATAATGATTATTATAATGATTATACTCTTGCCATCTTTTATCACTGTCTACTGTAACCCCCGTTTACAGTAGACAGTGATAAAAGATGGCAAAAGCAACCTCTCATAGCTTCTGTTAACAAAAGAGAACCTTTAGCATAATTTTAAATTCTACTTAAAGAGCCAAGAAACCAGAAATAATTAGAAAACTCATGAAAAGCACTAAAACTCCAAGCTTGAAACCATTAATTGTGAGTAGCCTCATGAAAGTTAAGGGGACTACTTTTATAAGTAAAGGCTGCAGGGCTGGGCTATTAATTAGCTAGTAGCCATTCCTTCTGATTACAAGGTATCTGCACAACATATGAAAAATCTCACAGAAAAGACACATCTTCTCTGCACCCATAATTGGCTCAAGAATAATATCCTTAGCCCTTAGATGATGTGGATGAATTCAACAACCCACTGATCTTGTATCTGCACGTCCTAAGGCAAGATCATCATAGTTCTATGTTCTCCTCATAAAATTACCTGAACAGATCAGTCCTATCAGAATCTCTCACTATGTTGTGCATATCTCAAAACTCTAGCAGCATGGTCTTCCCCTTTAAGGGTCAGGAGTCCCAGGGGGCAGCCAATCCTGTTCTATAGAGCCCAACAGGCAGTTGCTGTATTAGACTATGAGGAGGCTTCTATGCTGTTGTCTGTTGTTTTGAAGAACTTGGCACTGATTAAATTATCAGCCCCATTTTTGTCTTGCAGCCATCTCTGAATGTATGGCATCTATCCCATCTTGCATGAGGGCTCTGGAAGAACATCAACTTTGGCACCATGTCTAGTCTTAGACCTACCTGTGCACTGTCATCTTTCTTAGTGCCAGCAACCTCTTTCATGTTATTACTTCGTGTAGTATCAATCATCAGTAACATTCCCTTCCACCTACAGCTGAAAATGTTCCACCTCAGAAATGAAAACATTTGAGTGCATCCATATTGTCTGTGATGAAAAGCACAGAAAAGAACTTAATAGTCTTATTGGTCTCGAGACTCATAGGTGAAAACCCTACTAACTTTTTGAAAGAACTAAGAACTGCTGGTAAGAACTGCTGGTAAGTATTGTGCTGGAATCCTCAAGGATCGCTGATCTCAGCTTCAGTTCAAAGACCAGGAATAACTTAGTATTTAATCTCCTGGTTCACAAAGAAACCATGAGATTATGTCAGGCTGTCTCTGGATTCTTACACTGGACCTGACCTGCAGCCTAGGACGGGCCTTTGGAGATACCACAAACACCCGACCTCCCTGATCAGACCACTATCCATACTCAGGCAAAGGTCAGAGCCTCGCCTCCATCCTGCCAGGGAAAATCAAAGCTGGTTTGCCCTCAATAATTCTTGAACCCTTTACACTTTCAACTTGCCCTGGGAGATCAAGCTACAAAGCTAAGACTCACAAGTTGGTATATCACTACCTGACAATCACTGCTGTCAAAGCCTTTGCCCTGAGTTTCCCATGTCACCAAGAAGATCAGGACAATTCATAGGTAAACTCCAGTGGATGGAAGTACACAAGCAGAAGACTAACATCCTGATGACATGCAACCCGATCTGAATCCAGGCATCAACAGCATAATGACTTCCTACAGCATGATGCCACCACAGTAAAGGAACCTTTACCATCACCACCTCCTTTGTCTCCCACTTCGTTGGCTCTCTGTCATTCTGTGTCAATCTAATGGGTACCCGCCAAAACAGTTCATTAATATACTGGAACAAAATTAATTACTATTGAAATGTAGAAAAATGTTTTAAAGGAATTAGGAAGCTCTCACAGAAACATGCATGTCATTCTGAGAGCTCTGACATCTTGAGCCCATGGATGGAGGCATGAAGGAAAATTTCCTCTAGGAAATAGTATTCTTATTAGCAGTAACATCAGTTAGGACAGTAGTAGAAGTTAATGAAGGCTGAGCCTTGTAGCTGATATCTGACAAAGGATGGAATTTATACACAACCCCTTTTTATCTAAGTAGCCTAGGATAGTGTCATTATTCCAGCTTTACCCTGAAAGTGACCTAGACAAAGAGCACCATTTTGAACACATGCATGAAGAAAACAAAGAAGGTGAGAGGAATGGAATGCTGTCAGAACATTACAGAGCACACTGGAGAATTCTGAAACTCAATTAATCTGCTGAAATTATTTTTAAGGCCTCCATATGCTTCTATATCCATCATCAAAATGGATAAGGTTGTCTGAGGAAAACATATGAGCTGAAACAAATCCCTTTATATTCAAAAGTACATTCTGCAAGGGGAGTAGCTCTTTCTTTGGCCAAACTAGATATGGTATCTGGTCATTATGCTACATCTGGAAGATTATTAATATGCAAAAACATTCTTCTGACCAATGACAGCATAGTCCTAAAATGGGTGACATATCTTGTCTTTATGCCCAGCTGCATCCATGATTTTGCAATCTGCCACTTCTACAGAATGAACATGAGAATACAAATAAGGATTAATCACCATAGGCCAAGTTCTTTTTCAGCCCTTCCTCAGAAAAAAGTTTCATTGACCTCAGTGAGAGTTTTGTCTGAGTAAAAAATAAGTTCTTCAGAACTTGGCCCCATGAAAATAACCTTTTCCTTACTGATGTTTTTCTCCAGCACAGACTTCCATCCTTATCTTTATGGAAAGATGTTCCTTAATTTCTCTCAGTCAAAACTGGGAGTTTGCTGTGATTATAAAATGGGAAGGAAGTCTTGAGATGATCTGGGGAATTTCTAACAGAACTTAACAGCTTTTTATAAGCCATTTCCCAAACTGGGAATTTCCTTAGCATGGGGAAGTCCCCAGGAGGTGTAGACTGGCATAGCAAATTCTTAATTTCCCCAACCCCCTGCAATCCTCAGTACAGGAGGTGAGGAGGGGTGCAAAAGGGGTGTGGCTGGAGTATACTACACTCCGGCTATCCCCAAATTGGGGCTCATAGCCAGCTGGTGAAATTTAGAATAGCCCTCCAGGTACTCTGATCTATGCTGAAGTTGATATAGAACCAGCTCTGGCATCACTGCAACTAGCTTCCTCACAGCCCCCAGGCTGTACCCAGCCCTACAGCTCTACTTTCTATGATCTTATGAAAAAAACATTTAATTTTTTCAACCTGTAACTGTCTTGTTTTCAAGTACAGTAGCTGGAGGCCAAGAAAGATGACCCGATTCTGCCTTCATAGACCCAGGCATACATCTCCAGTACCTATTTTGCATGCAATTCTCCTTCTGTCTTTCTCTCTCTCATGAATTTGTAAAGCACCCATGACAATAAATTCAAAGTGGTAAATATACAAAATTTACCGGTATGGTTTTCCAAAAGAGTTCCCTCAGTGTTTGAAACATGGATTTATAAAGCTATGGCTGATGCATAAAGGAGTAAGAATGTCATAAGTGGTTTCATTAGTCATCCAACCAAAATAGCAGCATGGTAATCTGCCAACATGTTAACAAAAAGAATAGGAAATAAGCAACAGATACTGAGAGATTCATTTGAGTGAGTGAGACTAGTGCAAAAGAGAACTTTGTGGAGATGGTCCAGGAAATCTGTAACAAGCTCTGGAAGTTGTAGAATGACAGCACCTTGATAATTAAATCCCTGCTAAATGCTCCAGTTCAGTTTTGCAAACTTCACTGATCCTGTTGCAGAATGGTAGGTGATGCTGCATGCTGCTTGTGTTGTTACTTGTTTTCCAGATTAAGTAGCATAACTGAATGATCTAACTGCATGAGTTTCAAACTGCTGATATAATGGGTTGTGTCACAGAAGGGGTTATCTGCTTTAAAAAATGTTACAGTAAAATCTCATTAGAAATCAACAACAGGATCGGCAAAAATGAGTGTCTAGCCGACTTTGGTCTCTATCTGAAGGTCAAATAAAATTGTACTATAAATGTGGGGATACTTTAACATGGTGCTTTTAGATACTGAATTGTTTATTGAAGGATTATTTGGTGCAGTTTTATTCATCAAGATAAAATAAAACCTTTTGCAAGTGTGGTGTACGTTTTGCTGATGTTTGCATCACTTTCCAGTCAGGCTGCTGGTTCAAGCTATTGAGTTCCTTTGTACTTTTCTGGGTCAGCTTAAAGACAGCTCAGTAGTCATAACTGTTGATATATGCTTTCTACAGACTGACCTGGAAGGCTGGAAGATTTCCATGATTGTAGAAAGGATTCCCCTTCTGGAAAAATGCCATCCTCCAAGCCATTTCCAATTTGATTAAATCAAGTTGCACTTCTACTGCAGTGTCATGTATCAGCTTGTTAGATTTGTACTGCATGTTGCTGCTGCCAATTCACAAAACCTATCCTCAGTCTCCATACCAGAATGTATGCTCTCTACAGAAGAGAAAGAGGGGCAATAAAATGCACAGCAAAACTGGTGATGTGCTTGTTAAATTGACACAGTTAGCAGAGAATATTAAAACAGACTTAAAACCACACTGACTCTTTAAGCAAAGCGCAGTGTCTGCAGTTTCCGAAATATGTACACAAAGCACATCCTACTTCTTAGTGCAGAAGCAATCTGCTGAAAGTGGGGACTTCTAATTATCCAGGGGAAATTTGTATCTCTTCTTAATTAGCTACATACACAGCTTCATAAATTTCATATTTTCCTTACAGAGAAAATACTCTCATCAGCTCTATCTCCAGTATATACAAAGTTGTAAGTAGCAATAAGAGTAAGAGCAATACAAAGAGTATGATTTGTGAATCAGTATGACCAATGTACTGTCCTTTTGGGTCACTAAAGCTGGATTTTTTTCTGTTATGTAATCAAGAATATCACCTTCAGTGTGCAGATCACCAACTGAAGGTGAGTAGTTTTGTTACCTGGAGATGAGACTTTTCCATGGAAAACTCCTTTAGTTGTAAGCTACTTATCTCCTCCTCTTCATCATAATATCTTCGTACCTGTCAATTTCTCAGTGAAGGAAATGTCCAGGAATGGCATTTTCTGCCAAACATGAAATGATTTGCCATGCCAGATCAGATCAGATCAGATCATTAGTCCATTAAATCCAGTATCCAGTAAATCCAGCAGTGGCCAATAGTTGGTGTTTTCAGAGTAAGTCTAAAACCTCCAATCTGTATCTGCCCAATTAAGCAGTGGTGTCAGCAGGGTTTTTATCCTGCACTTCTCATTGGCTGTATTATGCCCTGAAGAATGATGTTGATGCTGTTCTTAATATGTCCACTTACAAAGGTTATTTTGTCTTTTATTTTAGAATTCAAATACTTTCCAAATAATTTTTCTTTCCCCATCTACCCAGAATGAAGCTGTTCATAGTTTGTACAGCAGATGAAGCAAGAGACAAAATTAACAGCTGTTGTCTGGCTGTGATTTAAATATTTTTTAAAATGCCATTCAAATGTTAAAGCTTTGCCTTCATAATGACAACTCAGCCAGAAAGCTCCTTCAGTTTATAATAATCATAATTAATAAATTAATATAATAATAAATTAATATAATATGTTATGTAGTATTTTTCATCCTCAAGAATTGTAAAGTATTTTGCAAACATAGCTAAAAGGCACGTGGAATGGTGTCATTATAAAGATTTTATAAGGTCTAAGTTGTGGATGCCCTATATTACTCAGTTGGTGAAGCCAAGGGTGAGTTTGCAGGTCATCCCAAAAGAATTGGAATAAAACCCTTACACAAATCAAACAGTCAAGGACTTTTTATATGACTCATGTTACAGAAAAACTTTCAAATTTTTAGAGAAGTTTAATTTACCCCTGAATTATTCTAGTTTTAAAATGGCATATGTCCATTGAAATTAGTGGTACTACAGGTACACCTATACTACTCGCTGGATCGGCAGGTAGTGTTCAATGTATCGGGGATCGATTTATCATGTCTCTTCTGGATGGGATAAATCGATCCGCTAATCGACGCCCATACTCCACCTCAGCAGGAGGAGTAAGCGGCGTCGACAGGGGAGCCGCGCCAGTCAACTTGCCACCGTGAGGACAGACAGGTAAGTCGAACTAAGATACTTCGACTTCAGCTATGCTATTCACATAGCTGAAGTTGAGTATCTTAGTTCGAACCACCCTGCTAGTGTAGCCCAGGCCATGCCATCATAAAACTGAAGTAAGAGTGGTGAATTGAACTGTTAATGGAGGTTATTTTTCATCTTCCTTTATCATTATTACTTTATTTATTTATTTATTTATTTTGATTTATACATAAAAATAACTAAAAGAGCTCCTATTCCATTGCTCTAAGTGACTTTGACAACAACTAAATATGCATTTACACATTTTTTACAACTCTCTCCAACAATAACTAATAAATACCAAATTGCTATTAACCCACACTCCTTGCTATGCTTACAATTCCTTACTCCTTCCCAAAAGCCAGTCAGAATGGATGGGCTTTGCAGCATTCCCTTCAGAATAGATTTGGGCTGTTTTAGACTGAGGGTGGAGGTGGGTTCCAAATTTATGAGCCCCTGATGAGAATACCCTGCTAGAAACTCTCTCTCTTTTATAAAAAAAGGGTTCTAACTCAAGCCTCTGTTGACCACAGCTGCAATGGTATAGCATAGGAAGAGACATAGATATAAAAAAGAAACCTTCACAATATCCTGGTCATATATAAATAAAAAAAGCTGTCTTTGCTGTTGCTACTACCTGATCACCTAGTAGCAGCTGGTAATCTAGCCCAATCCTTAGATCGTGGACATGAACAACAAAAACAGAACATGAACCGTCAAACTATGGGGCAGATACTAGCCTTACTATATCTTCTGGTCACCTCCACCTGCCAGCCAACAACAACCCAGTCTTACACAGACCTTGTTTCAGCCAGGTAGACCTCTCCCATTCCTCTGTCAGCCAGACATTGGGTAAGGCAATTCACTTCTCTGGTTGGGTCTGATATGACTGGTTTTCAGAGCTGGGTATCATCAGCATACAGAAGGTCCAGCAATCCATGTCTTCTCATTAACTCTTCCAATAGCCAAATAGCCACATTAAACAAAAGAGGTGACAAAATAAAATTCTGCAGAATCCTAATTTAGAATACCTTCAAGCAAAAGGTGGAACTGTCCACTACCAGCCTTTGAGAAATGAAGCAAGGTAAGAATAAAGCCACCCAAAATAGTTCCACATACTCTCACTTGGGTCTGCAGGTGAGTCGACACCACATCATACTCAGTGGTACTGAAAGCAGCTGTTAAATCTGAAATTATCAGCATGGACACATGACAGTTATCTGTTGCTAGGAGGAGATTCATCCAAGAATGCTATCCCCACAGCTTCCATGCTGTATCTGTATCTCAGTCTGTACACAAACAGACAAGGGTCAAGAAGAACTGGGACAACTAGATATTGGGAGTTATCTTAATCAAAATTGGAAGACTAGATACAGATTGATAACTGGCCACATCACCAAAATCAAGTGATTGTTGTATGAACAGCAGCTGCATGTGTGCTTTTTCAAGGGAAGCTGGCACTCAACTCATCCTCAAGGATTCACTGATATTTTCCATCAACAGTTCTTCCTCATTGGCCTCAAGATACCAGGAAAGACCTGAGTCTCAAGTACAGGTTGTTGAATAAAGTGATCCTAGTACCTTAGACTCTAGAGGGTGACACTGGCCAAAACTCCCATCAGCGAAGCCTTTTCATTTGTCTTCTCAAGAACACACAATTTCACACAGAGGGAGACAGTTTTGTATGAATCTGAGCAATTTTAAATGCAAATTAAAAATAAATTTTTTCACAAGTGGAACTTAAATTAGCCACCAAGTGTAGGCTGCCCAGTAGTAAAAACAAACCTGCTAATTAATATTTTGCAGGTGCTGTCATGGAGTCACATGCCTCGCACACAGTCACCCCTGGGTGGTGCATATGACAGGCCATGGGAGGTTGAGCCTCCCCAAACAGCCAGGCATGTCTCTGCCCATGTTCTGTCCCAGGCCCTCTCCTGCCTGCTCCCAGTTCCTGCTCTTCCCCTGTGGCCCAGGCTACAGCTGAAGCAGGCTGGCCTGCTGCCAGAGCAGCTGGGGCCGGTGCTTGCGCCACCCGGCTCTCTAAGGCTGGGGCTGCTCAGGTGGCCTGGGGCTGGGGTGAGGGTGCCGGTGGCCATGGTGGGAGTGCTTTGGGCTCCAGTGGCAGAAAGGGGGCAGAAAATGTGGGGGAGGGGCGAGGTCTTGAGCAGAAGGGGAGGGGCCAGCCTCCCTCAACGGGCAGTTCATGCGCCACCCATGCAGCCACCTTTAAAAAAATCTTTGTTACAGTCGATTTACTATGGCCTACCTGGCACCATCAGCACTCTAACTGTCTTTCCTCCTGCTTCACTTTGTTGCAAGCTATTTATAAACCAAGGTGATCTGTAAGGCCAAAGCCTGGGGAGAGGGTGAATGAGGGCCACCTGATTGATGGTGGAGGATGCTGTCACCACCACTGATAGAGAATGGTCTATCAGAGGAACTTTTTTTCTCCTATACCTTCTGGAAATATTCAGGTTTGAGTAGTTTCTGAAGGCAGAATCTTGGAACAGGATCCTCATTCAGATGGGGAGGTATCCCTCATATTGAATCAAGGTAGTGGTTGGTCTATGAGATGAGTTTCCAAACTCCCTATATCCAAGTCCACGCCAAAAACTGGCAGTTACTTTGTGGTTAGTAGCATACTGAACAAGAAGTATTGTGGCAGAGGAGCCAAGCACATGATCACAGAAATTAGTCAATCTTCTATTGGTTCAGGATTGTTCAATATACCGTATATGTGTGTTGGAGTGGGGGCACTACTTTATGTTAAGGGAACTCACATGTAAATGCTGTAGATGTAAACTGATTATAAATTGGCTAACTTCAATATTTTGGAAGTTCTGTATGGTTCCTTCTGCTCTGCTGTGTGCAGTCTGTATTACTAAGAAGCTTCACTCCTCCATGCTCCCAATTCACATAGTAGCATCAGAACTAATGTTAGTCATTATCCTCAGATAGCTGATCAACATTTCAAAAATGAAAATTTCAGTATGTGCATAAGAAAAAGATTGCTAGTGTATTAGAGACAGAATTAGGAATTGCTTTTGTTTTCATTTTTCAATATCTGTCTTTTAGTTGCATCACATCAGACTCTTCAAATATGGAGAGTCTTTATACCAACATGTTTTCCCACCACCACACTGTTTCCCATGAAAAGTACAGAGAGGCTTAAAATAATGTGTGGCAGAATGTGTAAAAGTGTATATCTCATAGAGAATGCAGATATGTGAATGGCTTTATCAGAGTCCTCTAGTGGAGATGAGAAGCAAGTTTCAGACAAAATAAAGTTGAAGGGTTTTCTATGTCTATTTATGTCATGTTTTGGTTCCATTGTTGTACAGATTGAATAAATTGGACTGGTGATGAGCAGGATTACAATATGTAATATTTTAATCAATGGGTTGCTTTGTGTACCACAGAAGTTCTTCCTACTACAGTGAGTCTCTGGAAAATAATACTGAGATTAAAGAAATGTCATGTTTAAAAAATACTAAAGATCATAAACACAGTAAGTGAATCACTAATTATGAAGCCTGTCATCTGATTTATTTAGTCTGTCTGCTGAGACTGCCAGCAAGATGGCCAATTATTGCCTAATGTAGTGGGTATCGTGATGAGGCTATCTATCCATGAGGCACAAAACTAATTTAGTTAATTTTCTATCGGCTGGACTAGCCATCAGATACTGGTGACTTTTGATTATTACTAACCTAAATTGAATAAAAATGAGAGACCGTAGCCTATTACCCTCCATTGGAGCCATCCAGTCTCCCAGAGAGAATATTCCCACCAGCATGGAGACAAATAAGAGGGGACATGCTAAAAGTATATAATGAATGGTGGAGAGAAGGTAGACCAGGAACATCTATTCTCCCTGTCTTGTACCACAAGAGCAAGAAGACTTTCAGTGAAATTAAAAGGTGGCAAATCCACAACTGATCAGAGGAAACACTTTTTCAATAACACATAACTAAACTGTGGAACTCATTGCCATAAGAATTTAACAAGATTCAAACGTGATTGTATATTCATATGGATCTCAAGGGTATCCAGACTTGTAATTTTTCTTCAAGTTATTGTCCCTATGAGTGCTCCGTGCCAGAATGTGCATGTGCCTGTGCATGCCTGATCTGAGATTTTGTCAGCCATGTCCACAGATCCAGCCTGTGCCCAACACACCCTCATACTCTGATGCAAGGATATACAGGGAGCGCCGGACGTGCACCACCACTCCAGTTCCTTCTCCATCACCTGTGTCTTGAGATGGAGAGTCACAGTGTCAGCTTACTAGCTTACCCAACTTGTTACTCTTCTGTCTTATTTGTCTTCAACCCCTGGTCCAGACGGCAGCGTGTATATTTGTATCACCCCTGGCAAGACTACACTTCTTATGTCTCCACACCTAGCTCAGGTCTGCCTACACGCACAACAAGCACAACATGTCCAAGTAGGTGTTAGTACCTGTGATGTTCCTTGACTTCCTCAGCAAGTGGAAGGATCCCCTGAAGGTTTGTGTGGAAATTCCATTCACACGTTCTTCCCCCACAAAGATCATCACCACCACTGCCTCCTTGATTAAATTAAAATGCAGAGCCCCCCGGACCGGTGGCCAGGACCCAGGCAGTGTGAGTGCCACTGCAAATCAGCTCACGTGCCACCTTTGGCACGCATGCCATAGGTTGTCTACCCCTGTGCTAGACAACCAGGGGTGCAATGTATTTTATAAATAACAAGGAGGCGCAAGATCCCAGGCTTTATATGCAAAGTCCATAAAATTATGGAATTGTTGCATACCCTACTGCATAGGGATCTCAGCGTTTTATCTACCAGGGCTACAGAATGCCATAGCAGACTGGCTGAACAGCCATTTCCATCTCTTCATAACACCATTCAATGTGAAGTGCCGGCACGTCTGCTCAAGGAGGCGGCATGGTCGCAACTTTCTCGGAGATGCCCTTCTTATGTGTCCTATTGTATGCTTACCCCACCCCCCCATGCCATTGCTCCTCAAATTCCTGAACAAACTGAAACAAGAAAGATTGATGTGCATTCTTATAGCACCATCATGGCCAAGATTTGTTTGATTCCCAGATCTACTTCACCTATCCCTGAAGGTACCTGTTTGTCTTCCTCTGACAGTGAACCTTCTGACTCAGGGGTTAAGCACCATGACCCACCTCAAACTCTCATCAATGCACCTCAAAGCCTAGCTCCCTAATGCCTCTCTGGCATAGAACAGGCTTGCTCTGCAGAGGTTCAGATAGTTCTGCTGAACAGTAGAAAACTAGCCACAAGGACAACTTACTTTCAGAAATGGAAGTGTTTTCAAGTGTGGTGTGCCCAACGATCCATACCTTCTCTCAAGTCTTTCCTCGCACACATTCTAGATTTCTTGCAAAATTTAAAAACCATAGGTTTATTTCTGAGCTCAGTTAAGGTTCACCTGGCTGCCACTACAGCCTTTCACCTCTCTCCATTAAGGGGTTTTCAGTCTTCGCTCAGACAACCACTATGAGATTCATTAAGGGTCTATATAACCTTTTCCTCCCATCAAAAACCCTCCTCCACAATGTGACCTCAAAGAGAAAACTGCCATTTGAACCTATGGGGAGTTGTTCTCTCCTTCATTTTTCTTTTAAATCCTCACAGCCATCACAGTGGCCAGAAGAGTTGGGTAGGATACTTTTGGTTGACCTACTATACAGGGTGTTTTATTGCAACAAGGTGACATTACATCCCCACCCTCGCTTTCTACCAAAAGTTTCATCATAATTTCACATTAATTAGGACATTTATCTACCAGTGTTGTGACCCAAACCTCACTCCACTAGAGAGAGAAGCCAGTCTCTACACACTGGATGTAAGAAGAGCTCTCACCTTTTACTTGATAGGACTGCGCCTTTCAGGGTTTTTCCCAGACTCTTTATTTCCATCATGGAAAGAGTGAAAGGACACCCAGTGTCCACCCTAAGACTGTGAAAATGGGTTTCGAGATGCATCTTAACCCGTCACAATGCCTCAGATACGCATCCTTCATTTAATTTAGGGTGATTGCCTATTCCACCAGGGCTCAATCTACCTCTGTGACCTTATTGAAGACCATATCCATCTTGGACATTTTCAAAGTCCATCACCTAGTCTTCAGTGCACACATTTTCCGAGCACTATGCAAACATGCATGCTTCTAGAGCTGATATGGCCTTTGGTGAGGCTACTCCACAGTGTGTACTGAATCTGTCTCTTCAGCATCTGTCTTCATAATTGAGGTACTGCTTTGGAATCTCCTGATGTGGCACACTGATAGGAACAATAACTCAAAGAAAAAGAGGTTACTTAATTTGTTCAGAAACTGGAGTTCTTTGAGATATTTATCCGACAAATGCTCCACTACCTGTCTTCCTTCCCCTCTACTTCTGAGTCATTTTCTATGGACTTCATGGTTGAAAAGGAACTGGAGCAGCAGCAGGTCCACCTATCCCTATATATCCTCTTACAAGGGCAAGACGCTATGTAGGGCTCAGGCACAGACTGATGGACGCTGCTGACAAAATCTCCAATCAGGAGTGCATGGATGCACGCACATCTTGAAGTGGACTACTCATAGGGACAAAACATGTCAAAGAACTCCAGTTACTGTACAAGGAAAGTAACCTCTCCTTCATGATGATAAATATTCAGGAAAGGATGATATTAAATCTCATGTTTCACGTCTTAAGACAGTCTCTGACTATTAGAAATCAGAATGAGATGCAATGTGGAGGCATATTTTCTCACATCTGCCTACTGCAAGGTTTTGTTACTTTCCTCTGAAGCTTCTGGTAGTGGTCACTGTTAGAGACAGAATACTAACCTAGATGGACCATGTGTATAATGAAGTATGGCAATTCCTTAGTTCCACCATAACGACCCGCTATTCTTCACAGCCTCCTGGAAATGAGTATTTGCAGATGGGATCTTGTTCTATTATCAGTTTTATCAATGTCTAGGGCATTTTTAGCAGATCTTCGTATGTGAACACATTACCAGAGGAAATCAGAATGAGCTCAGGGATGACCACTTTTAAGCTTAATTAAAAACCTGCCTTTTTTGCAGAAGTCTTCTTACAATGATAATATATGGGGTGGGGGCAAAGAAAGGAGAAAAAGATTCAGATGTTTAACTCAGAAAGATGGCAAGAAGAGGGTCTGTTATGGCCTAAAATTGATGTTAATAGGAATTCTGAATTCAGAGCCTAGATTCTACACAGATAAAGGCTTCATAACTGTGACAGACAAATTTCATTAGCTGGTTTGCAAATAACTCAGGCTAAATAATCTTGGTGTGATTTCATAATTAATATTTCAATTAATAAATCAAAACAAAGCACAACATCCACTAGAGAGCAGTACAGACATTCTGACCAAGATTTTCAAAAACAGGAACCTTAATTTAGACTCCCAATTCCATATTAAAGTACTTAAATATGTGATCTGACTTTCAAAAGTTCTGACAATTCAGCAACTTCCATTAATCTCAGTAAGTGCTGCTGGAAGCTCTTCACTTTTGAAATTCAGGCCTCTTATTTAGGCACTTAAATATGGATTTAGGAGACAAACTTTAGGCTCCTATTTTTTGAAATCTTGGCCACCATATGAAATTGAAATAGTAAGAGTGGTTTATACTGAGATCAAAATCCTCCACTCCCAATTCTTAAATCACACAGATGCTATTTAACTAAAAGAAAGAGATTTTGGTTTTTTGTGTGGTTTTTTTTCTTGTCCCAGCTGGTTTCTCTTTCCTTACATTCTAATCCCTTTCTCCCTGCTACAGACCTTTATCCTTCTAGCTGACACATTGGAAAATGAGCATGTATCATGTTCTTCTTCTTCTACCCCATTCTACCCCAGCACTTAGATCCACTCCATGAAGCTGTCTGCAGGAGTGCAGTGAGTCAGGGGGCAAAAGTTCTTACTTAGAGCTGGACAGGAATTTTTCGACAAATCAAAAACTGTTCATGAAACCAAGTTAAATTAGACAGAAAAATGTTTAGTTTTCAGATTTTCAGACAAAATCTGGGGGGTTTTGGTTCAAAATGACTTTTCATTTAGAAACTTAGACTAATTAGATTGAAAAAAGTTTTTTAAACATTCAAAATCAAAATGAAACATTTTGAAATTATCAAAACAAAGTGTTTCAACTGACCCAAAGTTTTGTTGTTTTGGGGTTTTTTATTTTTTATGCATGAATATTTTCTAGATTTTGACTTTTTGTCTCTTCAATTTGAGAAACATTTCAAAATCTTTAAAATATTTGCAAGTTAGGAAAATAATTTTCTACCCAGCCCTACTCTCACTGCATTTTCCTAAAGAGAAAATACCACATCGCTGAACAATGCCTGCATTATGCCACACCAGTTATGGAAGTTTGTGGAAAAGTGCTGGCAGGTCACTCACTCTCTACACATCTGCTATATAAATGATGTCTGTGGACTCTGTCTGGTGTACACTACAGTAGATGGTGTTACTTTTGTATATCTAATGTTGTAGAAAAAATTAATTATACTATAGTGTATTATTTAAGAAAGATTCCCAAATGTGCTGAGGACAAAGCAAAGAGATCACTCTCAACTTTTTTAATCTTTATGAATAGATTTATTTCTCATGACAATGGGAGACTAATAGCATGGACTAGAGCCTGGCAAAGTGTAGTCATGCACTATGCAAACTTCCCACAAACAATGTTCCAGTGCACCTAAATCCTAACCTGAAGGTCATTTTGCTTTTCCAGTGCCAGATCCCCTTATGCTGTTCTGCCAGTACACTTCAGTCCTAACCTGTAGTATCCCCTATTGCTCTAGTCCTGCACATTTATATACCTCTACCAATGATCCTCATAGACCTCTTGGCTAGAACTGTATCAAATTCCATGGTGTTTGATTAGATCACTTGCTCGTGAGTAAACCTGGCTTATCTACTTAAGAAGGCTGTGCAGTCCTATGGAAGAAAACAGAGAATGGTGTAACACTACTCCAAAAAAAAGCAAACATCATTTTGGGATGTATTAGCAGAAATATTGTAAGCAAGACACAAGAAGTAATTCTTCCGCTCTGTTCTGCGCTGATTAGGTCTCAATTGTAGTACTGTGTCCACTTCTGAGTGCCACATTTCAGGAAAGATGTGGACAAATTGTAGAAAGTCCAGAGAAGAGCAACAAAAATGATTAAAGGTCTAGAAAACATGACCTATGAGGGAAGATTGAGAAAATTGGGTTTGTTTAGTCTGGAGAAGGGAAGACTGAGAGGGGCATGATAATAGTATTCAAATATATAAAAGGTCGTTATAAGAAGCCGGAGAAAAATTGTTCTCCTTAACCTCACGATAGGACAAGCAGCAATTGTCTTAAATTACAGCAATGGCGATTTAGGTTGCACATTAGGAAAACTTCCTATCAGGGTGATTAAGCACTGGAATAAATTGCCTAGGAAGACTGTAGAATCTCTATCACTGGAAATTTTTAAGAGCAGGTTAGACAAACACCTGTCAGAGATGGTCTAGATAATACTTAGTCCTGCCATGAGTGCAGGGGATGGGACTAGATCAGTGGTTCTCAACCAAGGGTACACGTATCCCTGGGGGTATGCAGAGGTCTTCCAGGGAATACATCAACTCATCTAGATATTTGCCTAGTTTTACAACAGGCTACATAAAAAGCAGTAGCAAAGTCAGTATAAACTAAAACTTCATACAGACAAAATGAGAAACTAAGCAATTTTTCAGTAATAGTGCGCTGTGACACTTGTGTATTTTTATGTCTGAGTTTGTAAGCAAGTACTTTTTAAGTGAGATGAAACTTGTGGTATGCAAGACAAATCAGACTCCTTAAAGGGGTACAGTAGTCTGGAAAGGTTGAGACCCCTGGACTAGATGACCGTTTGAGCTCCCGTTTAGTCCTACGATTCTATGATTACCTCATATTTTGTGTGTGCAAAGATCTATTTATGTTTTACTTTATCCGGTACCTAAAAATATTTCTTTGGCCATTAATCTCATTGCTTTGATTTTCTTGCAGCCCAGATGATTTACTGAATGCACTGAATGAGGGTATCAGCCGTGCAGACGTTATCATCACATCAGGAGGCGTGTCCATGGGTGAAAAGGTATAAGCTGAAGCATGGGTACTACATTTCAATAAGTATACCAGGCATGAGGTCAGGCGTTCCTGATGGCAACTGCTAATGTATCCATGATTATTACCAGAACATTCCAGGTCCCTGGACCCAGCACTGGTGGATTAATTAAAAAAATAATTTTAATACTGTCCTTTTTTTATGCTTTTGTTTCAATACTGTAGTGGGTGTGTGATATTGCTGGGAAGATTCTAAGTGTTGTTGGAATCAGCCCTTTCCAAAATCTTCTTGTATCTAGTTTTCCTTTAAGGAGTGATCATATAAATGTAGTGTTTGTGAAAGGTGCTGGATTGACAGCATCTGAAGACTGAAGACTTCTTTTTATTCAGAGTAGCTAAAATGAGGGTAGTAGCCGTGCACGCTACTCTGCAAGTGAATGTGTAAAACTGACTCCTTCTTACTGAAAGATTTGTTCTCTGAGTGTATCAGAGCTATATCTGCTGACCTTAAAATAGTTTTTGTTGTGTTTTATTCCTCTTACCTCTGCAGAGACAGCACACAGAAAAGATTGTGAGCTGGATGATTTGCCTTCTTGTGAATCATCAACAGAATTGTTTGGTAAATTGCAGTTGGTAGTACCTCTGCAAAATCAGTGAAGACAGATGTCACAAAGGGCATAAATGGGCCTGCAGAACCTTTAAAACTTGTGGTGACATATGAGAAGGACAAAACTTAAAATGACTTTTTTATCCCATGTTGTGTTTGCAGGAATGACAGTTAAAATAAACATTTACCTAGGTGTAACAGAGCAGATTTTATATGGAGTCACTGAGAGATGATAAACAGTAAGCTCAATGATTCCATTTTTAGAGTCAGTTTTCTGAGCAGGTCCTCTCTTCAAAGGTCTAGTATCTTGCATTAAGGGAGAACTAGAAACATTTTGTTGGACCAATAAAAATTACCTTCAGGCTCTGCAAATTCCACAGTCACTGGCCCTGGAACTGTGATCAGAAGGAAAGTGTTGATTGATCCATGAATTTTTAGAACAGTGGTGCCATGCAGACACATGGCCACTAGGAACTGAATTGAGACCACCACCTCTTTTCACAAAGGCATCTGAACAGCCTTTAGATGCCTATAATTTTTGGTCACTCTTCATCTAGACTGAATTTGAGACAGCAGCCTAAAGCTGAAAGGCTCCATATCTCATTACCAGTTCCTTGAGGCATCCATCCTTTTTCTGTTGGACTCTTGGTAGTGTACATTAAATATCTGAAGACATCTTAAGGAGAATTTATATGGCAAATTAAAGACAAGGACTTAATGGAGTCAACAATCAAGAATTTGTGTCATGACAGGAAAAGGGTCACAGATTTGGACAAAATAGATTTAAGAAAAAAAGTCAGAAATCTGCCTAGAGATCTCAGGTTCATTGCTTCTAAAGTCTCTCTTTACTGACAATTCTTGCAGGTGATAACCTGATTTAAGATGCATGGAGTCTAGTAGAAATAAACTTATACAGGCTTGTTATTTTCAGTTATGATACACATCTGTGAGCACAGCTATTATCAAGAGAGAGACAGCATAAGGAATTCCGGATTTCATGAACTAATGGATTGATTGTGTTGATCCAAAATAATTTAACTTGAACCAATGCACAGAAAATGTAGGCTCACTAATTTCCCTCTTACAGAAACTTTAAATAACCTATAGCTGTGAATTATATGCTGTCCCCAAGAAATTACAGAAACTATAGTGACAAGGTGAGTGAGGTAATATCCTTTATTGGACCAACTTCGGTTGGTGAGAGAGACAAGCTTTAAGCTTGAAAGCTTGTCTCTCTCACCAGAAGAAGTTGGTCCAATAAAAGATACTACCTCACCCATTTTTTCTCTCTGATCTCCTGGGACCAGTGTGGCTACAATGACAGTGCAAAGAACTACAGTGACCTCTTGAGAGACTTTGAGGTCTACGGTGCATCCTAGTTCTGAAAGGTACTGGCTGATCACTGAATTCCACTAGTAGCTAATTTACAGTCTCGAAAGAAAAGTAGTTTTATTGGATTTGAGTCTTGGCCCTGACTTACAAAGAAAAATGTTTTTGTCTTTGGAATGTATGCACCAGATTTCACAAGCTGGCATTAAAAATTTCCTGTAGTGAATACCTTTGGACACTTTGAAGATGCCAGTACTGCAGTTGACTGTGCAAGGATCCCTGTATCCACACTGAGTCAATTGCATGTTCAGAGTCTAAGAGTTATAGCTCCCTCTTCGTCACTCATCTTTCTGCAAGTTACTCCTTTCTAGTACTGGAAATTCCCTACTAGTTTATAACACTTTAAACAGGGCCGCCATGTACACAACATCTTTGATGCTGTAAACCACTGTAAACAACTTTGATGTTACTTTAATTTTTTTTTCTTTTTTTAATGTAAACAGGACTATCTTAAACAGGTGCTGGACATTGACCTTCATGCACAGATTCACTTTGGCAGAGTTTTTATGAAACCAGGGTAAGAAATATTTTGAATTTTATGGCCCTGATTGAGTTTACCTTGTGCCGAATCTGCTACATGTGGTTTTTGTTCTGTTTTGGTAGAGATGCTATTTTAAAGCCTAATATAAACCATTGGATAGTTGGATATGGGAAAGAAGTAATATCAACCCTAACTAAATCAGTCCTTACTATTGCTAGTGAATTTAACCAGAATTGAAAGCTTACTGCTGATTAGCAACAGATATTTCTATGTTGGAACTCACAGGAAAAAAATCAACACATTCAAAAATGTGCAGAGCCCTAAATATGTTGCCAGAGCTCAGACACCAGCTTTGCTATGAAGCAGCTGGGAAATGGACGGACATTCTGGCTGTAGGTATGCTCATTAAGCATTTCACTTCACTTCAGAATTCACATCTCCCATATTGGTACAACAAGGAGCTTTTAAATAAGAGAAGGGTGGAGTACGATCTAGGTTGTAATGCTCCTTGTTATCTAAATGTTGCATATAGGAATTCTTAAATGATGCAGGATGTTTTATGTGCTTGTTTTATATATAAACACACAGAATGTACTACTCCTGCCTCACCACCACTTCAGTGTAGTGCTAGTACTGTGCTCTGTGGAGACACTGAAAAATGTGGCTCTTCTGGGAGCAGAGAATTCTTTTCTCCAAATCCAAGACTATGGAGTCTTTTCTCAGCTGCTTGTCTCAATAACTATTGAGGGTGGTTTGTTTATATACTAGGTTGTTCGGGATTCTAAATTCTGATTGTGGCTAAAGCTGGTGCAGGGCTGGTTGGTTGGTTGGCTAGTTCTTAATAATAAACAGAAAATACCTGTTGTAGCAGCAGAACTTTTTCTAAATAGAATGAAGGCATTTGGCAAGTCCTTTACCGTTGGAACATTAAGCAGGTCCCAGGTGGATGACATCTGGAAACTCTGTGTTTTAATAGTATGGGAGTGAGATTGTGTTTGAGTTAGTACGCTAGGGGCTGGGTCATTTGAGAATCGCTGCCCAGAAGCTCAAGGAATTGAGACAAGAGTCAGCAGGAAGAGAGAGATCCAGAGTGGGCAGTGGGAGTTGTATGGTTAAAAGTAATCAGTCCTTTATTGGGATTCTGTGGGCAACTACAATATGAATAAATATTAATAATACTAGAACAATTTAGGAGGAAAAGATATTAGCATGAGGTCAGGAAACTGGGAGGAGATTTGTTTACTAGGGAGAAGGATCAGCATTTGAGGAGCAGGTTAAGGTGATTGTTGGGATAGAGGGAGGGATGAGGGCAAGGAGATGAATTTAATCAGCTTAAATTCTTCAACACAATGTAATGAGGATGATTATGCTCACAGTGCTCTAAGGGTTAAAAAGGCAATGACAATAAAGGAGAGAAGGAACATTTCAGATTATGAAAGGAATGGAAGGTAATCTGTACATTATAATAGCACAGCCACGTTAGATACGAGTTCAGTGTATTTATTAAACAACTTTCTTTCCCCCTAGCCTGCCAACAACATTTGCAACTTTGGATATTGATGGTGTACGAAAAATAATCTTTGCACTGCCAGGTAAGATATTTTTGCAATGATTTTTGTTGCTCTCCACAGGTACAGAGATCCATAAAATAAAACCAGGATGCCTCATGAAGGTCAGAGGCCTGGCACTTGCTCTCCTAAGCACAAAACACTTGAGATTTTCCCACCAATTTTTATTCAGGAAAGGGTTTATTTGAGGGTATGCTACCGAGTTCTTACCTCTGTCTAACCATATGATGGAGCACAGGACCTACAGTGGTTCTGTCCAGAGATTTCCTTTGTCTTTTTAAAGAATATAGCGCAGTTGTCCTTTCCTCCTATTTCCCCACCCTCCCAATGGATATTCTCTGCAGGAATATCTGTGTTAGTTAAATCACAGAATCTGACGTACCAGTAATATAGACAAAAACTAGACAGTCCCAGAATGTGTCACAAAAGTGTAGTCTTATTTGTCATTCTCAAGCTGTGACAAGGTGCATGAGGTAATGTCTTTTATTGGACACACTTTGTCTCTCTAATATTTACTCCTGAGGGCATTCTGCACCAGAAAAATAAAAATCCTGTGCACAATACTTTAAAATACTGCAAATTTTATTTGTCAAATAAATTTGGAGGCTCCAGCATGGCATTGGGGAGCACAGGCCACTGGCTGCACAGAGGTGAGAGATCACTATGCAGCTCTCTCCCGAGACACAGACTCAACGGTGATGCCGCACCCAACCCTGACACAATGCAAAGACTGGGCCTGCCCCAGAAGCACCCTAGGACCCTGCCCATCTGTGCCAGGTGCAGGTGGACAGGCTCAGAAAGGCAGGATCCAAGTGTGAAGAGGCTTAGTGTGGGTGATCCACATGTGGGTTGAGAGGGTTCTGTGTGGGTCAGTCTGGGTGCGGTGGCTCAGTGGGGGATCTGGGTGTGGGGGAGATATGGATGCATAGGTGCTTGTTGGGGGGGGTTCTGCGTGCAACGGTAATGAGATTCTGCAGGGGGTTCAGTTGAAGGTGGTTGGTGCTCAGCGGGGGGTGTAGGTCTAGGTCTGGGGATAGAACTTGGCTGGGGTGTGTGGGTGTGGTGGGAGGGAGTGGGGCTCAGTAGGGTGGGGATCCAGGTATAACTAGTTGGGGCTCGGTAGCGTAGGGATTCAGGTGCAAGTAGCTTGTTGGGGTAGTCCATATGCAGGGGGAGTTTGGCTTATCAGAGGGTCTGGATGCACAGGGGTTGGGTGGATGGGGGAGCAGCTCCCTGTACAGGGATCCCTCCCACTGCAGCTGAGGAGTGATGGATGCAGGAAGCGGGCGGGGAGGGAGGAGTGTGCAGAGCCTCCTACAGCCAGGGGAGAAATCTGGGTGTGGGTCTGACATGGCCCAGGATGCCATGCACGGGAAGAGGAAGTCCCATCCTCCCCAGTCCAGGGATTGGCAGCTGAGTCTGGCCCAGAGTAGGAGCCACCAACCGGGTCTTCCCCAGTCCCACCCCTTGCCTCACAGTGATTTACCTCTCTGCCAGCTGCCCTGGGCACCCAAAACACACTGCTGGGGAGGGTTACATGACCGCTCCTGTGGCTTCCCTTTGCTTCCCCATCAGAAAGTCATTTTTCTGCAGGGAAGAAAAGAAATCTGTGGGGGACATAAATTCTGCACATGCGCAGTGGCTCAGAATTCCTCCAGGAGTAAATATCCTGGGATCAACACAGCTACAATAACTATTGACTCACTTCACTGTATCTCTTTGAAAACCAATATGCACAGAATGAGGGCAGGTATACACTAGAAGTGCTACATCAGTGCAGTTGCATGTGCTGACATAGTGTCAGTATGGACAGTGCTTAGGTCGATATATCTTGCATGGCTGGGGGGGTATCTTTTTCATACCCCTGAGAGATGTAAGTCACATCGACTCAAGCAGTAGTATAGACCTACCCTCAGTGTTGCATTAGCAGTGTGGTCAGGAAGCTGCATATTCTGAAGCTAGGAAGAACTTGCTTTACTCTATTTGCCTTGCATGCGTTTGTGACCACAAAAGAACTGCACTTCTTCATGAGATAGTAATTATTTTTTTTTTTTTAGATATGTGCTTAGGGTTTCTTTCTCTCCTGTATTGATTGTTTTCCGGAGAGAGATGAGAAGACCATTTACCTGATTGTATAATGTATATTATTAGAGTTGTCACCAAGGACAGCCCAGGTGTTGGCAAGAAGTGTTGTTTGTAAAAAGTAGGTGGCACTCTTCTCTCTGTCAATACTAAATCTCAGTAGCTGGTGCTAGTCCCTCTGAATTAGTACTAAAACAATTTGCTGGCATGATGTTCGGGGGCATTATACTGCCAAAAACCAACTTCCCAATGAATACCTAAAGAATCTGAGCATGCGCAGTCATGATGTTCGGGGGCATTATACTGCCAAAAACCAACTTCCCAATGAATACCTAAAGAATCTGAGCATGTGCAGTCATTAAAGATCCCATGACACTTTTTACAAGAGTACAGGTGTAGCGAGGCGGTGTGGCTCCCCTTCTCCCCAGGGAGAGTTGAGCCCTGTCAATCATCTCCCAGGGTGGAACTGCTGGGCAGAAGTCCCACCCCTCAGAGGGTCAGGCGGCGACCCAGAAGGATAAAGTCGGGCCCCAGCCTTCAGTCAGGGCCCAGCCGCCGGCAGGAGCAGACGTGCCCACTGACCCTCGTCACTAGGAAGCAGCTGAGGCCAGAGGCCGGTACCAGGAGCTGCCAGAACTACCCCACAGTTGCTATGACGAGGAGCTGCCAGAGCTGTCCCGCAGTCGCTGTGACTGCCCCGAGGAGCCCCCAGACCAGACCTGGCCCGCCGTCCCAGAGGTATTCCCGGACCTGCCACCCAGCCCTGACTGGGAAGAACCCATGGTGCTGGACGCCCCCGCGGACCAGGTAGGAACCGAGGGGGAGACTGGAAGTAACCCGGGGGCAGCTGACTACAGTCAGGCTGCAGAGGGCCCTGTGCCTATGTCAGTGTGTTTCGGTCAGGGTCCCCACTGATCGCCACTAGCGGCGACAGCCGCTACTAGGGCCCCGGGCTGGAACGCAGAGGAGTGGGTGGGTCTGCGTTCCCCCTGCCACCCATAACCGGGTGGCAGAATCCCCCTTCACCCTCACCTCTGCTCTGCCCTGCCCCAAAGGGCCAGAGCTGATAAACTGCTACTGTGTTTGTTGGTCCGCCGCACCGAACTCGCAAGGGCTGGGCCCCTTTGGACCTTTGCCACTGCCCTGTCCAGCACCATAGGGTCTCCAGTCAGGGCTGGGCGCAGGTCGCGGGAATACTCTGAGGAACAGGTGGGACCACAGGACTGGTCTGGGGCCTCCTCCGGGCCGTAGTAGGGAACGAGGATAGCTCTGGCACGCTCCTCGTCGTAGCGGCTGCAGGGCAGCTCCTGGCAGCTCCTCGTGCGTAGCGGCTGCGCGGCCATCTCCTGGCCAGCTCCTCGTCGTGAAGCGGCCCGCGGAGGCCAGCTCTGGCAGCTCGCTCGTCGTAGCGACTAGCGGGGCAGCTCTGCGCTCCTGGTACCGGCCTCTGGCCTCAGCGCTTCCTAGTGACGAGCGTCAGGCGGGCATGTCTGCTCCTGACTGGTGGCTGGGCTCTGACTGAAGGCTTGGGGCCCGGCTTTTATCCTTACGGGCGTCACCTGCCTACCTCTGAGGGGCGGGACTATACCGCCCAGCCAGTTTCCGCCTGGGGGATGAATTGACGGGGCTCAAAACCCTCCTGGGAGGAGGGAGCCACACTGCCTCACTTACACACACCCCCCCTCAAGTCCAGACCCCGCGTTGTACGGGCCGGGCGTGTGCTCCATCGTGCATCGAGGCGGGATAGATAGGTGCTGCGATTGGCATGGTCCTTGGCCGGCCCGATGCTGGATGGGTGAAACGCATAGGGCTGGTCCAAGGCCAGGAATACCAGCCGCATGACTGCGGGCCATTGTTGTCCTTCATCCCACATGAGCCATTGAAGGGGGGCGTAGGTCCATTAACGAGAGGTGAACAGGGCCACCCAGGAGGAAGATTCTGAAGGGCCCTCGCAGGCCACTTTGACTGCCGAGGGCCTCCTTTTCAACCGTGGACATAGTTCCGCTCCCGGGCGGGAATAGTTTTCGACTTATGATACAGCACGGGGTGGTTCCTCTGTCATCCCTCTTCCTGAGAACAAGACTGCCCCTAAGCCCGACGTCACGAACGCATACCCGTCTGAAAGGCATGAATGGAACTTGTTCAAAGGTCGGGACTATTACAGGACGGGCTCCCTGGCACAAGCAACTGCGGAGACGTTCTAAAAGGCTGTCTTCAACAAGTCGAGGGGTCCATTGCACCTTTTGAGGGCTGTTCTTACGTTAGTAGCTCGGTCAGGGGCTGCGGGCAATTGATGCGAACTTGGGGAAATAAACCATGCGAGTAATACCCTACGAGCCCAGGAAGGCGCCGTACCTGCCGTTTCGTTGTCGGGGTGGGGCACCTCCGCCAGGGCTTGAACTTTCCACGAGAGGCTTAATATCCGCCCCTGTCATAGCTTTCCTACTCAGATTTGAAACCTTAGCATTCATAAACTGAGAAGCTAGCATGAACCCTCTAAGCTTAATTACCAACTTAGATTGATAGCCTGCCACCAACCAGAATTCCAGTGCCTGGTACACTCTGGTCCCCCAAAACCTTCCCTGGGGACCCAAAGAACCCAAATCCCTTGGATCTTAAAACAAGGAGAGAAATAACCATTCCCCCCTCCTCTTTACCCCTCCCAGGCTTTCCCCTCTTGCCAGGCTACCCTGAGGAGATTACTGATCCCAAACTCTTGAATCTAATCCCCTTCCCCAGAGGCACACAGATTCAAGGAAAACAGAGAGAGATTCTACCTCTCCCCCCTCCCATGCTCCCTCCACCCAGTCTTTCCTAGTGAGTTATCCCAAATCCCTGGGATAAACAAGGGAAACAAGAAAGAAAAATCCACAGGTTTTAAAAAGAAAGCTTTAATATAAAAAGAAAGAAAAGACATACAAAAATGATCTCTGCCATTCAAGGTAAACAAATACACAGGCTATTGCTTAAAAGAAAAAATATAATAAACAGTCCTTATTCAAAAAAGATATCCAATTTAAAAACATTCCAGCAAACTACACATCATGTAAATAACAAAACAAAACCATATAAAAAGGCCTATTGTTTTGCTACCTTGTGGTACTACACAACTTGGAAACTGAAGATTTGAAGCTTGAAAGAATAGAAAGACGCCCTCTCAATAGCCGAGAGACAAGACACAAAGACCCACAGACCCAAAACATTCCCAGTCCCTTGAGTCCCCGAGCTTTGAAAAATACGGTTTCCTGATTGGTCCTCTGGTCAGGTGTTTGGTTCCCTTTGTTAACCCTTTACAGGTGAAAGAAACATTAACCCTTAGCTATCTATCTATGACAGCCCCTGCCCAACGGTATAACCAAGGTAGGTGGTTTCTTCCCACGCTATTCGGCACTTCTTGGGGTTCGCTGTCAACCCCGCCTCCCAAAGGGTTCGGAGGACCGCAGCAACCTGATCCAGATGGCCGTCCCAGTAGCGGCTGTAGATCACGACATCGTCCAGGTAGGCGGCCGCGTACTCTTGGTGTGATCGTAGGAGGCGGTCCATCAGCCGCTGAAAGGTCGCGGGGGCGCCATGGAGGCCGAAGGGCATCCAGATAAATTGATACAGCCTGGACGGAGTGGCAATGGTGGTTTTTTCCTTGGACGCCTCCTCGAGGGGGATTTGCCAGTACCCCTTGCTGAGGTCCAGCATGGTGATATAGTGGGCCTCTCCAAGGCGGCTGAGTAACTCGTCGACTCGGGGCATCGGGTAGGCGTTAAAACGGGAGATGGCATTCACCTTTCGGAAGTCTATACAGAAGCGCCGAGAGCCGTCTGGCTTGGGTACTAAAACCACCGGGCTGCGCCACTCACTCCAGGACGGTTCAACGACCCCCAAGGCCAAGATTGCCCGTACCTCCTCCTCAACCTCCTCTCGCATCCGGTGTGGGATAGGCCGAGTAGCTTCTCTGACGACCTTCCCGGGTGATGTTTGGACCGTGTGATAGGTGGCGCTCGTACAGCCCAGTAGCGCCGTAAAGGTCCGACAGAAGGCCCGTAAGAGGCATTTGGCCTGCTCCCGTTGCTCCTCCGTCAGGGTCCTTCCTAGTGCGGGTTCAGACACCTCCTCCGTCAGGGCCACTTCCGGACCCAGCTCTAACTCTGGCGGGCATGGGTCAATCAGCAGGCTCTCTCGGACCTGCCACGGCTTCAGCAGGTTTATGTAATACAGCTGCCTCTCCTTGCGGTGACCCGGCTGGCGAATCTCATAGTTGACGGGCCCCACCCTCCGAACCACCTCGTAGGGGCCTTGCCAACGGGCCAACAACTTTGACTCGCTGGAGGGAAGGAGCAGGAGAACCCGGTCTCCGGGGGCGAATTCTCGCACTTGCGTGTCCTGGTTGTAACTCCGCTCCTGCCTCCCCTGGGCCTCCTTGAGGTTCTCCCTCACCAGGATTCCTGCCTGTGTTAGGTGTTCCCGCAGCCGGAGGACATACTGGAGAAGCCGCTGGGTTGGGGAGGCCGACTGCTCCCACGTCTCCTTCATTAGGTCCAGGAGGCCCCGTGGCCTCCGCCCATAGAGGAGTTCAAAGGGGGAGAACTTGGTCGAAGCCTGGGAGACCTCCCGGACAGCGAGGAGCAGCAGCAGGAGGAGTTGGTCCCAGTGGCGAAGCTCGTCTGGCAGGAACCTTCTGAGCATGCCCTTGAGGGTGCAGTTGAAGCGCTCCACCAACCCGTCTGTCTGGGGGTGGCAGATGGAGGTCTGGAGCTGCTTTACCCCCAGGAGTCGGCAGACTTGTTTCAGCAGCCTGGACGTGAAATTTGTGCCCTGGTCCGTCAAGATCTCCTTAGGCAACCTCACGCGGGAAAACACCTTCACTAGTTCGCCCGCGATGGTCTGGGCCGTGATGCTCCACAGCGGGACGGCCTCCGGAAACCGGGTGGCATAGTCGATTAGGACCAGGACATATTGAAATCCCACCGTGCTCCGTGGAAGCGGCCCACCAGGTCCATGGCAACACACTCGAACGGGGTATCCATTAGTGGCATCGGGACCAATGGTGCCTTAGGTGTCCAGGGTGGGGCGGCCAGTTGACACCACGGGCAGGAGCTACAGTACCGTTTCACATCCCCGTCTATCCCCAGCCAGTAAAACCGAGCCCGAATCCGTGCCAGGGTCTTCTCATGCCCCAGGTGTCCCGCGGCTGGTATGTCGTGGGCCAAGCTCATTACGGCCCATCAATGGCATCGGGGCATGAGCAGTTGTGTTCGCGGCTCTTGCGTGCGGGGGTCCCACTCGACCCGATAAAGTCTGTCCCGCCGGAGCTCAAAGTGGGGCCACTGCGTAGCCCGGCCAGGGTCAATGACCAACCCATCAATGGCCGCGAGCTGCTCATAGGCCCTTCGGAGAGTGGGGTCGGCCTGCTGGTCTCGACAAAAGTCCGTGTCAAAGCGGGGCGCGGAGGGGTCTCCTTCAGTCGGAACCTCAGCCTCCAAGGTTTCTACTCCAGTTTCCTCGGGGCTCTCTTCGGTCTCCCCCGGGGGTTCTGGGGGCTTGGCCGCCAGGGCCGGTATGGATCGAAGGAGCCCCTCAAAAGCGGGCCAGTCACACCCCAAGATGACCGGGTAGGCCAGACGGGGGGCCACCCCGACAATCAGCGACCAGGTGAGGCCATTGACCATCAGCCGAGCCCGAGCACTCGGGTAGGGTCGAACATCTCCATGGATACACTGGAGGTGGATAGGTTCCAGGCCAGGATCGATCGGTGGCCCCAGGGCCTGACAGACCAATGTTTGACCGCAGCCGGAGTCAACCAGGGCCATCGTGGCTTGGTCCCCCACGACCAGCGGGATCGTGAGCTTAGGGGGCTGGGGTCGTCGAGCCCGACCTTCCCCTGCGCATACCTGCCCATAGTCACACTCCATCGCAGGGCAGTCCCATTGTAAGTGGCCGGTCCTCCCACACCCAAAGCAGGGTCCTATTTCCGAGTGCCCATGCTGGGGCCCAGTGGCCGGCGGGCTTCGGTGGCCTCGGCGGGGCTCTGACGGCCCCGTGGGGGAGGCACCTGAGCCCGAGGGCGGGGCAGGCTACGAACGTTGGGTCGAGGGGCTGGCTCGGGGACCCGTCTGTGACCCGGGCCCCGCGGTCCAGACAGTGCGGAGCCCCCCTTCCTCCGCAGGTTTGGTCGGGTCCCGGGGCTGGGGCCTGGAAGGCGGGCCCCACCGAAGCCTCGGCAGCGAGGAAATCCTCTATCAAGGAGACCGCGGCCCCCAGGGTGGTGGGCCGATGATGGAGGACCCAGGCCCGTCCTCGCGCAAGCAGGATGTGCACAAACTGCTCGAGAATCACCTGCTCAGTTACTTTCTCCGCCATACGGGTTTCAGGCTGCAGCCAGCGGCGGTAGGCTTCTTTCAGCCCTTGGGCGACCAATCGAGGATGAGCGCCGGTTGGGTACGTCTGGCTCCGGAACCGTTGTCTGAAGGTTTCGGGGCTGACATCCAAGGCGTCAAGGATTGCCGCCTTCACCCGATCGTAGTCTTGGGCGTCCTCCATCACCAGCCCGCGATAGGCCAGCTGAGCTGGCCCGGTCATGTAGGGGGCCAAGAGAGTGGCCCATTGAGCTCAGGCCCACCCTGCGACTAGAGCCAGCCGCTCAAACGTGACCAAGAAGGCCTGCAGGTCATCCCCCGGGCCCATCTTGGTCAGGTGCAGGGGTGCCGGTGACGGGGAACCCCCAGTGTCCTCTCCCGTGACCCCGTCGGCGGGTCGGGTGGCAGTCCCGAGAAGCATCTGTAGCTGGCCTCCCAGTTGCTGGATAAGCTGCTGTTGCTGCTCCAGCTGAGCGGCGTGCTGCTGTCGCTGCTGCTGGAGGAGGGCAGCATCTCGTTGTTGCTGCTGCTCACGAAGGGCGGTCTGCTGATGTTGCTGCTGCAGCAGTTGCGCCGCCTGCTGCCGCTCCTGGCTTTCCGCCAGCAGTCGGAACAGTCGTTCCAGATCCATGTCTCGGTCTGGGGAACGCTGGTTACCTTAGCGCTCTCCTACCGGCCCCTTCTCACAGGGGCAAAGGGTCACGTCCCTGGTCAGGTGCCAAGTGTGGACGTGCGGGTGCCGGGGCTCAACCCTCCCTGGGGAGGAGGGGAGCCACACAGGCCTTGTCTCACTGTCCGAGGGCCTCTGCCCTCGGGACCGCAGTCAGCTCCGGCGGTTCGGGCCCTGTGGGCGGGACTGAACAGCGGCACAGTTAAACAGGGCCCAGCCTCTGGTTCAGGCGGGTGCCCCAGCAAACCGTTACAATGGTTTGTTCCGCTCTGGCCCTTTGGGGCAGGGCAGAGTAGTGACAAAGTCAGTAGGGGCCCGGCCCTTGGGTCGGGCGGGGCACCAACAAACGCAGTAGCAGTTTATCAGCTCTGGCCCTTTGGGGCAGGGCAGCGCAGTGGCAAAGTCAATAGGGGCCCAGCCCTTGGGTCGGGCGGGGCATCAACAAACACAGTAGCAGTTTATCAGCTCTGGCCCTTTGGGGCAGGGCAGAGCAGAGGTGAGGGTGAAGGGGGATTCTGCCACCCGGTTATGGGTGGCAGGGGGAACGCAGACCCACCCACTCCTCTGCGTTCCAGCCCGGGGCCCTAGTAGCGGCTGTCGCCGCTAGTGGCGATCAGTGGGGACCCTGACCGAAACACACTGACATAGGCACAGGGCCCTCTGCAGCCTGACTGTAGTCAGCTGCCCCCGGGTTACTTCCAGTCTCCCCCTCGGTTCCTACCTGGTCCGCGGGGGCGTCCAGCACCATGGGTTCTTCCCAGTCAGGGCTGGGTGGCAGGTCCGGGAATACCTCTGGGACGGCGGGCCAGGTCTGGTCTGGGGGCTCCTCGGGGCAGTAGTAGGGACGAGGTAGCTCTGGCAGCTCCTCGTCGTAGCGACTGCGGGGCAGCTCTGGTAGCTCCTCGTCGCAGCGACTGTGGGGCAGCTCTGGCAGCTCCTTGTCGTAGCAACTGCGGGGTAGTTCTGGCAGCTCCTGGTACTGGCCTCTGGCCTCAGCGGCTTCCCAGTGACGAGGGTCAGCGGGCACGTCTGCTCCTGCCGGCGGCTGGGCCCTGACTGAAGGCTGGGGCCCGGCTTTTATCCTTCTGGGTCGCCACCTGACCCTCTGAGGGGTGGGACTTCCGCCCATCAGTTCCGCCCTGGGGGATGATTGATGGGGCTCAACTCTCCCTGGGGAGGAGGGGAGCCACACCGCCTCGCTGCAACAGGTATTATTCTAATGTCTAGTCTAAACTATAATCTGATAAATTACATTCTTCTTTGAGTGATTGCTCAGGTGTATTCCACAGAAGGTGTGCGTGTTCGCCACGTGCACCAGTGCCGGAAGTTTTTCTCTTAGCAGTACCCGTAGTGGAGCAGCACCACTGCGACCCCTAGAGTGGTGTCTTTATATCGCGCTATAAGGGGAGCTGCACACTCCCCCTACTCTCAGTTCCTTCTTGCCACCAGTGAAGGTAGTCGGAACTTTGTGCTCCAGCTCTACTGTAGCACTTCTAGCCTTAGTAGTACAACTCATCTTCATAGATTGCTTTTCTAGTTAGTTGCCTGGCTTGGGGCATGCCCTGTGCCCCAGGCTTCAAGTCATGCGACTCCTGTTGCAGTTCTATGCCCAGGAGCGATTCACACTCTCAGTGTCTTCACTGTCTGGGCAAGACTCACGTAAGCGAGCATTGTAAAATCTGCAGATCGTTCAAGCTTTGAACGAAGCATGAAAGAGATATCCGACTCCGGGCCCTGCTAATGGAGTCGGCATTGGCACCGGCACGCCAACCCGACTCAGCGCTGGGCACTGCATCATTGGTGCAGAGGAAGGTTCCATCCACCAGTCAGCACTGCTCCCCCGCCAAGAAGCAAGGGAAGACTCAGTGGCGCCAAGAGAAGGATAGGAGTGAGGCCAGACTCGAGTTGGGCAGCCCACGATCCCCCTCAGGAACCAGACGTTCGACTTGCGCTGAGCGGAGTAGTCCGGTCCTGTCCACATGTGCCTCTCCTGCAGTGAGAATGCCGTTGACGCTGGAGGCGGCACAGGCAGCACATGACATCCTCACCCTTCCAGTGCTGGGTGAGCCGCCTGAGACGGGCCCCTGATCCCAAGGGAAGCCACCACTGGGAGCTCATCAACCCTCTCCGATCCGGCATAGCCCCTGCTCCGAGGACAAGATACCTACCCGTTCCAAGGGGCCCATACCGGAGCCCACACCAGACTTCCACTCTATTGGCCAATTCGCCTGAGAGGGAGCCTCAAGGGTCCTCCACTACCCACAGAGGTCACAGGTACCGAGACAAGAGGTGTCGACGCTCCTTTTCCCACCAAAGTTATAGGAGCAGGTCTTGACGCCATCGGCACCAACGTTCAGATTTGAGTGTTCGCTCCGACAGAGGTCATGCTCGGAACACCCCTCGACTGACATCGGCACCCAGGCGTCATAGCCATGGTTGCCGGGAGGAATCTAGAATCAGCACCTCTGACAGGTACACATCTTCGTTGTCAAAGTCTAAATCTCAAGGTCGGCACTGACATGGCCATGGACGCTCCTGACACTCGTACAGCACTGTGCATTCCTCAGCAATTTCAGCACCCAATTGCCCATACCCAGGCCGCCCCCCACGATCAAGTGGCTCCACTCGGTCCCCAAGCAGGTCAGTGGCAAGGGGCGCCTTGGCAAGGGCAGTGGTGTCAGTGAGCACTGTGGCCCCAATTACCTGTACTGGCGAGACTCTGTTCAGTGGCCAGGGCATCACAGGTGCACTCTACATCCCCACCCCGGCACCGGGAAAAGTCAACCGGTACCAAATCAGCGGCACCGCACCTCGGACCGACTTGGGGGTTGAACCACCGGTACCGCACGACGCCCTGGGGGCAGAACCGATCCCCTCTCCGGCACCAGAGGAATCCATAGCGGCGCCACCACCCGCCCTACAGGAAGATTTTAAGGCTCACCAAGAGCTCCTTAAGTGGATGGCCTTGAATCTCCAGCTTCAGGTTGAGGAGACGGAGGAGCTGTCGGACACCCTGTTCAATATGTTGTCCTCCTCGGCAGCGGGCCGTGTGGCCCTTCCTTTCCACCACGAGGTGGCCAACATATCAACTTTGCTTTGGTGAACCCCGGCCTCCTTGACACCTATTTCTAAAAAGGCAGAGAGAAAGTATTTTGTACCAGCAAAGGGGCACGAATACTTGTACTCTCAGCCGGCACCCAACTCTCTGGTGGTGGAGTCTGTAAACCACCGAGAGAGGCATGGTCAACCTGCACCCACCCCCTAAGGATAAAGACACCAGGAGACTGGATACCTTCGGCAGGAAGGTTTATTCATCGGCAAGCTTCCAGCTCAGGGTGGCAAATCACCAAGCCCTACTGAGCCAGTACGATTTTAACTTATGGGGGTCCCTGCCAAAGTATGAACCTCTTCTCCAGGAAAGGGACAAGAGAGAGTTCAGAGCCTTGGTTGACGAAGGAACGGCGGCGGCGAAAGCGGCTCTTCAAGTGACTTCGGACACAGCAGATACAGCAGCCGGTTTGATGGCCTCGGCCATTTCCATGCACAGGGCGTCATGGCTTTCGCTGTCGGGGCTGTCTGCGGAGTCCCAGCCCCTCATGCAGGACCTGCCCTTCAACAGGAAGGCCCTGTTTGTGGATCAAACAGACATCCGTCTGCATGGGATGAAAGACTCCCGCACCACTCTGCAAACTCTGGGCCTATATGTCCCACCAGCAAAGGACAAAGCCAGACCACAGACCTCGGCCCCTCCAGCTGGAGGCAGATATGAGCCCCTACCTAAGAGGCCGAGGGAGCAGAAACGCAGGTCCCAGCGCCAGTCCCACTCGGCCCAGCAGCCTGGCCCCTCAAAGGGCGAGAGGCAGGAGAAGAGGTGCTTTTGACTCTTTGCGGGGGGCCACTGGGCCTGTTGCCAGGGAAGCCCCCCAGTTAATAAAGTTTGTGTTCTGCAACCGTTTATCTGCCTTCCGAGTGCAATGGTCCCGTATAACGTCGGACCAGTGGGTCCTCAGCACCATTTCCAAGGGCTACATGTTGCAGTTTGCTTCGCCCTCCCCTCCATCATCCCCCACCCCTGGAGGTCCCTGGGGACCCGGTGCATGCCCTCCTTTTAGACCAAGAGGTGACGCGTCTCCTCACCCTGGGCGTGGTTGAGAAGGTACCTCGGGAATTCCAGGGAAGAGGGTTTTAATACTGGTATTTCCTGATTCCAAAGGCAAAGGGCGGGCTCAGGCCCATCCTCAACCTGCGGAACCTCAACCAATTTATGGTCCATTACAAGTTCTGTATGGTTTCCCTGGCCTCTATTGTTCCATCCCTAGACCCGGGGGATTGGTTCGCAGCCCTGGACCTCCAGGATGCATATTTCTGCATCCATATTTTCGAGGGTCACAGGCACTTCCTCCACTTCCGGGTAGGGTAGGACCACTACCAGTTTACGGTCCTTTCCTTTGGCCTCTCCACAGCCCCCAGAGTTTTTACCAAATGCGTGACGGTAGTGGCAGCCCACCTCAGGAGGAACAGGCTGCAAATTTTCCCTTACCTGGACGATTGATTCCTCAAGGGCAAGTCTCAGTCCCAGGTGCAGGCCCAGATGGAATTTCTGCTGGCCACTTGTGAGAGTCTAGGCCTAGTGGTGAAAGAGGACAAGTCCACATTAGGGCCGGTTCAGCGCATACACTTCATAGGAGTGCTGTTAGACTCGGTGGTGGCCATGACCTCTCTCCCCCAGGACATGTTCAAGACATTCAAAAGTCTTATAGCTTCAGTGATGACAGCAAGGGTGTGCCTTCAAATCTTAGGCCACATGGTAGCATGCACCTCCGTGGTGCGACATGTCAGGCTCAGAATGAGGCCCCTCCAACTCCGGCTGGCCTACCAACATTCCCAGACCAGGGACGACCTGGACAAGGTGATCACGATACCTCCCAACATAGTGGCCGACCTGCAATTGTGGTCCCTCTCGAGCAACATGTTACAAGGGATTCCCTTCCGAGAGACCCCTCCTTCACTAAATCTGATGTCGGACGCCTCAGACCTGGGGTGGGGAGCCCATATGGGGAGCTTCCAAACTCAGGGCAGACGATCAACCTCGGAATTATTCCTGCACATAAACGTCAGGTAATTCAGGACGGTACGCCTGGTGTGCATAGCTTTCAGCCCACACCTATGGGGAAAGATGGTCAGAGTCCTCACGGACAATACGGCCGCGATGTATTACATCAACTGGCAAGGGGGCACGTGCTCCTCGACCTTGTGCCAGGAAGCCCTGGACCTGTGGGAATTCTGCATAGCCCACGATATCTCTCTGAGGGCTTTTCACCTACCCGGCACTCGCAGTACACGAGCCGATCACCTAAGCAGGGTTTTCTCCCACCAATACGAGTGGTCACTCCACTGGGAGGTCGCCCAGCAACTCTTTCGAGAGTGGGGAGCTCCCCAGGTAGATCTCTTTGCTACTGCCCAGAATCATCTCTGCCTGCAGTTCTGCTCCTGGGCAGGGGGCGATCTCGGATGCATTACTGATTTGGTGGTCAGACCACCTGTACTATGCCTTTCTGCCATTTCCCCTGATAGGCAAGATCTTACAGAAAGTGAAAGCAGACAAGTCGAGGGTTATCCTCATAGCCCCAGATTGGGCCCAGCAATATTGGTACGGAACCCTTCTGCAGCTTCTAGCTGCCCCCCTGCGCAGGCTGCTGCTTTGGCCAGATCTCTTCTCCCAGGAGGAGGGATGCCTCCTCCATCCCAACCTGGCCACGCTTCATCTGATAACGTGGCTGCTTCATGGTTAGATGAGGAGGAAGGGAGGTGTTCGGAGGATGTCAGGCAAGTTCTGCTGGAAAGCAGAAAGCTGTCCACACGACGGACCTACCTGGCCAAATGGTCTAGGTTTTCTAGGTGGGTGAGAGAAAGGGCTACTTCCCCATCATCCGCATCACTCCAACTCATTCTCAATTACCTCCTGTCTCTTAGAACCCAGGGGCTAGCTCCCGCCTCGGTCAGGGTACACTTAGTGGCCATTTCAGCTTTCCACCCTCCAGTGCATGGTCACTCGGTTTTTCCCATCACCTGACATCCAGTTTTTTTAAAGGACTGGATCAGGCATTCCCTTGCGCCAGGCCCCCCAGTCCCACTATGGGACCTGAACCTAGTGCTCTCCCGCCTCATGGGTACCCCTTCTGAACCCTTGGCCATGTGTTCCTAGTCCCACTTATCATGGAAGGTCGCGTTCCTGGTGATCACCTTAGACCGTCGTGTCTTGGAGCTTAAGGCCCTAACCTCGGAACTCCCATATACGGTCTTCCACAGGGATAAGGTCCAGCTTTGCCCACACCCTGCTTTTATGCTGAAGGTGGTCTCGATTTTTCATATAGATCAGGACATTTTCCTTCCGATACTCTGTCCCAAGCCCCATTCCTCTGATGAGGAACAACACCTACACATGCTAGATGTGCATAGGGCACGGGCCTTTTACCTAGACCAAACCAGGCCATTCCGGAAATCCCTGCAACTTTTCGTTGCATCAGCTGAACGCATGAGGGGGCAACCGGTTTCTACCCAGCAAATTTCCTGCTGGATCACCTCGTGCATACGCACGTGTTATGACCTGGCAGGGATTCCCCCGCCGCCTATCGTGAAGGCGCATTCTACGAGAGCTCAGGCCTCGTCGGCCGCCTATGTAACTCACATCCGTATTCAGGACATTTGTAGAGCTGCCACATGGTCCTCTGTCCACACCTTTTCATCGCACTATGCGATCGTCTCCCAAACACAAGATGATGCCAGGTTTGGTAGGGCGGTACTCCATCCCGGAAACCCTTACTCCTACCCACCTCCATCAGATATAGCTTGGAGTCACCTACTGTGGAATACACATGAGCAATCACTCGAAGAAGAAAGGACAGTTACCTGTTCTGTAACTGGCATTCTTAGAGATGTGTTGCTCAGGTGTATTCCACATCCCGCCCTCCTTCCCCTCTGTTGGAGTTGTCTGGCAAGAAGGAACTGAGGATGGGGGGAGTGTACAGCTCTCTTTATTGCACGATATAGAGGCGCCACTCTAGGGGTCGCAGCGGTGCTCCCCCACTACGGGTACTATTAAGGGAAAAATTTCCAGCACCAGTGCACATGGCGAGCACACATACCTACTGTGGAATACACATGAGCAACACATCTCAAAGAACACCAGTTACAAAACAGGTAACTGTCCTTTCTGTGGCCCTAAATTTCCCTTTCAATTTCAGTTGAATACAATATTCTGCTTCACTTCTTGTCCTAAACTCCTGAGTAGCATAATTGTGTACTGCTTAACAACTGCTATATGCCACTCAAGATTCAAGTGATGTTTTTTCCTGTGTATATAGTGTGAAAAGCATTTTGGAATCCTTTAAGATGAAAGTTGCTATGGAAATGTGAGATTTTTCATCATTTCACATCTTAACTCAGAATTACTCACATGTGAACTATTGTTGTGTTTTGCTCTCTAGGAAATCCTGTATCAGCTGTTGTCACCTGCAATCTCTTTGTTGTCCCAGCATTGAGGAAAATGCAAGGCATCCTGGATCCTCGGCCCACCATTATCAAAGCCAGGGTAAGGACTTTCAAATATAGGATATTTGAAAAATATATTTGAGATCCTGCTGTCTGACAGGCTCAGTGAGCCATGTTCCCCCCACCACGACCACCACCCATACTCTGTCTAACTTTGGATATCTCAGCACTGGAGATATGATGATAAATTGAAGGGAATTCACAGCAGAGAATAGATCAGATGACTAAAGGAGAATGATTTGGAAAGATTTCAAAAAGCTAAATATAGATTGGATTTGATTAAACAAAAACTAAAGGTCATAAGACAATTGCCTGAAAAGATGTAATGGGTGCTTACACTGAGAAGGGACAGGAATAGTTTAGGGTTGGCTTAGAGGTTGCTATTGGAGGCCCTTTCTCCAGTCTCCTCCCCAACCCAGGGCTGAGTGTAAAATTTCCACCATGCCTCTTCCAAGCTACTGTCAGCCCAGGGAAAGAGGAGACTGGATCAAGGAATCAATAATTCCCAGTTTCCTGCATAACAGTCCAGAGAGTCCTGTTAGGCCTATCAAACCAGCCCATCCACATACTTGCAAATTTGCTCATTTAACATCATTCCTAGCTTCATTTAATGATTATTTTAGCTCCTGAAATCACTGCAAGATGGATCTGTTTTTCACTTACACATTGCTGCATCTCTGTTTCATTTTTCCCAGACCCTTTACTTTGAATATGGGGTAATATCAGTCTCATTCATGCATGTTCCTGACAGTGCAGGTTGCAACTCACTGAGCAAAGGAGGCCATTTAACACTTATGCATTTCATAATGGCTTTCCCTCTAGCTCATTCCTCCAGCCATTTTCTGGATTTGGAAGGGGGCTAAACTCTTCCAGGCTGGAATTTTCTGTAGGTGCTGTGTAATTGTAGAACATGGCAGTGTTTTTATGAAGTATTGCGATTTCATTGAATGTACCTGCTGTGCATAGGGCACCACTGAAGATATGCATGGTCCATTAAGCAATACTGAAGCAAGTCGAAAAGTACTGCATTTATATCTAATCCAAGAAGGATAAGAAAAGCAGTCCTAGCTGATGTTTCAAGCTGACACCCATAAGCTTGCAGCTGACATAATGTACTAAAATGTTTAAAGGTCACTGATATCAAGAAATGTTCTGCTGAGTCATATTGATGTTACATTTGAAAGAACTGACTGTCCAAAGCCCAGAACTATGGTAGTGGGCTGGGGTGAGGATGGACTTTTTTACCAGAATTTTGAGTACACATAGGATTTAGGAAGGTCAGAGACATAGTATAAGAGCATAAGAAAGGCAGTGCCTGGAAGAGTAGTTCAGACAATTGCAGGAAGAACATGTGGACTGAAACGATGAAAAGAAAAAGGGGGAAAGCAAAGGGGATTTCTGTTAAGCTTTTCTGAGCTGTTCAGTTTGTGTAGAAGGATTACCTAGAGATGCAGGAAACATATAGTCAGCCCAACTTACTTAACCTATCAGAATCCTCTCTATTCACATCAGAATGTTGAATGAAAATAGGAAGGTTTTGAGGTAGTGTCTATAAAGTCACTGTTATGTCCACGTTTCTCTCCTCTTAATGATGTCTGTTTCAAATTTGCTCAGTTTAGAAAAAATCTATGGACTTGTAAACTGTCAGTGCTGTAAACACTACCTGCAATCTCAACAGCAAGCTCTATTCTTTCTGCCTCTTAACCAGTCATGCCACTCTGTCCAGGGATCCTATCAGATCTCACAAGGATTGGGCTGTAGGAAGTGCTGATGGTGATTAACTAGATGCCACTCTTCCCTCTGAGTCAATACCCAACCAATACCACAGAGTGTCATTAGTGGGAGCTGCACTGTTTGAAGCACCATCTTTCGAATGAGATGTAAGCCTGAGGTCCTGACCACTTGACTTGCCCATGGAATTTTTTACAGTAGTAGGGAATATTAGCTCTTGGGTTTATCCGGTTGAGATAATTACTTCCTGCCAATCTTAATTCTCCCTACAATTTCAATTGCATAAATTACTCTACAGTCCTAGTCCTAAACAGTTATACAATGCTGCTCTGCAGTTAAAAAAATCTTGTGTTCCATCCCAGAGGTGGATAGGTACTTGAGATAAAAAGTATTAGCTGTATGAGTATGAGTTTACCCAACCTTCACCAGTAGTAAATATTCTACAGTCAGAACTGAGCTGACAATCCTGTTGCCAATGACTAAGGCAAAATAAAGTCTAGCTTGTTGAATGACATGTGAATGAAAGCCTGTATCTTCTTTCTCTCTTTGCTTCTCCTGCAGTTATCATGTGATGTAAAATTGGATCCTCGCCCAGAATACCATCGGTGCATACTGACTTGGCATCACCAAGAACCACTGCCTTGGGCACAGAGTACAGGTTAGCCACTTACATAGACTGACACACCCACAAACAGGCTCCCAAACATCCACTATACAAACAATCAAACACATATTTACACATGTATGCCTGTAACTGCACGTTTGCCAACATACATATGCGCGCGCACACACACACCTGCACATACTTACATCCAAGTTCACTGATGCTGTAGAACACAGACTTGCTAGCCTATGCCAATTATTACGCAATTGCTTGCCTTCATGCTCCCTGAAACACATTTATTTGCATATACACAGCCTGCCTATTTACACGTTCTTTTGCATAAACATTCACTCATACTTGTTTGTGCTCGCTTATAGACATGCACTTCCTCACATGCTCACTTCCACACTCATACATTTACTAAATACAAGTTGGGGCATGGATGGGAGCTGGGTGATTTAATTTAATGCCAAATAAACAGAGATGTTGCTAGCTGAATGGGAGAAACATTCAGTAGAGATAGCTGAGGGTAGTATCTATTCTCTCAATCAAGAGGATATAGCCACTTTTTACACAAGATTTGCAATCTGGGGTGCTGTTCGATCCTCAACTGCTCCTAGATTTCTAGGTTGAAGAAGGACTTGAATAGTTTTTCCATCAGCATGTGGCTAGTAGGTTGACCTTGCCTCTCTCTCAGATGGATGTAGATCATGCTGCAGCTACTTGTGCTTTTGTCACCTTCAGATTGGTTTAAAACAATACATCCTACATGAAGCTTTCCTTGGAGACTACCTGGAGACATGTTAGTACTGATTGTGTCTCACTGCTTACATAGGTAGATTTCACACATGGAGCTCTACACCTTTGATTCCAAAGTCTGAACAGGCACTTTTACAGGTGCAATTCAAGATGCTGATTTTTATCTGTAAAGCTTTACATCATTTAGTTCCTGGTTATTTTATGCACTACCTCTTCTCTCATGTTCCAGGCAGACAGCTGATACCAACTGGAATGCTCTCTCACTGTCAGTCCCTAGGTTTGAACACCAAGAACCAAAAGGCAGGATATTCTCTGTCGGGATTTTTGCCACTGTATTTCGCTTCACAGTTGGTCCAGCAGAGCTGAAATTATTCACTTTCACAACATATTGCAAGTCTGAGGGTGTCAAATGGGAGTGGGAGTTCAGAGTTCTTATGAGTGAATGAATTATGTGCATTGTGCTAGGTTTTTAGTTATTGTACAAAATGGATTAGACACACTTATACGTTGTAAGATAACTACAGTGTCAGTGGAAACTGGAGAGAAGGCAATCTGAAAATAGGAAGATTTGAGAACATCGATGGAAAGGTGGGGTAGTAAGGGGAAGAAATGTGGGAGCTTGGATAGCAAGGAGGACAAGTGAGTGAATGGAAGTTTGGAGAACCTGGAAAAAGTAGGCTGCCAAATTCTCTCTCCTGGGTACTCTGTAGGTATTTGCCATGTGTCTGTTAAGTATCCAGACCCCATGCTCCATGACTAAATTAGCTCCATGATTCTCCTTCTAAGAATAGCCCTTTTTTCCATCTTCATGTATTGTGGTAGTAGTACTGTAAACCTCAGTCTTTCTCTCATTCTGCTCTAGGAAATCAGATGAGCAGTCGTCTGATGAGTATGCGTAGTGCCAATGGACTGTTGATGCTACCTCCAAAGACAGAGCAGTATGTGGAGCTTCACAAGGGCGAGGTGGTGGATGTCATGGTCATCGGAAGGCTATGATGTCACCAGCAAGAGTGAAGCTTTGATGCATGTCCACATATCATTGACTGTATCCTGTAATATGCAACGGCACAGCTAGTTTTTCTGAACTGGATAAAAGTTGATCAGTATAGTCAACATCTTGAACTATATTTCAAATGGAATTTAAATAAATACCTTTTAAAAAAAACTTTAAAATAACAAATCTTAACAAAGAAATTTATTCTGATTATATCAAAGCAACTTTTTCCTTTCTTGCAATTGCTTTGTGTGTTCAATGCTAGTTCTGATAGCAGTAGCTTTTAGTAGACAGCAGTAGGTGCCTGCAGAACTTGTGTTTTTTCTCATCTTTAAGATACAACTACTTATGCTCTTAAAACAAGGCTGTCTGCTTATTTATACTAGCGTAGACAACACTTGGATTTCCCTTATTAGTATGCTTCATAAGTGCTTCACAGAGAGCTTCTGCTTGTTCTTTATCTTGTATCTCGTGTTGATGTGCACAGTGCCAAAAGCAGAGTGGCTGCACTGGGAACCCGATCAAGCCCCGAGGTTTCCCCCCTCGCTGCGCGTTCAGGGATATCTCTTGGCCCAGCAGCCACCCGGCTCAGTACTCTTGGGCAGTAACTGGATACCTTTTATTTGAACAAACAAAAAAAATTGCTTCCTTAAGTGCTGACAGCCTTTTTAACCAATACATTTAAAGATGTACAGAACTAAAACCTAAAAAAAAAAAATCAAAGACTGATCTTGTACAGATATTAATGTTACCAGCATTCATGTGGAAATCAAATGAGCGAAGAAATAAAACTAATGTTAAACAACTCTGTACCATAACATTTTCTGTAATGATATTGAAACTTAAATGAATAAAAAAAATTCCTTGATCATTATTTAAAATTTCACTGTTTTAGCCTTGTTGTTTGAAAATAGGGAATAATGTTTCTTTCAGTTTTGGGGGGGAATGGCTGGGATAAAAGGAATTGTCTAGGATGATATAATGAGTGAACTGAAGTTAGACCAAAAGGAAATGTAGATTGTTCTAAATAGACCTCTAGCCTGACATAATGCGGTCCTCAGGAGCCAAAAAATCTTACCGCGTTATAGGTGAAACCGTGTTATATTGAACTTGCTTTGATCCACCGGAGTGCACAGCCGCCCCCTCCCCCCCACCCCAAGCACTGCTTTACCGCATTTCATCCGAATTCGTGTTATATTGGGTCGCTTTATATTGAGGTAGCGGTATATAAGATCTGTGGAATAGTCTCCCAGTTGAAGAGGTGGAAGAACCCATGACTGGGCAATTTAAAACTAAACTAGAAAAGGCACTGAAGAATATGCTGTGCTTTCGTTGAATTGCATGACAATTCTGCACTAACCCCTGAGATGTACTAGAGGTGGCCTAGTACTATAGGTCCTTTCTCTCCTCTTCATGAATCTTTGATTAATACCTTGTCAATTCACAACTTGCCCAAATTATGTGCTCTGGGGTTCCATGTATAGCTACAGAGTCCATAAATTACATCCCTTTAGAACAGTGGTTCCCAAACAGGGGTTCATGAACTCCTGGGGGTTTGCAAAATGTTACAGGGGGTTCTCAGGAAAAAATTCCCTAATGGCAGATAGAGCTGTCCTTAGGGACCGTAGGCAGCATGGGGCCCAGAGCCCCTGGACTTCCAAGAGCTAAACATATCTATCACACAGAGGAGACTTAAACTTCAAGACTCCTTATAAGCAATGGAAAGGGAGGTAGATTTTTTTTTGCTGTTTTTAAAATTAAATAGGCAGCTAGTATTGTTTTTAAAATTATTATGAAGAACAAGTTTAAGCTTTGTTGTAATGTGTGTTGTTTGCCTGGACTAGGGTGACTAGATGTCCCGATTTTATAGGGACAGTCCCGACATTTAGGCTTTTTCTTATATAGGCGCCTATTACCCCCCCACCCCCGTCCCGATTTTTCACACTTTCTATCTGGTCATCCTAGCCTGGACTGAATCCTTGTGTAAGAGGAACTCTTTGAGCTGGCTTCTTAAATACCTTCATGCTGTTTCACATCTGATACTCCATGATGAAACATAGGAGTCTTGTCTTATAACAGGCTTATTCAAAGTGATGCAAGCTACGAAAGTGAGATCTTGGAAGAGTGTTGCTGTTTTCATAATGTAATAAAAATACTGTATGATAAATAATAATAAATTGTGTGTAATAAGCATGTCATAAAAACAAATTTTATATTTCCAATATCACTGCTTTTATAATTTATACTCAGGTAAAGGAGAAAATCCCTGGAAATATTAATTTTTAGGAGCAGGTTTGCAAGACTTAACATTTTAGTGAAAGGGGTTCACAGGTTGTTAAAGTTTGAGAACCACTGCTTTAGAATGATCCTACACTGTGGAGTCAGTGCTATCATGCCTGCTCCATTAATGAAGTCAGACCAATTCTGGCTAGTAGTTTTGTAGTTAAGGTGCTGGAGGGGAACTCAGGAGATCTGGTTTCAGTTCCTGACTGCCATAGACTCTGCCACTGTGTGACTTTGGGCGCACTTAATTGCTCTGTGCCACAGTTCCCCCGCTGTAAATAGAGATAATATTTATCTGCCTCACAGGGATGGTGCCAGGATAAATTCATTAATATTTAGGAAATGCGCAGATACTGGTTCTGCAATGATAGGGACCACAGAAATACCTAGTGAAAGAGACCTAAAGTAACAAGCCTTTGCAAAATGCTCTGGAAGGTGAGACTCTTAAATATGATGCAGACAAATAATTATTATATCAGTTACAAGGCAAATATCAGGCAGCATAGAAAATAAGATTTATTAACCACATTACTAAGAACAATTTGATGGCAGGTTGTTCATAGTGTTGGAGCATTTTGTTATAGAGAACGATAGCGAGACTCCAGAAAATTTACAAGTAGCCATCTTACGCCTGGTCTATGTTACAAAATTTCACTCTATCTGAAGATGGCTGTGAACAAGCATGTTAACTAACGCAATGTTGAACATTATGTATCAGTCAGTGTAGAACAAGCCAACTCATCTCACCAACCAGCTAACCATCATTGTGTATAACTAAAATATTTAAAGGTAAAAATGCCAGGGAACAGTCATTTTGCAGCCACAGTAACTGGTTTGGCACATTAGTCATGTTTGGCCAGACCCTATTCCATCAAAGTTTCAGAGAATCCTCTCACATGTGGCTTAGTATCCAAGACAACAGGGTATGTTGTGTAGGTGGCTCAGAAAGTTGGTAGAGGGCTGTGGACCCTTTTAAAATCCTTTCTACCAAGCCTAGATTGATAGTGACTGAACAGCATTACTATCTGAACAATATTTCTTGGCCTTTGTAAAATAGATTGATAAACTCAAAACAGTTCCTAGTGGACAGATGTTCACATCATAACTTACAGTCTTCTTGGTAGCTTCAGAAAATAAGTCAAGGAATGATGGGTCTCATCCTCTCTCACTGTGTGGTTATACAGACTCAGGAATGAGAAAGTGGTAGGCCAATTTGAAGGGTATTTGCATTAATTTTACCTCTCCAGTGGATAATCAGAGTATTTCAGTCCAAAGACTATCAACAGGGTAACGATCATAACTCAATGTAATACTAGAAAATATATAAAGTGACAGAAGGCAGGGCTTGTATTTTGGCTTTTCTGTTTTTCTCTTTTTTGACCTGGTTCCCCACTTGTCTTGTAGTTTGGAGATTTCTTCAGCAGTGTATACAAGGTGATGCTCGGCAGTAGAAGCTTATGCAAGAGACTTTCTGAGTCATATTCATCCAATTGGATCCTATAGTGACTTATGTGCTTACTAGCGTCCTGATACCAGAACCTTTACTGGGACTCTGGGTAATATCACATACAGAAATTTGCTGCACTGAATTGGACAAGTGGAAGGACAAGATGACCTAATAGATCTTTTCCATTACTAATCTGTAAGATTCTAAGTACAACAATTACAACCTTCATTCTATCCTGTAGAGTGATATTCAACTATGTCAACCCTCCTGTTACATGGAAGAGATCATCTGCCTTTAGGGAAGTGGATGACTCAGAGGACTGTTAATGGAAAATGAATCTTTAACCTTTCTGTGACTAGTTCAAATCTGGCCTGAAGTGTTTGTGACTGAAAGTTATCAGCTGAAGGCTCCTTGGTGGGCTATATGAACTGTATTGGAGGAAGGGTTTTCTCAGTTCCCCAAGGACAGATATTAGCAACATAGAAACCACCAGTTTAATTGACTACATTACTGACCAGGGCTTTGGAGCGGAGCCTGGAGCTGGAGCGCGGAGCAGCTCCGGAGCAGTGGCGCTGCAGGTTTTTGCCTGGAGCTGGAGCGGAGCCAGAGCACAGCTCCAAAGCCCTGTTACTGACAGGATAGCAAACAAGCCAAGGACTTAACTCTTCTTTTATGGGGAGAGATGGAGTCACTACACGCAGTGGTGGGAAGAAGCTCGTTCTGCTGCTGTCTGTGATGTAGTTCTTGCACAGATAAATCAGAGATGTCAGCTTAGCTTCTTTCATTAGCCATACAGTAACTTTTAATAACTGTAGTATCCCAGCAGTTACATCACTGCATTTACTTTCCGTTCCAGGATATTTCTTTCCTGTTATTTTCATATTCGCTTCAACGCAGCCCAGGACCAGAATCTGTCAGTTATTCCTCCACAGTGATTGCCAAGGAGTGACTGAATTTCAGTGGTGAGTTAGAGTCCAGAGGGAGACTTTTTACTTTATGTCTAATTGAAGGCTAGGATGCATGGTATTAGACAACAAAGGCAGAGATGGAAGGAAGAGATGCCTGGAGGATAGATGGGACCGAATATTTCTGCCAGAAAACAATGAGATTTTGGTGAGTAGGTAAGCTTTTCACTCTGAGTCAGTACTGAATCCAGTATGATGCCAAGCTGCTGCAGATAGTAGGTTTGGGTTGGCTGGTTTTGGGGAGGTGGGGGTTCAAACCAAGGTTCTCAACACTTATGATTACTAAATATTTCCATGTCCTTTATCATGAGCTGGGATCATAGCCCTCATGTCCTGACCAAATTCCACTTTGAGTAATCACATTTTCCCTCTCTAACCATCACCAGCAATTTCAATTTCTTTCCTCACCCCAGTTTCCTCCACTCCACCAATAGTGCCTACTTAGACTGGTCACTGGTTCACTTCTCCTGTGCTGTCTTCCACATCTCACACACACAATGCCCTTCCCAATCTGCCTTGTTGTGCCCACCCCTCCTCATAACCTGATGTGACAATGAGGCCAACTGACATGACCTATCTCCAAGAGAGACTCTGTAATAGCATGACTTTTGTTAGGTGATGCATAGTCCAAAGACCTTAAATCTAAGAGGAACCTAATACATACTGGGACCTTTGTTTTAAGCCTTTTTTTGAGAATGGGACTGTTGATATATTTCTGGGTTACAATTATTTAGGTTAAAAGACTGATTATAGAAATTCTTTCCACAATTTTTCAATGACTGAGACATTTTCCAAGGATTATACAGTTATAAAAAACTAAAGGATTCTGAAGTGAAGGTAGCATTTTTGCCAACTTTTGTCTATTGACATTTCAATATCTTTTTTTTTCTTTCCTATCCTTATTTATATTATAAGATCTAAGTGGTATGAAGCTTATTGAGCATCAGGTCAAAACTGTTCCTTGGGTTTTAAGAATGTTAACCCTAGCCAGTCCTGGATTAGTATCAGCCTGCTCATCTGACACTGGCTCAGCTGGCTTTTGGCCACAGGAAAGAGGAAGAAACTTAGTCCAACAGCCAGGCCTCATCTTTACATCAGTCTTCCAGCCTGGTCTCAGATGAACCAGGAACTGAGACAAGAATAAGGAGATACCAGCTTCAGCCCACACCTGACTGTAAAAGAGCATTTTTCCTGTCCCCCTGCTTTTTTGCATTTCTTTTTGTGCTTGTTTGTCTTTGGGGAGACTGATTTTTGTGCATTGTGAATATAAGAAGTTAATGTGACCATTTAAGAAAACAGTTTTTGGGGAGGGGAGGGGTTTGTTGTTTCTCCTTCCTCTTAAGTTCATAGAATGAAATATTTATATGATTGTGTGAGTTTTGAGATACTATGCCTTAGAACGTAAGAATGAACCCTAGGAACTCTCAACCCAGTGAGAGAGAGGGCTAAGGGAGCTTTAAGTTACCTTTGCTCCCTCCTGATCCTTGGCTGTTCCAGAGGTTAGAGAGGCCCCCAGCATACCTTTGCCAACCCTAAGAGCCTATCTAAGTTACAGCAGCCGCCCCATGCTGCTCTGTGAGCTGCAGCGCTGCCTGGAATATCTTCAGGCACTTGGTGTCTGGGGCCAGCCTGCAGCAGAGCCAGTCTCCTGGCAATTCAATGAAAGCTGGCCCTGAAAGAAGCTATCTAATTAACCTCGCCACCTGATTGGCTCCAGGCTGACACTTACGCTCAGTAGCAGCACCGTCCAATGACCATTCAACACATTCTAGCCTGCACTTATTGAAGCACTGGGGATGGGCAAGTGTGGGCCTGCCCACATCGAAAGGCCCCTCACCTCACATTGTCCCCTGCAACTGTGCTTGGTCCTGTCTCTGCCTCCACTGTCTCTAGTCCCACTTCTACTCCAGCTCCCAGCTCCTTCCTGATCTCTGACTTCCGGCTCAGATCTTCATCTCCACCTTCTGACTATGACTCCTTCATCTTAGACTTTGATCTTTGACTCCTGGTTATGACTCTTGGCTTGACTCCTGGACCTGCCCCATCTGCTCTACCTGATAGGCCAGACTCTTGCTCCAGACACTAAGCCAGACCACTCACCGCTCAATCACTGATACTTTGAGCAACTCAAAAGATTGAACAAGTGCAGGTAATGGTTGGACGGCTCTTCAGATGGATTCTGCAGAGGCAGTTGTGTCTCTGCTAGACATCGTGGAAATTCTGCAGACTTTATAGCCCCAGGTTATGACCGTGCAGGTACAAACTGCAACCCTTCATGCTCAAACTGTCGTGTCCATAGCTGCTGCCCTGGCTTCTAGGGAGCCACGAATTCCAATATCAGATAAGTTTGATGGGGACCATAACAACGTCTGCAGTTTCAGGAACCATTGCTGGGTCCTGTTCATGCTTTGGCCCCAGTCATTCTCCACTACCAGACCTGAGTAGGACTTATTATTAGACTACTAACTAAGGATGCTTGACCTGGCCATCTCCTCTCCTGGAGACTTTTAGTCCTCTGTTGAAGCAGTTCAAAGAGTTCATCCAAACTATGGCAATTGTGTTGGATTAGCCAAGTTGCACACTATCTGCCAAGAATGCACTTTAGAGGCTGCGACAGGGAAACAGATCAGTCACTGAGTTTGCCACAGAGTCCCAGCACCTGGCAGTAAACACTAAATGGAACAAGGTGACACAGTGCTACCATATCCAATGTGCCGTAAGCAAGGAAATAAAGAATGAGCTGGCACAGGTGGAGCTGCCACCCAACCTGGATGCCTTGGTCAAATTGTGTATCAGTATTGATGACCGCTGGACCAAACGCTGGCTGGAGAGAGAATCGAGGCATTGTTCCCCTTCCTGTTCTCATCACAAGGGCCCAGACAGATCAGCTGGTTCTGGCCTTGTGTCTCTGATACAGAGAAGGACTGGCATCATGCTTTGGGCTTAAGCCTGTATTGTGGGGAATTTGGATGCTATGCCACGGATGACACTCTAAGAATCAAGCCGTGTTTTCACCAGAAAGACTCCAGGCCTCAGCTCCAATAAAGGGAGGTCTGGGCTGAGCCTGTGTTCTCTCCCTCACATCAGGACCTTGAATTGCTCCTTGTCTACCAGCATCCTGACTATGGACGAATGCCATGCCAGTACCCTCCAACTCCCCCTTTGGCTACAACATGCTACCATAACAGAGCTCAAGCTGAGGGCACGCATGGGCTCAGGGGCTTCCAACAATTTCATGGACTTGAACTTTGTCCAGGTTCACAACATTAGCTCAGCAGGAAAGCATCCCCAATTTGATGGAGTCTATTGACAGATCCCTTCTCTCCTCTGGCCTGGTTACTCATCAAACAGCATCCTTGATGGTTAAAATGCTCCAGCATCACTGGGATATTTTACAGTTCAGTCTGATCCACGCACCTCACTCCTCCATCATCTTCTGCATTCCTTGGCTCATCACCCAATCCGTGCATACACTGGGGGGGCCAGGCACAGTTCACTTGACATCAAGACTCCACCATCAGTTTTGCATCCCAAACACATGTACTGGACCAGTAACCCCCTGCAATCTCTGCCAGCTACCTGAGAATTCAGAGACCAAAGGAGGTACACTGAAGGGGACTGCCGCCGTCCCTGCAACTCCCTTGGTAGCTTCAGGAATCCCAGTCAAAATTCTGGATTACTGCGATGTCTTTGATAAAAAGAGGGCAGATGCTCTGTCACCCCATCATAATTATGATTGTCCAATTGACTTGCAACCCACAGCCAAGATTCCTGTTGGCCACATATAGTCTTTTAGAATCCGAACTCCAGATGCTCTGGGAGTACCTCCATGACACCTTAGAGAAGGGGGTTAATTTGCCCCCCCACACACATCTCTACTGGCTCCAATCTTCTTTGTGGCAAAGAAGGATGGCTCCTTATACCCTTGTGTTGACTGTCGAGCTCTGAACAAGGTGACAGTCTGAAACTGCTACCCCTTGCTACTTTGGGAGGCTCTACTCAGCCAAGATTTTTTTACTAAGTCAGACCTACATGGGGCTTACAATCTGGTCTGAATCAGAAAAGGTGATGAATGGAAGACTGTTCCACAGCCAATATGGACATTTTGAAGAGTTAGTCATGCCTTTTAGGTTGTGTAGCACTCTGGCAACGTTTCAAAATTTCATCAATAATATTTTTGGGACATATCAGACCAGTTTGTGGTTATTTATTTGGATGACATTCTTGCTTTTTCTGAAAACCAGGCATTGCACGATCAACATGTGCTCCACATGCTTAACAGACTCCACCAAAACCATCTGTACTCCAAACTGGAGAAATGTGAGTTTGACAAAGACACAGTCAAGTTCCTCGGGTATACCATTTTCCCTGAAGGGCTAACAATGGATCCATGGAAAGTATTTGCCATCTCTGGATGGAATGCCCTGAAGGACATAGGAGGCATTCAGTAGTTTCTTTGGTTTGCCAGTTTCTACAGGCATTTTGTCAAAGGATTCTCTCACCTAATTGCCTCAATAACTGTGTTTCTCTGAAAGGGAGTTCATTTCATCTGGTTGCCAGAAGCATACTTCACGTTTGATCAGCTAAAAAGATCTTTTACCTCAGCTTCCACTCTTGTGTACTTGGATCCTGCCCAGCGCTTCACCATTGAGGCAAATCCTTTGAACTTTGTCATCTGAGCCATTCTGACACAACATACTGGGTCACTGGGTCACATAACTAATTCCATCCCTGTGCCCCAACCCCTGCCCAGAAGAGTTATGATATTTAGAGCAAAGAGTTACTTGCCATAAAGGCAGATTTTGAAGAATGGAGACATCTTCCAGAAAGAGCTTGTTCCTGGTCCATATCCTTACTGACCATAAAAATCTGGAATATCTTCGAACTGCTCATAACTTTAACTAGTGATACAGCTGCTGGTCATTTTTCTTTGCAAGATTCAATTTTGTTGAAACCTACTGCCCTGGATCACAGAATGGGAAGGCAGATGCTCTGTCCTGCAAGGATTAATATGGTGAGTAAGACACAGCTCCCTTTGGTAACATTATACACCCATCAAGTTTTCTTCAAGGGACAGCAAACAGTAATCTGATACCCCTCTTCCATTCTCTGCTTCCCCAAGACCTCCAAGCTACTAAGAACTATCAGACTCTAGATGCTCCTAACATTCTGCCCCACTCAAGATTTCATTTGAAGGATGGTCTGTTGTATGGCAGAAGGTGCCTTTATACCCCAGAGAGCCAGCCCAGACTCAAGGTGTTAAAGATACCAATTGCCAGCCATTTCAAAACCTAAGACCTAGAGCTGCACAATTTCTGGTGGCCATGGTTGAGTATTGACATTAAAAGTAACCCTCCTTCAAGGGTGCCTGCTAGGGTGTCAGAGGACTGTGACAAAGTTCCTCCTCTACCTTGGTGGGTCCTGCGCTTATTGGCGGATTTGTTCTCATCAGTGATCTTACCCTCTTGTGTAACCCACAGCCTGGGTCAGCTCCTCCTGTGTCTAATCAGGAGTTGGGAGGTTTGGGGGGAACCCGGGCCCGCCCTCTACTCCGGCTTCCAGCCCAGAGCCCTGTGGATTGCAGCTGTCTATAGTGCCTCCTGTAACAGCTGCATGACAGCTACATCTCCCTGGCCTACTTCCCCATGGCCTCCTCCAAACACCTTCTTTATCCTCACCACAGGACCTTCCTCCTGGTGTCTGATAACGCTTGTCCTCCTCAATCCTCCAGCAGTACACTCTCTCACTCTCAGCTCCTTGCCTTCTTGCTCCCAGCTCCTCACACACGCTCCTTCTCCTCTGGCTCCTCCCTGCCTGACTGGAGTAAGCTCCTTTTTAAACCCAGGTGCCCTGATTAGCCTGCCTTGATTGGCTGCAGGTGTTCTAATTAAAGTAGCTCTCTCTACTGCTTTCTAGAAAGGTCTTAATTGGCTCCAGGTGCCTTGATTAACCTGGAGCAACTGCCATTTGGTTACCAGGGTACTAGGGATTTGTTTAGCCTGGAGCTAACATACCAGTTTCTCAGTACTTTATTGTAGCCATCTGGCCTTGCCCCATCACAGGACCTAACTTCAGGAGGTATTTCCGAAGGAACGCATGTGTGAGTTCTGGAGCATGAACATTTTCTACCAGCTCCCATGATTGTGCTTCTGATCCATAGCACACACAGTCCACCAGATAATAGTGTTTGCCACTTGGACTCTAGAATTTCCTGGACCTCATACTCCTGTTGGCCTTGGATAGCTACCAAAGGTGGTGGTGGAGTGGAGTGGAGTGAACAGGAAAGGGACTCTCCATGTTGGATTTCAGAAGAGATAGATGGAAAACTGGGTGGACCATCTAGCAACTGGAGCCTAAATGCTACAGGGTTAATTGGTTCTGCTTTCTTAAGTGGGCGTAGATACTGATGATCCAATTTTGCTGAGGGACAGGTGGATTTTAGCTGTTTGAAGGACAACCAGACCTTATCTCCAACAAACAGGGTCAGTGTGGCTTGGTGGTTTTGGTCAGCATGATGTTTAAATCTCTTCTTGATGACTTCAAGGTGTTCGTTAAGCTCTCGTTGGACCCAGTGAAGGTAGGCAACTAGATCTGCTGTGGAAGGGACTTGGGAGTCTGGGGGTGCAGCTGAATTAAGTTTATAGTGGAAACTGTAGTTTGCATAGAAAGACCTATGTTGGGTGGATGCATGAGTGGAGCTATTATATACAAACTCTACATATGGCAGGAGGGCAACCCAGTCGCCTTGACAATAACTGAGAAAGCAATAGAGGAGTTGCTCAAGGACCTGGTTCACTTGTTTTGTCTACCTGTTGGTCTGCGGGTGATAGGCTGAGGAGGTAAGAAATTTAATTTCTAAGAGTTTGCAGAGTTTGTGCCAATAACAGGAAGTGAATTGTGAACCTTGATCTGAGATGACTCCCATTGGCAGTTCATGGCGCTAAAAAATATGATCTAAAAAAAGGTGGACTGTTTTCCTGGACAGTTGGGAGGGAGTGAATGGAAATAAAGTGTGCCACCTTAGTGAAGAGGTTGACAGCAACAAGGATGACAGTGCAGCTGTGGGAGTAGGGTATCTTTATGATGAAGTCCAAAGATACTGAGGACCAGGGTCGAGATGAGGTAGGCAAAGGCTGAAGAAGACTGAGTGGTTTGGCACATGGGCACTTACTCCAACAGCACAGATCTCCATAGCAGAAGGCTAAGTAGGTGTTGCTGTTCTAGGAGGGTGGGTGAGAAATATTAAAGACCAAATTCTCTTCACAGTAGCACCTGTGTATTTCTGTACTAATTCTACTGAAATCTATGAAAGTACTTTGGATTTATACCTGTGTAAATGAGAGCAGAGCTGGTCCCTGAAGAGAGATTGAAAGACTGCCCCCTACCCAAACGGGCACATCTGATCTAGCTCCAGAGTTGAGGGAGTAATGCTTCATAAAGGTGTGAAGTGAACTGCATATCACAGCTTTACAAATTTTAATACATACAAGGAGATGAAATAACTATCACAAAACAGAATGGGGTTTCAATTCTTCTGGATAGTTGGAGTACTACTGGAGGCTTTAAAGTCCATTCACATTGATCCTGGCCCGTCCAAGACCTCATCTACATTAAATTTACACCACTAAAATTGCCCACCATTGCTACCACTGGTTCTACTGGTGGTACCAAAAGTGAGACTGCTAGTGTAGACAAGGTACCATCAGCTACCAGTGTTTTAAGCACTGTGTGTGTAGCCTGCTCTAAGCAGCATTACACAATATAGTGTTTAAAACGGACATGCCCACCTGTAGTCAATTGCCCCTGAAACCAAAACTTCTCCTTTACTTAAGGACTTAATTCTATTTAAAATATTATTTATCAAGGCTAGGATTTTTCTAAAGAGCCTAAAAGAGTTAATCAATAAGAGTGCCTATCACTAAGTCTCCTTTAAAAAATCTCAATCTAATATTTTTCTAAAAAATTGGAGATACCTGCTTCATGTATAGAATTAAACAGCCAGACTCACTGGTATGCTCTAGCTGCTTTACGCTACTCTGATGACCCAAAACAGCCATAAACCTATCTTAATTGCCAATTTAAATGGATTTAGAGCTATCTTGTGTGGCTAGAACAACCCAAAAACTTTTGATGGCCTGGGCTAAAAGGGAAGGATCACTTTTGAGGGCAAAGGAAAATGTCCAAATATTAATGTGTACTTGTACTGTCTTTTGAAGGATGATTATGAAAAAAATGGATCATTCAGAAATACATTTAACAGTTTCCTTCTCCTTAGGGTTACAGGGTCTCCTACTTTTCTTCACAGTTACCTTGGAGCAGGCCTCTTGGCCTGGATGTTTGCCTTAGAAGAAAATTTCTGACTTGTCTTATGGGAGACATGAGAAATCTGTGCAAAACTCCTACTTGTCCTGCCCAAAAGGTAGAAGAGGATGCCAGAACAATGGTAAATAAGTCCCCACATCCTTGTTGACTCCAGCATTCTACTGAGGTATTATTACCTCACCACTCAGAAGGCACTGATGGAGTAGAGTTGAAATCTTGGCCACACTGGCAGCTACTTACTGCTGACCCAGACTATAATCACCCTGAAGGAACAGAGGAATGTCATCTGCTGAAGTGGAGACTGAAATTATGGTAGACTATCAAAGCTTGGCAAGACTCCTAGTATTTGGGAACCTTCTCTTACTCTGAAATGCATTACGCCAAATTTTCAGTCAGTGGAACAATATTGATTTACATCAGCTGAGGATCAGTTCTGCTCTGTGCAGAAAGGCCCTTTTTACAGCTATGCTACATTGGTATCATTGATACTCTCTTAATACCGACTTCTTATTGCACAGTTACAGCCATTTGGAATGTTCACTGGCAGCCTAGTGATATGAGCTGCTGTTACATTACTCTGAACTGCCAGCAATCCAGTAAGGTGGTAGCCTACGCAAAATGGGCACATGAAAGAAAAAGTTCATGCTTATCTTCTTCTGTACATTCCATGTTTGTGGATGAGCTCCTGGCGCAGGCAGTTTCTTGGTAAGGGCTGGTGGGAGCCCCCTGGGAATATAGCATTTAATGGCCATTTGGTGAAAAACTGGTGCATTCCAAGGGGGTAAGCACAGTAGTACTCAATTATAGTAGAGCAAATTGAAGCTGGTGCAGAATTTGGCAGCTTGTTTGTTTGGGTGCATTTCTGGTGCACGTGATATCAGTGCTTTTGGGTCTCCATTGGCTAGCTGTTAGTTACTGGTAAAATTTAAGGTGTTGGTTCTGACCTACTTATCAGACAGACCCTCTGTCTGTGTGTGGGTCACATAAGAAAAAGTGGGGAGCTGGCAGAGTGTTTTCCATAATGGCCCCTTTGAAACTTGTACCTCACTGGCCAAGTTCAATTGATTTGACTCAATATTTTATAGAGAGCCAGAGTAGAGAGCGAAGGACAAGTTTGATGTGCTCATGGCAGCCTGTGTTGCTGAGGAAATGCACTGTTGTGTTCATACTAGTTAGAGTTTCCTAAGGGCTGATGACTAGGTCAGGCTAGAAAACAACAATTCTGATATGCAAAGAATTAGAGGTTTCAAAATGTAGTTTTGGGTTTTCCACTCCCCCCTGATAATTAAACAAAAATTAGACCTTTTAAAATTGTTTGTGAAAAAACTAGACAGAGAGAAAGAGAGTGAGACCTCAGAATAGCAATTAACATGAGGGTTAGGACACTCACTGGGGCTGACCATGGCCCAGGTGGGTGCCCTTGCCACTGGGCTATAGAGTCAGTCTCTCTCGGTGTCTCCTATTGAAACTATTCCACTTTGTATAAATAATGAAATATTAATTGGGTTACAGTGAGAGGTTTTGATTTTGACAAAACGTTTTTTGACAGACAAGTTTTGTCAAAAAATTTTCAACTGGTTTTATCGATGGCTTCATACCCAGGGGTGTTGCATCAGTCTAGTTCCCCCAGTGCAAATGCAGTTTACCAATGTAGTATGGAGTTTACACTCAGTGTGGCTTACCTCAGTCTCACCAGTGCAAGCCCCATTTTATATTGGTGCAGCTCATCACTATGGATTTGCACTGGGGGAGCTATGCTTCTGCAAAAATCCCTAATATAGAGTAGTCTATATACATGCAACATGTCTGGACTAGGTAAATTCATATTACCCACACACTTCCCTGATTTAGTCAAGCAATTTATTTGGTCTCAGTGTCCTCTGAGAGCACACAGGCCATACCATTGGATTATGATGCCAGCAGCCCCTGCCTGATTCTGCCTTCCTATTATGACATGATTTGCTGCCTCACCTGTAGGCACTGACATATCATCACTGTTTAAGGAAATTCAAGAGGGGGAACTTGCTATTCAAAAATCTACTTGGATATGCCAGTCATGGGTTCCTAGTGCAGCAGACTTCTAGAGAGCTCTTCAGAACAAGCTAGAGTATTTGTATCTTGTTCTTTCTTCGGTAGACTCCTCCATGTAAGAAATGGACTCATTTCAGTAAAACGAGGCATGAATTCCTAAAAGTAGAAGTCTACTTAGGGAATGTACCCAGTATTTAAAAAAGGAGAGACAAGACATCTTGATTCTTTTCATGGCCTTGCCATTGACTTATGTGGCCTTGGAAAAGTCATTTAACTTATCCCCTGATATTTAACTTCTGTATTCACAAGCATAAATGGGAATAATGATGTTTACCTACCTAACATGGTGGGGGAGGGGTGCTGTGTTTATGAAGTTCAATTAATTATTAGCCTCTCCTGAAGCGTGACCACTTTATGTTGCTTCATCTTCTGTTTGTGCCTTAAAGTCAGTTTAGCCAGCTGGTAGAGGACACCCTCTTCCCACTCCAAGCACAGGAAGCATGTCCACAGATTACTAGACGTGGTTGGGGTGTTCCTTTGGCCCAAGGATTCCTGACTGCTGGAATATCCCTTTTGAGTTTTAGACAACTGACTCAATTTAGAGCAGTACTAAATTGCATCTCAAGACCAGACCAGCAGCTGGAAGCAACATGAACAGGGGGCACAAAGATTGTGCAAGTCATCTTTCCCCCATCCCTCTTGAGCTGTGCTGAGCAGACCCAATGATTTAACCCATTATTAGCAAGATACATTGGTATGCTCACATGAAAGGGTAAAATGTTGTTATCCTCATCACCCTAACAGTGGCAAAAAAAAGTATTTTGATCAATCCTACCATTATATTAAGATTCTTCACTTAATTATAAGGGGAACAATCTGAAATACAGCATAGCACATGTGATCTAGTTTGTGTTTCAACTGTATTTGTGCAAGTTTCATATATGAACTATCTATATTTATTCATAGAATCATGCTATGTGAGATTTGATGATGAAGAGGAGGAAAGCATGAAGACAACAGAGTAGGTCGTGTAAGAGAAACGGAACAACAAAGGCACTAAAGGTGGGTTTTGGCAAGATGTTATTTTGTAAAAATAGTTCCTTTTTTCTTCCCTATATGCCCGCCCCTGTGTCTGATCAGCTCCCCAAGCTGATCCCTTCTCCATTGTCAAATCCTGTCCAGCTTCTGGAGTGCCTTTAGAAGGTCATACCTTGAAGGGATGTGCATATTTTTGTGGGTTTTTGCTCTCAAATAACCTGATGCAGCCTGTGATAGGAAATGGAACAGACACAGGCTTTTCTATCTTCTGCTATTTCCCCATCAGTTGATTATTTGTGTTTTTCTGGAACAGCCGCTCTTAACTTACTAATTTTTTCCTGTTTTCTGTGTAGATAACATTAGAAGCTACTTCTCTTTTAGGAGCTTCAGTGTGTGTGCAGCCTCCAGAAGCCAGATCTCCATTATGGGAGATCTTCAAAGAGTTCTTAGCAAAGGAGAATATGCCCCCTTCACATCTGCTCCCATGTTTGAGAGCAACTTTGTCCAGGTAAACATCATTTAAATGAAATTGCTTGGCACTGATGGTTTGACATAACTTACATAGAGAATTTCCATTTTTATCGCCCAGTGTGGTTGCTGCCCACTCCTTTGTTCATTTCCACTATTCTCATTCTCTGTCTCACGCCAACATGTGTATATTCCCCTTCTCATACACACTTATCCTACTCTCCCCTCATATACACTGGGCCAGTTACCCAGTGTGACAAAGTTCCTCCTCTACCTTGGTGGGTCCTGTGCTTCTTGGCAGATTTGCTCACCTCAGTGATCTTCCCCACAGTCTGGGTCAACTCCTCCTGTGTCTGATCAGGAGTTGGGAGGTTTGGGGGGAAACCGGGCCCGCCTCTACTCCGGGTTCCAGCCCAGGGCCCTGTGGATCACAGCTGTCTATAGTACCTCCTGTAACAGCTGCATGACAGCTACAACTCCCTCAGCTACTTCCCCATGGCCTCCTCCAAACACCTTCTTATTCCTCACCATAGGATCTTCCTCCTGATGTCTGATAATCCTTGTCTCCTAAATCCTCCGCAGTACACTCTCTCACTCTCAGCTCCTTGCCTTCTTGCTCCCAGCTCCTCACTCACACTCTTCTCCTCTGGCTCCTCCTGCCTGACTGGGGTGAGCTCCTTTTAAACCAGGTGCCCTGATTAGCCTGCCCTGATTGGCTGCAGGTGTTCTAATTTAAAGTAGCTATCTCCACTGCCTTCTAGAAAGTCTTAATTGGCTCCAGGTGCCTTGATTAACCTGGAGCAACTGCCATTTGTTACCATGGTCCTAGGGATTTGTTTAGCCTGGGCTAACATACCTGTTTCTCAGTACTTTACTGTAGCCATCTGGCCTTGCCCCATCACATATCCCCCTCCTCTGCTCAAACACCTAGGGTTGGCCATTGGGACGCCAGGCATGTGGCTTGTGAAAGACCATCAGCGTTGCCATGGTGGCATCCAGCCCGTGCCGTAAGCGGAACTGGAATGGTCGGAGGGACAAAACCACCTGGTGACCCTTGCTTCTGTTCCTATTTCTCTGCATCCACTGAAGGGGTGCATGGTCAGTCACAAGAGTAAATCGCCGGCCTAAGAGGTAATAACGCAGCGTCTCCATGGCCCGTTTGACAGCAAGGCATTCTCTCTCAAGTACTGCATACTTCTGTTCTCTTGGGAGCAGCTTTCTACTTAGGGTAAGGATCGGTGTTCTTTCTCTCAATCATTTGCGACAAACACCCCCAACCCCACCTCGAAGCATCTGTTTGCCAAATAAATTCCTTGCAAAGTCCGGGGCTATGTAGCTGACACTCTGGACAAGAGTGCAGTATCGCCTGACATCTTCATGTACTCCTAGCAAAGAACCTCCGCAGGATCCTGGCCTGGGTTTTCTCTACCTCTAGAGTGTCTTCCAAACAGGTGACTGTGGGCGAGGCTCAATATGGCTTTTTGATGTTTTTGTGGCACCAGAAGTTGATGTATCTCCTGCTCCTGCATTTGCACCACATGGTACAGGAGATCTTTCTGCACTATAAAGTAGGTCCTAGACCCCCGGACCTTCCCTCCACTGGTGTCCCATCTATCTCAGCCACCTCTTTCCTGATGTTATCATATCTAGGGTCCTCTGCCTGGTCCCTCCCAAAAGTCTCTCTCCCAAGACTTAACCTGCCTGAGCTCCAGGGCCAGCTTCTGTTTCTTTCCAACGGCTCATCACCGTCATGGCTGGGGCCAGCCCTCCGGCTCACCTTCCATGGTGTGTAGTTTCTCTGATGGCTGCTCATTCCATCTGCCTACTAGCTGGTCTTCTGGCCCCTGGTCAGGATCTGGGTTCCCAAGGCCTTTGCGGCCTCCCTTTCTTTTTTTTTCTTCCGGGCCTTTTGAGGAGCTGAGAATAGATCCTGAGAAGATTCTGAAAACATTGGGGGTTGACATTCCCCAACGATGAGTCGCTGCCAACAGGGTCCCCATCTCCCTCCAGCCTCTCTGGGGGAGTAAATTATCAAACCCTGGATAGTCCCTCCCAATGACTACAGGATATGGGAGTTTAGGAGTTACGCCCACTGTCACCTCAATAGGGTTCCCCTGAACCTCTATCTCCACTGGGATGGTGGGGTAATGACTCACGGCCCCATGCACGCATGTCACTGCTACGTGTTTGGCTTGTAGCACCTGGCTACTTTTTACCAGCTTACCCGATATAAGGGTGATAACACTCCCCGAGTCCACAAGCGCTGTAGTCTCTATTCCATTGATCTTCACTGGCCTGGTGTAGTTATGCGGGGCTAATGTGACACCCGCAAGGTGGATAAGAGAGCATGGGACTTCCCAATCCCCCAAGTTGCATTGCATAGGCTCCTCGGTGCTGGGACATTGTGCTGCTATGTGTCCCCACTCCCCACATGCATAACATGTATAATTATTTCTAATCATTCCCCTATCATGTGGGTTAGGGGGTTTAATCTCAGGGTTCCTCCTACTCAGGCCAATCCCTTCCTTCTGGGGTCTCTGCTGGTTTTCGGCCCCCCTCTTCCTCCACCTAGGACTCCCCAGGGGGTTGGCTGCCCCACCTTCCAGGGTTGGGGTTGGGTGTTTGCTACGAAAGGGGCTTTCCTTGGGTAGTCGGTTCAATTCCCTGGCTGTCATGCGTCTTTCTACCAGCGTGATCATCTCATCATAGGTGAACGGATCATTCTGGCCTACCCATTTGCGGAGACCTGTGGCAGTGCCCTCACGTACCGGTCGATGACCAGAACCTCTAATATCTCTTCCGGACTCCGGGACTCTGTTTGCAACCACTTTCGTGCAAGATGGATGAGGTCACACAGTCAGGACCGTGGGGTTTTTTTGAGCCCTTTTCTCTCTTCCACACCCTTATTCTGGGAATAACTAGGTGCTGATTCAACCTCTTGTGCAACTTAGAGCAGCCTTAAGGTTGCACCCAATTGCAACAGCTCCTAAGTGATCATTCTAGCAAATCTTGGCCTGTGTCTCCGATATCTCCTCATAAATATCTAACTGTCAACTCAAGAGCAACATGGCAAAAACAGACCTCCTAATCTCCCCCACCAAAAACCTTCCTCACTCCCTCCTTTCTCAATCACTGTGGCAAACACCACCATCCTACCTGTCACTCAGATCCATAACCTGAGTGTCATCTTCGACTCTGCCCTCTTTCTCTAGGTCCTTGCATCCAGGCTGTCTAAATCTTGCCAATTCTTTCTCCATAAGACCCCTAAGATACAGCCTTTCCTATCCATCAGCACTGCTGAAACTCCTACCCAGGCTCTCATTATCTCGCATCTCAGTAACTGCAACAACCTTTTCTTTGGCCTCTACAAATGCAGTCGTGCTCTGCTCATATTCATTCAGAATGCTGTTGCAAAGACCATTTCCTAGCCCATCATTTTAAGCAAGTCACCCATCTCTTTGCATCCCTCCCCTTCCTTCCCTTTCCCACATCAAACATAAGCTGCTTGTCTTCACAGTCTATCCCCACTCTATCTTGCACCGCTTATTTGCTATCAAGACATTGACTTCTGCCCTCAATCAGCCCATAATACCAGCCTCTATCACCCTCTGGTTATATTTTCAAACAAACAGCTTAATATTTTCTCCCATGTTGCCCACCCATCTTTGCGAGGTGCTCCCCAAAAACATCGAAAAACCTACCTCATTATCCTCCATCAAAACTCTTCTTTGTTGTAATGCCTACAAAAAAATTGACAGCCGTCATGACAGCTGTTGGCATGCTGAAACCATTGCCTATCATGCTGACCAATATGGTGTCATATATTCCTTGTATTACCCTGCTGGTCTGTCTATCTCTATTTGTTGTCTCTTGTCTTTATACTTAGATTTTAATTCATTGGATCAGGGACTGTCTTTTTGTTTTGTTTGTACAGCACCTAGAACATTGAGGTCTTGCTGCATGACTGGAGAGCTTAGGTGCTACAGTAATACAAATCAACAAATAAACAATAATTATTAATAATAATAATGGATCACCAAAGCATTGCAGCACCCTTGCCATGCTCCTTTCACCGTGGACCATGAGAAGTGGTAATGCAGAGATGGCTCTGTGCCACTCAAGGATACTAGGCACTCAGATACCACAGTGATGGGCACAACATAAGAACTAATAGCTGAATGTCTGTCCAGCTAGCTGATTATGCCACCTTTCCAACCCCTTCATTCTGACTCACTTCTTTCTCCTCTCTTTCACTTTCTTCATACATACGCCCCTCTCAATCTTTTATGTTCCCTTATCTTCTCATCACCCGAGTTGTGAGAGTCCCAGGCAAGTGGTACCACAATAGGTCTGTGTAATATATTATCAATGTAATGGCTCCATGATATAATATAATGACTTTGTTTTTGTATGCAGGTTAATAGGAGAGGTGAACCAATTTATGTTCATAACCGCCCCAACTGTGTGACTGTAGGCATCTGTGCATCCAGCCCCAGCCTATCACTGCCCAATGTGATGCTGCTAGCACACACAGTGCCTACATCTTCCCAGGAAGCTGTGTCAAAGTCCTGGAAGGCCTCAAAGCAGCCATCTTCCATGGAGCAGCTAGTACTCAGCAGGTAAGTTAGCAATAAGAAGGGGTGAAGGTCAGTTCACAGAGCACGCTTTCCACAAAGGCTTTCTGTAAGTCTTGGTCATATTTTGGACAAAGGTTTGTAACCAGGTGTCTCTCCACTAGTGTCCATTTAGTAATGCTGTCCTTTGGATGAAACATTAGCTAAAACATGCATCCTTTGGCCAATCTCCAGTGGCCATTCCAAGCCAAAGCATTAAAAACACTTAAGTAAATCTGTAAGTTTATCAAAGAAATTGTCTCTCATCTGATACATAGATTGCTCTGTGGTTATACAGTGCCTAACACAATGGCCTCCTGGTCCATGTCTAGGCTCCTAGGTACTGCCAGAATACAAATAATAATTAATAATATTAAAAGCAGGACAGCCTGTAAGAAAATTGGTGGACTTGCTGGGTCACCAGGGAGCAATCAAGGGGAATAGGGCATATCAGAGAAGCTAATGTTGTTTGCATGAGTTTTTACCGTAAAGGATGCTGGGGAGACACCTACTCAAAATATACTTTTTTCAGGTAATAAAAATGAAGTGTCAATAGAGGAGGTGTTGGGACAAAATGATAAAGAGCAACAAATCACCAGGAATGGATGGAATACATCCAAGAGTTGTGGTAAATTGGAAAGGGTTCAGAGAAGAGCCACAAGAATGATTAAACGATTAGAAAACATGCCGTATAGTGAAAGACTCTCAGAGCTCAATCTATTTATTTTAACAAACAGAAGATTAAGTGGTGATCTGATTGCTATCTATAAGTATCTACATGGGGAACAAATATTTAATAATGGGTTCTTCAATCAAGCAAAGATAGGTATAACACAATCCAAGGATTGGAAGTTGAAGCTAGACAAATTGATACTGGAAATAAGGCATAAATTTTTATCAGTGGTAGTATTTAACCAGTGGAACAATTTACCATGGGTCATATGGATTCTCCATCACTGGCAATTTTTAAATCAAGACTGGATGTTTTTTTAAAAGAAATGCTCTAGGAATTATTTTTTGAGAAGTTCTATGGGATGTGTTCTATAGGAGGTAAGACTAGATGATCACAATGGTAGTTTCTGACTGCAGAATCTATAAGAATTAAGTGGTTGAGCTGATAAAATATACAATCTCTCATTAAAATCAGTAACCATACCAAAAGACCAGAGGGTAATAAACGTTGTTGCTATGTGTTCAATAAAGGCCCTATGGGTGGTAATTAAGGGATGCTGTAACTTTAGTACTAGGAAAACTGGTTGAAACAATAATGAAAAATAGAATTATTAAACACATAATCATGCTTCTCTAAACTGTTCAAATTTTTTGAGCATGTCAGAAAAATAGTGAATAAAGGAAAACTGGTTGATAGAATTTATTTGGACTTCAGAAAGCCTCTACCAAATTTTCTTACAAGAAGCTAAATAGTTATGGAGCAGAAGGTGAATTATTATCTTGCTTTTGAAACAGGCTGAAATGCAAAAAACAACGTAGGAATAAATTAGTCAACTTTCAACATCGCCAAAGGCTAATATTGGGGTGCTCTAAGACTTCATACTTGGACTAGGGTTGTTTAATATATTTATTGATTATCTGTAAAAGAGTGAACAGTAAAGTGGCAAAATTTGCAGATGACACAAAATAATTTGGGTTAGTTAAAACCAGAGAACACTGTGAGAAACTCCAGAGGAACCTAATGAAAGGAGCTAAATGGGCTATCTGATGACAGATGAAAATCATTGTTGGAAGGAATAATTTGAACTACTCTCACAAATTGCTAGATTAAATTATTGCTAGATTAAATATTAATTGTTAACCACTTAGAAAAATGATCTGGACATCATTGTGAGCAGCACAATAAAATCTCCGTTCAATGTGAAGTAGCAATCAAGAACTCAAACAAAATGTTAGGACATATAAAGGATGGGATAGGATATAATAGTGAATACACAGACTACTGATTGATCATAGGAACATAGGAATTGTCATACCTGGAAATTAAAGTCTTAAGGGCACTTTTCAGAAAGAATAGAGGTTAATAGTAGTGTCCTAGTCAATATACTGTGCCCTTTCTAAAAAATCAGGCTTTAATGTCATAGGTGCTGTGAGCTATTGCAGAGCACCTCTCCCACAAAGGGCATAGTGGCATCTGAAAAGAGAGTCTCCGAGTACACTCACCATGATTTCCCAACTAGGGTGACCAGATGTCCCAATTTTATAGAGACAGTCCCGATTTTTGGGTCTTTTTCTTATATAAGCTCCTATTACCCTCCACCCCCAGTCCCGATTTTTCACATTTGCTGTCTGGTCACCCTATTCTCAACAGACTTCTGCCCTGCAGTCGGGATGTGCCCGCAGAGAAGACAGACACAACACCTTCTTTGAGAAGAGTCTGCATGCATTTCCCTTCAGACTACTCCCCCTGCAGCCCATTTTCTGAATCATGCACTGGATATAGTGCCTTCTGTAAGCAGAGACTCTAGCTGGTCTCACGCGTGTGTTTTCTTATAGGTTCTTCCCCTTGAAGTTTGTGGAGATCACTGTTCACAATGCTGAGAAGCGTCGCCTAAAGCTGAAGCTGGCAAGTGGCCGCTCCTTCTACCTGGAGCTCTGTGCCCCACCAGGCAAGCAGTGCCTCCTCTTCCGTCAATGGTTGCGGCTCATTTCTCTCTTGAAACTTCCCCAAGACCAGTACAACAATACTCAAGTCAATGTAGTGTATGAGAATTTTAATGGGCAGCAAGCTGAGAGAATGCAAGGCACAAGGAACCAGTCAGACAGCGTGAGTCTTTGGGAGTGGTTCGTAAAAAAATTCACATGCTTGTTCCACCATTCCTTATTATTGCACAAGTCAAAGCTTGTGCAATAGACAAGAATTCAAAGGAGTTACAATTATGTTTATAAGGAATTTATATAAAAATAACTGGCCTGTCATAAGCTCCTTACAGAATCTGAGGGTCGTGGCAGCCAGGTGGGACCCAGTAGTGCAGCCCTGCTTGGTTATTTGGATGTCAAGAAGTGGGGTACCTGACATCATTCTCCTGGATTTCATTTTCCTGATATTTTGGGGAATGAGTTGCTGTGGCCTTTAGTGGCGCTTCCCTTCTGAATTTCCCCTGTGATGTGGGGGCAAAGGGCAGAGCAGAAGAGGCATAACATAGCTGAGTTCTTCACATGACATGTGGTAGCTGATGGGTGAGGTGCATTAGACAGTTGGCATGTTGGGAGGGGGCTGGGTGTTCCAGCTCTTGGTTGATGTATTAGTGGAGAGCTAGAAAGGTCAGAGGTCTCCACTTGCTACAACTGAGAGACAGAGATGGAGCAGGAGTGGGAGGGACGGAGGGCTCTTGGTAGAGAAGCTGAAGACAATATATTCATAGGCTGGGCTTTCATCAGCAAAATTGGTGGAAACACTGCTCTTGGTCCACACTTAGCAAGGACACCAGGATAGCTGCTGATCCTGAACAGACTTTTGAAAGGTGTTACCCAAAGCTCCATGCAAGCAGCAGAGACTTTCAGCATAGGCACCTCCGCATCTCTCTTTTTTGCCCCACTCATGCAAGCCCTTACTTCAGCCTGGCAGAAGGAGGGCCATGAGAAGATGAGAGACATGTGCACACAAGTGACTGGCTTTTGTCCAGCCTGTTCCACAACCTCCCTTGGAAGACTATGCCAAAGCTTAACTACAATTAGAAAGTTTTCCTAATATCTACCTAAATCGCCCTTGCTACAGATTAAGCCCATTACTTCTTATCCTACCTTCAGTGGATATGGAGAAAAATTTATCACAGTCCTCTTTATAATAGCCTTTAACATATTTGAAGACTGTTATCAGGTCTCCCCTCTTAGTCTCCTTTTCTCAGGACTAAACATGTCCAGTTTGTTTAACCTTTCCTCAGAGGTCAGGTTTTCTCCTTTCACTCAGTCTAGTATCCTTAAGGAAATGCAGTAAGGCTTTTTTTGCACTAATCTATTTCCTGGACATTCTCACTAGTCCCTTTAGGGAAAAATCTTTAATTCCAAGCCAACTCAATTTTTCATAAAGAAACTTTCTTTGCATAGAAATATTGCCCGCAATGACATAGAACATGATCAATAGTTTCTTTAGTTTTGCACACATTACACAGCCCATCTTTATGTCTTTTTAATAAGTTTAACTTTTCATTTAAGGCATAATGACCTGCTAACACTCTAAAAATGGCTACTTCACTTTTTCTGTCAAGTCAGTGGAATGTAGTATTATCTTTGATTTTTGGTCATACATCATAGAACTTCATCCTTTTGTTTCCTTGGGCTATAGTTCTTGCCCTTCCATTGCAGGCTCCTTCGTGACCACACTTCTAAACTCTTGTGTACTTAAGGACATATTAATATCCACCTCCACATTTTTTAGAGTATGTTTTGCTGCTTTGTCAGCCAACTAATTTCCAGGTATTCCGATATGCACTGGAATCCATGCTACTGTTACACAGATATCTATTTGAGTTATTTCTATAAATAACATTGTTATTTCACTTCTTGTGTTATTTCTGCTTTCCAAAGTCCCTGTTCTGATTGTCATTATCTCTGACAAGGAATCATATAAAATTACAGCTTCAGCTGGTCAGAAATCTCTTATCCAGGTTAGTGCCAACGTTATCCCCACTAGTTCAGCCATCAGAAATTCCAAAGCCTTTTTGGTTTTTGGATTCTAATACTAGGAGCACAAAAGGCTGTTCCTACTCTACCTTTGCTGTCATCTTTAGATCTATCTCTATAGACTTGGCAAAGCTGGCTCCATTTTTCATTCATTCATTCATAAACATCATTGGTCATAATGTGTGTTTTTTGTCCTTCATTTGTTGTTGTTTTTTTCATACAATTTCAAATCCACATATGGAAGAGTAAGTGATCAGCTATAAGCTGATTTTCCCTGACTAAAAATGTTTTGTTCTCTCAATTTCTCTTTTTTACATATCTCTTTTACCCATTTTTGATCCTGATATTATGAGGAAGTCTGTGGCAATCCATATCATTTTGTCTACTAAACTCCCAGCAATTCCCATAAATCTGTTGTGTACTACCATTTTCATGATTCCCTCTTACCTTTGCCCAAAAAGTTAGCTCTAATAGCTTTATCTCTACTTTTATAAGTGCTTCTCCAGTCAGACCCCTTTTGCTACAAAATTCCTCTCTTTATACTAACCAGCCTGCTCCTGCTGCCCATCTGGGCTTCATGATCCATTAGGCTTGGCTCTCCCTCAAGGTGCAGCCAGATAACTTAACTGGCCTCTCAGGCCCACATTAACCCGTTTGGGACCTATGTGGGTACACACATTATCACAGTGTCTTATGCTTTTTGATTGTATCTACACATGCCTGTGCTATTCTTGTAGTCCTTAGCAATTTGTCCATGTTCCCTCTTTTTATAGAAATCCTTTTGGATTTCTATGTCATTAAAGAGCTCCTGATAGAGCCATATTGGCCTCTTACTATTCTTCCTATACTTCCTTTGCTTTGGGATAGTTTGCAATTGCAGTTGTGACTTTTATATCATCTCCTTGAGAAGTAACCAGACGCCTTAAATCTTTAGCCATCGGACAAATGCCTGCTGTCTACTCCCAGATCAGAGCAAAGCCAGAGGAAAACCCAGAGTAACGATTGTTGGATATAGATGGGATGAAGAAAGGAAAAAGAAAACTTGCAATGTAGGTCATTAAACAGTACTCAAAGGTTAATTTTGGTCAGCATTGACTTCCATTATCCCATGGAGAATGAACTTCTCATTCATGCCCTGAAGAGGTTTCAAGGGTGTCAGATGTATGACCTATGGGACGGATCTGGTCTGTGGATTTCCCATGAATCTTCAGGCTTGTCTTTATGACCCCAAAGTCAGTCCACACTTTGGGGGTGTGATTTATACAAAATGGCACTGAGGAGTACTTACTCACCAGCTGGAGAGTAGACATGCCAATCTGACAAGTCAAAGAAAAGGAAACTTCCAGGTGAAGCTAAAAGCAATTATCAACATGAGTTATCTTTATCTATTTCTATTTTAATAACTTTTTCAGAGTGTGACCCTATCATGTGGCAGGGTATTGAACCAGGCCTTCCACATTGGTCAATAGTCAGTGGCAAAGGGTGGGGAAGTATCAAGGGGGTAGCCGTGTTAGTCTGTATCCACAAAAACAATGAGGATTCCAGTGGCACCTTAAAGACTAACAGATTTATTTGGGCGTAAGCTTTCGTGGGTAAAAAACCCCCTTCTCCAGATGCATGGAGTGAAAATTACAGATGCAGGCATAAATTTACTGACACATGAAGAGAAGCGAGTTACCTTACAATTGAAGAACCAGTGCTGACAGGGCCACTTCAATCAGGGTGGATGTGGTCCACTCCCCATAACTGATGAAGAAGTATCAATACCAAGAGAGGAAAAATTGCTTTTGTAGTGAGCCAGCCACTCCCAGTCTCTATTCAAGCCCAAATTAATGGTGTTAAATTTGCAAATTAATTGTAGCTCTGCAGTTTCTCTTTGAAGTCTGTTTTTGAAGTTTTTTTGTTGAAGTATGGCTACTTTTAAATCTGTTATAAAATATTCAGATTGAAGTGTTCTCCTACTGGCTTTTGTATGTTACCACTCCTGATGTCTGATTTATGTCCATTTATTCTTTTACGTAGAAACCATCCAGTTTGGCCAATGTACATGGCAAAGGGGCATTGCTGGCACATGATGGCATATATCACATTAGTAGATGTACAGGTGAATGAGCCCCTGATGGTGTGGCTCATGTGGTTGAGTCCTCTGATGGTGTCACTAGAGTAGATATGGGGACAGAGTAGCCAACAGGGTTTGTTACAGGGATTGGTTCCTGGGTTAATGTTTCTGTGGTGTGGTGTGTAGTTGCTGGTGAGTATTTGCTTCAGGATGGGGGGCTATCTGTAAGCGAGGTCTGGTCTGCCTCCCACGGTTTGTGAGAGTGAGGGATCATTTTCCAGGACAGGTTGGAGATGGCTGTTGATGTGCTGGAGAGGTTTTAGCTGGGGCTGTACCTGATGGCCAGAGTGGGGAAGCTTTCACTGCTGTGGTCCCTGATGTATTGGTCCCATGGGTAAGTAGTCCCACTTCTTGGGACTGGCAGTCTGACACTCATAACCAACACAAAATTCAATATAAATAAGAATTGATAAATATGATATTATTTTCTGATCTCCACTCAAAGGCCCAGTGGTGCTGATCAGCTCCACCCTGACTCTTTACTTTGTGCCCATTCCTGTCTTATTTGTTGGATGTCTTCCTTATTCCCTACAGAGGGACACCCAGCTAGAGACTCTGAATTCTACTGATATCTCAGAATCAGAGAAGGAGGAAGTTGCTAAGCGAGCATCCTCCAAGCGAGTCACCATCTCTGGCATAGTGGGTCCTACTGAAGAGTGTGGCAGCAGCAAGAGAGGACTGGCAGTTGCCTCACGCAGCTCCATAATAAAAGAGACCAAAAGAGATCCCAAACAACAAAGAAAACATCACCTGAAGGTAAAGAAGAGCAAGAGCACAGAGAGGAAGAAATCCAGGTATGTGTGGCTAGGGATATATTGATGCTAAGACAGAGGGTCTCCACAGCTGAACTTTAGAGAATGAAAAGTGGCATGTTCCTGTCATTAGGGAGGTTATTCTTTCAGCAACACTTTAGAATTACTATGATATTTCTTCTGCTGTATTAGGTTGAGCTGCTTAGGAATATAGAGAGGGATTTTCAAAAGCATCTAGACTTGGGCTCCTCAGTCATACAGGCACTTTTGGAAATCCCATCCATAAATCCGTAATTAGGAGCTAAATGAAACTGACCTGATTGTCAAAGATGTTGAGCACCCACTGCTTACCCTAACTGCAGAAAAAGCTGCAAATGGTCAGAATATCAGAAAATCAGGCCACTTCGATTTAGGTGCCTAACTCTAGAGACCCATGTTTGAAATTTTTTACCATACTATTTGCCATACTAGATCAAGCCTGGGGTCCAGTTGGTCCCGTATCTTGTGTCCTGAACTACCTACTGGCCTATGGAGTTCAGGATCCTGCCTCCTTCTGTGCTGGAGCAGACTACTGGTCTAACTAATTTCCTGCCTCTAGCAGTGCCCACTGACTTATGGTTCAGAGCAAGACAACCCCCTACGCACCCATACTGCACCTAATTGTGCCATATGGCAAGAAGTTGATTGGGGAAATTCCATCTTCTTCCCATCCCTTGCCTTTACCCTGCAGGTAGCTTTACATCCAGAAGTGTGAAATCTGTTACCTTTATCTTTACCTGAGTGTTGACAGTTACAAGTGTTGGGAGAGGTTTACAAAGGCACACAAATAATAATTAGGTACCCAGCTCCCACTGACATTACATTTGTGCCCTTGAAATTTCCCCCATTATTAACTATACAATTATCCAAACACAGATACAATGCACATAAAGAATAGAGGGGATCTGGGTGCTGTAGCAGACTCTGTTTTTAGAGAATAAAGCACTATCTAATTATACATGGAAAGCCATGAGCATGTACCATATCTTCAGAACGTTCAGAACCTATCACCTGGGGCAGGAGTGGAGGGATTTGTGCACATCACTCTATCTGAATGTATATGTTCAAATGAGCATGCTGCAAACCTCACATTTAGTCTGGTTCTCTGAAATGAGTTGAGTCTTTGTCCAATTTCTAGAAGCGAGGTGTTCAGATCATAAAACAACCCCCATGATTAGCTCCCAAGAGTGTAGTTTCATTGCAGAGACCAAGGATTTATAAAGTTAGGGAGATTAACTTTCCCTCTTACCCCAAGAGATGATCCCTCTAGGTCAGGAATTAGATGAAATGTCACAGCAGTGAGGGAGAAGACTGCATTGCCACTGTTCATGCTGCACCTGTGGATGAACAGAAGACTTCAGTTTCTGAGGATGTCAGTCTGGCACTTTTCACTAACACTAAATTCAAACACATAAACACACACTTTAATAATCAAATATTTTAATAATATTATTCTAATGGATAGTTTTTAATTTTATATACAATGGTTTGCAGCTCATTAGCACATTTATATACCATATTCATTAGTAAGGCAGGGGTCGTGTCCCACTGGCATTTCTGCCAATTGGGCTTAGCCCACTCCTTATTCTTTAGGATGTGATTAGAAGCAAAACAGTAGCTTTGTAAATATAGCATTGTGGGGTCTGGTGTCAATAATATGAGGGATTGTACCTTCCCAGTACACAAGAAAATCATACAAGATGCACCATCCTAGGTAGGTGTAGCTCGCTTCCTCTCTCTGCTTGTCCAGCTCTGTGATCTGGTGTAGGAGCCCCATCTCTTCCATACCCTCTTTGGGGCTATTGCACCCATGGGATATAGGAAAGGAGCAGATTATTTGCACTCCTGAATGCATGGAGGCAAGTGGAAGAGAAGTGAAAACTTACTGTGACATTCACATAGGCACCCATGCAAGGGCCAAGGACAATCTGGTCCTATATATGGAGTGAGAAGGAGATTTTTATGTAGTTGCTTTTCAGGCCATAACCATACATTAACAGGATGAAATAGTTCAGATGCATGTTACATAAGTGCAGTTCATAGCATCTAAATTTCCTTTATATTCTATTACACCTACATTTCAAGGGCAGCACTGTTACACAGAGTTAGCAGGGCACGTTCCAACTGCTGGCAGAGAGAGTTTAAAATAACGGTATGTATTATGTAATCCTCTTGTGACTATTTGTGACAGAACTGAGCAAGATTTTATCTTAACTTCCTGTTTCCAGGGAAAATGTAGCAGATTATAAAACAGAAAACAATTTGCAGGCTTCAGGTATGAATTAAATGTTTTAATATTTATTCTCCTCTCCATCCCCACCAACTGTGTTTCTATACTATTTCCTACAATGAGTGTGCACAGAAAAAGCTGAACCTTGAGTAGTGGGGAGTCCCTACAGCCAGGATTTCTACACCATGGCCTATGGTGATTTCTCCTAGGAGAAGCTAGGACTGGAACACCTAAGAGTTCCCCATAGTCAGGATGCTTAGATCATGCCATACAGTGTCTGGTGCAGAGTGAAGATGGGTATCTAGTCACTGGGAACTTCCTGACACCCTGTACTTCCACATCCTTCCCAGCAATGCCTCCTTCTGGAAGAATCTGGCACCTGGACAATAAGCTGTCTCATAGCCTTTACTCCTGTAAAACTCCCTGCGTTAATATTTTCTCCTATATTTTCAGTGGATAAGTGGTGCTGTCTTTGCCTGCCAAATGGTAGCAAGACACTAAGAGCAGATTTAATACATTCTTGAACTCCCCCAACCATGGCTGAATTTGCGCTGTGCGCATCCTGCATATACCTCTACCTCAATATAACACTGTCCTGGGGAGCCAAAAAATCATACTGTGTTATAGATGAAACTGCGTTATATCGAACTTGCTTTGATCCACGAGAGTGCGCAGCCCTGGAGCACTGCTTTACCGCGTTGTATCTGAATTCTTGTTATATGGGATCGCGTTATATCGGGGTAGAGGTGTATTAGTAAAGCAGAGATTTGAACCAGAGTTTTTGTGATCCTCCCCCATGAACTTTCTCCTTCAACCAAGCCACAGAAACTGAAATGAGTGGAAGTCACTCTTTGAATATTTTATGCTGTTACTCTGTCCACCTCTTTCTACCTGGATTTTTGGTTATGGGCCACTCCTTTTCCTACTTGCTGTGTGGTGATCTTGCAATGGCTCACCTGGCATGGATGGCTCTGGGGATCCTATTGTGTTTTATTATGCACCCACATTTAATTTTTTTAAAATTATAATAATCTCAAAACATTGCCTGCCTGCACAAATCTATTTTTCATTCACCCACTTAATGTGTTAGTTCCTGTCCATTCATCTGGCTGGCTAAGAGTCATGTACAGTAAGGTTATGTACAGTATGTGAATCTTTGTGACTGTCTCATGATTCTCTTTCCTCCATCTCCCACAATAGCCATTCAAGCCCACTTGGGGCAAGGACTATGGACAGATGTGAAACAGCACATATTCAGCACACTATTTCAATCCTTCCACCATATATACATATACAATATTTACATTTCTCCAGCATTAACATTTATGTGAAAAGTATTAAATTAAAAGGGGTCTGGGATTACCCTGCCTTAGAAATTGATTAATTTCAGTGCAATTCTCCACATTTTAGAAGATTTGAAGATAATCACGCATAAATTGTGCAGAAAATGTTAGCTTTGACATAAATTGTGCAGCAAATAGAATTCAATCCTGGAATATTGGGTCTACAGTAAACTATATCCTGATAAGATACCATATCTAAGGCCAGGATTTTGTCATGGATATTTTTAGTAAAAGTCACAGACAGCTCACGGGCAATAAAGAAAAATTCATGGAAGCCCGTGACCTGTCTCTGTCACTAAAAATATCCATGATAAAATGGGAAGGGACTGGGCAACTGAACCCATGAAGCCTCAGAGCTCCAGGGTCCCCCTTCCCTTCCCAGCAGAGGGGAGCTGCTGGAATCCCCCTGCCCCATGCAGTGGGGAGGAGCTGTGGGGTTCTCCCTGCCACCACCACGGTGGGGAGCTGGAGGGCTCTCCCACCTCACCATGGGGGTGGGGAGCTGCGGGGTCCCCCTGCCCTGCGGCAGTGGCCGGGGAGCTGCAGTGGTCCCCCTGCCCCATGGCGACTATGGGGAGCTGCCAGGGTCCCTCTGCCCCACAGTGATGGCTGGGTAACTGCGGGGGTCCTCCCTGCCAACACAGCTGGCGGGACGCTGCTGGGATCCCTCTGTCCCCAGCAGCATCCGGGAGCTGTGGGGTACCCACCCTGCCCATGGCAGCTGGCAGCTTGGGTGCCCACTGCCTCAAGCAGCGGGGGTACCTCACAGCTCCCTGCCGCTATTGAAGGGAGCGGGACACTGCAGCTCCCAGCCACCAAGGCAGAAGTCACGAATTCCGTGACCTCCAGGACAAAATCGTAGCCTTAACCATACCTAACAAACATGTACCAAAGCCACCAGAACCAAAATACCTTTGCATCTCTCTCTCTCTCTCTCTCTCTCACACACACACACACACACACACACACACACACACACACACACACACACAACCATTAAAGCCTTCAGAAAAACAGTATCAATGTTGCACGCACAAAAGCATTAATGTTGCAAAAAGCCATGAAAAGCCAAAGCAGATTTTATTTTGAAACAACGGGTTCCCAGGTCCACCTGCCTCTTCACTACCAGATTTTCTGAGCATCCCTCCTCAACAGTCATATCTCCATTTCCTGATATATAAAACCAAACATTTATATGTATTTTGTGTAGTGTTTTTTGCATAAACTTTTTGTAAACTATAAATGACTGACTTTATCTCCCCTGGTTCTTCCCTTTCTCTTCTTTCACATCATTGTTTTTCCTCCTGTGTCTAATTGCTTCTTTTCCTCAGTAATTTACAGTTTTTCAGCTTTCTCTCTAATTAACATTTCCTTTCCCCCTTTCCCTATCTAAATCTTTTATCCTTCCATATTCTTTCTCTTCCCTTCCATATTCTTTGAATCCCCCTTCATGTTTCCTCCTCCAAACGTTTTTTTCCTTCTCTGTGTTGCCCCCTCTGCCATTTTCCCTTCTTCTTTTCTTCCTTCCTTGCTCCGCTCTCATTTCATTTGTTCTGTGATTCTTCCATCTCTCCTTCCTAAGGCCACTCTCAGGCAGAGGAAGTGTCTCCTCATCCTGAGCCAGCTGTGGCCTGCAAACTGTGCACATTTCTCAATTATTGGTCAGTTTTTAGCAGGAACAGGAATGATCTTCAAACCCTGCCTAACAACTGAAAAATGTGACAGCACCCTGCAGTGGGTGTCAACTGGTGTCAGGTATGCACGGACTTTTTACATCTCTCAGCTGTTTCACGGAGAATGAACCTCACTTACTTCTGGTGTGAAGTTAACAGCTGAGAAGTGGCTTGTGGGAGAAAGTGAGGGGTAATAGGTATGGGAACACCCTACTATGGAACACAAAGCAGTGATTCTGGTAAACGCAATGCTGTGACCTCTTAAGAGGTGGTGACGAAAAGAGAAATGTCATAGCCCTGAATTGTGTGTGTGTATCTTTATGTGTGTTCTTTCTTTATCTCTCTCTTTTGATTCTCTGCTTTCCCTGCTTTATTTTCCTCGTACTTATGCTGTTTCTTTACAGGAAATCAAAAGAGTGGCAGTAAATCCGGAGTAATCTGTTGCAAGTAGTCAAAGGGGCTTATCAACAAGAAAGAATTGAAAAAAACAAAGCAAAGCAGTCTGAAGATGAGATACAATTGGAGCAGGAAAGAGAGAGAAGAAAAATTACCCTAGAAACATCAAAACTGGCTCCTACTTTTTAATATTATGAACTTAAACATTGTTGAAACACTAACACTATCTCTTTATTTTTCTAATCCAATATGAACAACCAAAGACATATTAGCTTTGGTCCCTGACGGTGGGCTCTAGATTCCCAGTGAGATATATGAGACCATTTTTTCTCATGATATATGGAATGGCCATTTTAAATACTTATGCCAAAATATATGTCACATTTTTATGTGATGAAATGTGCTTCTTGTCAGAGCAACTTTCAGAGAGAGTTGTCGTGAGACAAATGATGGCAGAATATAGAATACTCCTTTAATCAGTAGAAACATTACTTGCCTATTGGATTTTGCACAGGACATGCCTGCTGTGCTACTGAACATATCAGGCAAGTTGACGTAGAACTCATCTGCTTTATGTATTGTTGTCCCTTTTGATCTGAGTAGCTAAGTCAGATTTTGGAGCACTGCGGATGTGCCAGTTGGAAGTAGAAATTGATGGAGTCTGGTATTTTCTTTTATTCAGTTTTGTTTATTTACAAAGAATGTACAAAGTCCTGTGTCTCTGAACATAGAAAGAATCAAGAAGCAGTTTCTTGGATCACACCCCAAGTGTGTTTAGCCAACAGACCCAAAATGCTCTCTCTAGTTTTTTCCAGGGTCATACCATGCTCCCCGTGGCTACTCTTAAGCTTTCTTGTTTTTTTCCTTTGCTTCTCTCTGTTCTTGTGTCCTCAATTTCTGCGTGTTCTCTCTCTCTCTCACACACACACATACACCTGCCCAAAACACTATTTAGACCAAAAGCGCCAGGACTCTCTCACACACACTTTTTGTGTTAGGTAAGGCTTATGTTTACAGCTGTGTTATCTGAAGGGTGAGTTCACACCTACCAACCTCAAAGGGATTTTAATCCAACCTATAACAAGTTTTCATCCAGCTCATAACAGTACCAATATTCCATTGTTAGCAGGATGGCAGAGAGCTGTAGTAGTGAAGGGATCCCTCCAGCAACACGGTGCTCATTCTCTCTAGGTCAGGGCTTTAATTCAATATTGACTCAAGGAGAAGAGTGCCATTGACTGAAACACAAACACCATTTCTTATAGCACCTAATGGTTACCAGGATATGTCCCATTAATGTAATAAACAGGCCAGGCACCACTAAGCATATGCTATCTAATAGACTTATACTTCAAGATATGAGTGGATGTTCATGCTACAATCTCCACTTATTTGAGAAACTAATGGATATTGCCCTGTTTTAAAACCCACAATGAACCTTCTTCAGCTTACCTCATGGTCCTTCATTCTCTACTTCCCATCCTCCTTTCTATGCTTGTCTAGCAGCCACCAGCTCTCTCACACATCCTACAGTCTCACTGGGTTCAAGAACCTTCACTGCAGCACCTGCAATTTGAAACAGCCTTCTTGCATATCTCCATCTCAACAATTCTCCATTTCTTTATATCTCATCTGAAAACTATACCACTGAATGGGCTGTTGTCAGCATAAAACTCATAAAATAATACCTCTGTTTTTTAAAATTGGAAGATTTTTAAACTCAAATTTACTTTATACCTTTGGCACTGTTTGTTTCATGTTTGCATTTCACTCAACTTAGAAAGTAAAATTAGACTGGATAGTATAAATTCCTGGTACTCATGCATCAGCACAATTCACAACTCTGCAGGCAAGTGTTTAATTGCAACAAATTTCAACTTTAAAAAAAATGTATATTCTCATTAAGTGTTGTAAAACCATTATTTCTTTACAAATGGATTAAAGGGCTCCATGTAGTACTTGAAGATGTACTCATTGGATGGAGCACCACTTTGGAGTTTACCATAACTACAGCTCTGATCGATGGGGTTAAAGCAGAAACTTTTCCTATGATCAGGCTATTCCTTAATCTTCTTTCTCTAGTAATAGGATTGCTTGAACCTTTCTCTGAAACATCTGCTGCTGGCCTGTGACTAGTTGGATAACCCCTTTAAGGGGAAATGGAGCCACAGGCCCATCTGTGACAAGATCAGCTCACTCTCTCAAGTGGGTAATAATAAATGAGGTAGTGAAGTCATGTGATTAATTCAGGCTAGGCCTGGAGAGGTAAAGACAGATGAGACAGACACCTGGAATAGTCCCTGGGACTGGAAAAGCTTGAATGGGAGGCTAATATTCCAATTAGGAGGCTTGAGAGTTCTAGGAATGCCAGAAGATTAGGAAACTGCAGGCAGCTATGGGGAGCAACATTGGACTGTGAGGTAAGTAGAAGGGTCGTTTTCATTATAATCCAGCTCTGGGAAGGAAGACTAGGAACTCCTGATTTCATGGGAGAGACTGGACTGACTCGAGCTCTGAAAAAGGAGGGCTGGGGACCCTGGCTCAAGGAGAGTGAGGCATGTGACTAGGCTGAAGCAAAGAGAAGCGAGACAGCAAAGAAGGCATGGTAGGTCCTGCATCTCCTCCAACTGCTCAGTGAGCAGGAAGAGAGAGGCCCCCAGGGAGAAGAGGATGAGTCCAGCTGGAGTCTGAGCAGACAAGACTTTATTTTTTTAGTTCATTTGGACTTTCCAGGCATTCAAGAAGGGATAGGTGCCCTGAGGAGCTCACACTCTAGCCAGTGTGGTGATAGCAAATCAACTGTTGGTGCTGTGGTGACAAGGATTTGTGAGGCAATTATAGATGTGGTTTGCCCATGGGTGTTGAAATTTGCTAATGCTCCTGAAATAGTAGCTGGTTTTTAGAGAAAGGGGTTCCTGAACAGTGCTGGGGCTATTGATGACAAACAAGTGCCCATTGTTTGCTCCTTACAAGATACATATGAATATGTCAACCAGAAAAATGCTAGCTGCTCATTATACAAGCCTGGGCTGATCATTGCAGGAAGTTCATAAACATTAACGTGGCCTGTGCTGACAGGGTGCATGATGCCAGGGTACTCCAGAAATCTGGTGTTTACCTATTTTGACAAGGAGGGATTCTCTCCCAGTAATATGGATATCAAAGGGGTGTTTGTGCCCACTTGTTGTTATAGGGGACTTAAGTTGATTCTCACTGACCCTGTCTCATTAAGCCATAACTTGATTTCAGAGCACCTGAAAAAAGGAGAACAGCAATGGTATGTGCATTTGGCCAACTGAAGGCAAGATGATGCTGCTACAAACCTCTTAGGATGCCAGTATGCCCAATGCCATTCATGTTAGAGGGGTGTGCTGTGCACTGCACAACATATCCAAGGATAATTGGAAGAACTTTTCACCATGAGTGGTTCAAAGACAATGTTGGTTTACAGGCCTGGTATGGGCAACCAGAAAGTGTGCCTCTGAGAACTGTGGCTGGGTCCAGGAGAACAAGGGAAGACAGAGATGCCCCTTAATTTAGGAGTTATTTTGGACTCCTTTCTCTCCTTTGCCCCACGCATCTCCAAACCGTACTCCAATCCTATCATTTGCTGTTGAGTAAGAAAAAAATTACAGAATTTGAACATGGCTTTGAGATGTGAGGGGCAAAGGAAAAGCAGGAATAAAAAAAAGAGCTGAGGCTCTTAATCTGAGAGTTAAGGGGATGATGCTGGTGGTGTCACCAGTGACAGAGAAGGGAGGATGTAGAGAAAATCAGATGGAAGATCAGAAATTCACTTTTGTTCATACTTAGTTTAAGATAACAATTAGGTGAGATTGCCCAAAGATGGGGTGCTAATGGCCAATATCAAAGGGCCAAGAACAGAGCCCCCGGGAAGCCCCAAGGACAGTGGGAGAAGATAAAAGAAAGACAAGGAGAGAACAATCTAAAAAACCCAGTGAAAATGAGAAGAAGATGATGATGATGATGGACATTTTCAGAAACAGCAGAAAGGTTGAGGAGGGGGCAGGTGGAATAGAGACCTTGTGATATGGTGAGAAGGAAGTAATTAGAAATCTTAGTGAAACAATGTCAGTAGATGGGAGGGCTGAAGCCAGATTGGAAAGGATCAAAGATAAAGTTGAAGGAGAAAGTGCATCTGTTGCAGATTGCATTATTCAGTGAGTTTAGAGATAAAGAGTTTAGAGATAAAGGTGAAGAGGCTAATGGGGCAGACAGATGGGAATTAATCCCATACCAAACAATATTGACATTCCCAGCACCTCCATTGTGATTCTGGGTGTCCCAGTATACCCATTCTGCCATGTGTAATGAGCCCATTCCCAAATTCTACAAGTCTAGAAAATGACAATTCTGCTACACTCTCAACAGATGTAGGAGGATAGTACTGTTTAGAGGATTTGGGTCCTGTTTCTCCTCCATCATGAGGGCCTCTACAGATGAAACTGTGTCCTGGGATTAGCCTTCACTATAACCATTTTAAAGTAATCATACATTCTACAGACCTTTACCCTCTGATCCCACTGAGGGTTACCAAAAGAAACTACACCATCTGCTCAAGAAACTCCCTGAAAAAGCACAGACCAAATCTGCACAGACACACCCCTAGAACCCTGACCAGGGGTATTCTATCTGCTACCCAAGATCCATAAACCTGGTAATCCTGGACTCCTCATCATCTCAGGCATTGGCACCCTGACAGCAGGATTGTCTGGCTATGTAGACTCTCTCCTCAGGCCCTATGCTACCAGCACACCTAGCTATCTTCAAGACACCACTGACTTCCTGAGCAAACTACAATCCGTTGGTGATCTTTCAGAAAACACCATCCTGGCCACTATGGATGTAGAAGCCCTCTACACCAACATTCCACACAAAGATGGACTACAAGTCGTCCGGAACAGTATCCCCAATAATGTCACAGCAAACCTGGTGACTGAACTTTGTGACTTTGTCCTCACCCACAACTATTCACATTTGGGGACAATGTATACTTTCAAGTCAGTGGAACTGCTATGGGTACCCACATGGCCCCACAGTATGCCAACATTTTTATGACTGACTTAGAACAATGCTTCCTCAGCTCTCGTCCCCTAATGCCCCTACTCTACTTGCACTACATTGATGACATCTTCATTATCTGGATTCATGGAAAAGAAGCCCTTGAGGAATTTCACCATGATTTCAACAATTTCCATCCCACCATCAACCTCACCCTGGACCAGTCCACACAAGAGATCCACTTCCTGGAAACTACAATGCTAATAAGTGATGGTCACATAAACACCACCCTATACCGGAAACCTACTGCCTGCTATACTTACCTACATGCCTCCAGCTTTCATTCAGACCACACCACATGATCCATTGTCTACAGCCACGCTCTAAGATACAACCGCATTTGCTCCAACCCCTCAGACAGAGACAAACACCTACAAGATCTCTATCAAGCATTCTTATAACTACAATACCCACCTGCTGAAGTGAAGAAACAGATTGACAGAGCCAGAAGAGTATCCAGAAGTCACCTACTACAGGAAAGGCCAACAAAGAAAGTAACAGAACGCCACTAGTTGTCACTTTCAGCCCCCAACTAAAACATCTCCAGCACATCATCAAGGATCTACAACCTATCCTGAAGGACGATCTCTCACTGTCACAGATCTTGGGAGACAGGCCAGTCCTCGCTTACAGACAGCCCCCCAACCTGAAGCAAATACTCACCAGCAACCACATACCACACAGCAAAAACACTAACCCAGGAACCTATCCTTGCAGCAAGGTCCGTTGCCAACTCTGTCCACATATCTATTCAGGGGACACCATCATAGGACCTAATCACATCAGCCACACTATCAGAGGATCGTTCACTTGCACATCTACCAATGTGATATACGCCATCATGTGCCAGCAATGCCCCTCTGCTATGTACATTGGCCAAACTGGACAGTCTCTATGCAAAAGAATAAATGGACACAAATCAGAAGTCAAGAATTATAATATTCAAAAACCAGTCAGAGAACACTTCAACCTCCCCGGTCACTCGATTATAGACCTCAAAGTCGCAATACTCCAACAAAAAAACTTCAAAAACAGAGTCCAACGAGAAACTGCAGAATTAGAATTAATTTGCAAACTGGACACCATTAAATTAGGCTTGAATAAAGACTGGCAGTGGATGGGTCATTACACAAAGTAAAACCTATTTCCCCATGCTAATTTTTTCCCCTGGTGTTACTCACACTTTCTTGTCAACTGTTGGAAATAGCCATCCTGATTATCACTACAAAAGTTTTTTTTCTCCTGCTGATAATAGCCCACCTTAACTGATTACTCTTGTTATAGTTAGTCTGGCAACACTCATTTTTTCATGTCCTCTGTGTATATATATCTTCCTACTGTATTTTCCACTGCATGCATCTGATGAAGTGGGTTTTAGCCCATGAAAGCTTATGCTCAAATAAATTTGTTAGTCTCTAAGGTGCCACAAGTACTCCTCATTCTTTTTGCTGATACAGACTAACACGGCTACCACTCTGAAATTTAATCATTCTGTAATTTTTCATTCCTTCTCTAGAGGGCAGCAGTTTCACAGAAAATTATTTATCTTGTCACGCAATGGGTTTTGCGGACATCGTTTCCCTTTTGTGTAGGTTAGGGACATTAAATTTACTAGGAGCCAAAGGATCCCTTTCAGATTTCCATATAAATGTATTTATCAAAGATAAATATTGATATTTACCTGATTGACAGTACTGTGTTCTTCAGTATACCAGTGAACGATATTCCCCGGAGCACTAATGGCATTTCCTTGGGATCCACTCATGTAAATGCTCAAAAAAGAAAAAAAAAAGTCTCAATACCCTTTTTGGGAAATGGACAGTGAAAAGAGAGCAGGGAAAAATTAATTATGAACAGCTGAAGAAAAAATCAGCTGGGTGAACTATTTAGAGAAAGGCAGATCAGCCCAGTATAGAAGAAAATCATAGCTAGTAAATTTACTATAATCTAATGACCAGTAATGGAATGACGGTTCAGGCTCACAGAGAACTTCCAGCCTGCTGGCAAAGGGTTCAGCAACACTCTTGAAGCCAATGCCCTGGAGGAGTGAGGCTGACAGGGGCAGTAACTATGTTCTATCCAGACCAAGCACACTAATGCAACAGGAGTGGTGAACAGTTCAACAGCTGGAGAAGGAGAAGCTGCAGCTGGAGAGGGATAGAATGCATCTGGAAATCCAGCAGAGAGCAGCTCAGGAAAGGCACTATTAGTACAAGATAGAAGAGAAGGAAAACCAGTGGCAGCACTAGGGGGACGGGAGACTGAGCATCAGTATCAGCTCGTGATGGAGAGACTGCACCAGCAGAACCATAGTCCGGTAGGTGGAGCTAGTCCCCAGCTACTTGTCCCAGTTGTTGGTGTAGACCAGGGGTTCTCAACCTTTTTCTTTCTGAGGCTCACCCAACATGCTATAAAAAATCCATGGCTCACCTGTACCACAACAACTGTTTTTCTCCATATAAAAGCCAGTGCCGGCGTTAAGGTGCAGCAAGCAGGGCAGTTAGCCAGGGCACCACACCACACCACACCACAGGGGGCACTGTGAAGCTAAGTTGCTCAGGCTTCAGCTTCAGCCCCAAGTGTTGGGGTTCAGGGCCCCAGGCTGCAGTCCTGCACATCGGGGCTTCGGCTTTCTACCCTAGTCCCTAGTGAGTTTTATGCTGACCATGCTTGGCGGATCCCCTGAAACCTTCTCGTGGCCCCAGGCTCCTGGTTGAGAACCACTGGTGTAGAGATACATGGATGTGTTCCTACATACTTCTAAAATGGGATCTGATTTTAATAAAGTGGGAAGAGAGGATGTGGTAAGGTACCTGGCTCCACTACTGTCTGGGACAAAGGCCTTGGACATTTTCCCCTTATGGAAAGTGAAGACTGTAAAGATTATGATGATTGCAGACAAGTTTTGCTGCAAATTTAAGGGGACTGTTGGGCCCTTACCAAAATTCAGTGGGGTTTTTTGGTTGACTAGCTCCCAGTACCAAAAGGGGAAGGGTCAATGGGAAATCAGGACCCTAAGACTGACAGTCCCAATGGCAATGGGGAGAGGCCAATGTTTCAGGTCAGCCTGATTGACAGGGCGGGCAGGCTAATGAGGGAGTCAGGAGGCCAGGGGGTTTCCGTCCTCCGTGTCAGCTGGAATTGCATGGGTCAGACAGAGTGGGGCCAAGCTAAGGAGAGAGCAGGAGCCTGAGCTGAGCTGGGGAGCAGAGCTTTGCTGGCCAGAGAGAACCTGAGAAGCAGCTTGGGGAGTAGATCCATGCTGGGAGCAGAGCTTTAGCAACAAAAGCCACACAAGCAGCCCAGAGAGTAGACCTGTACTGGGAGGAGAACTGCAGCAACCACAGCCAGAGAGGGGGCAGTAAAAACAGCACAGGGGGCTGTAGGCAGAGCAGCAGTGCTGACGCAGAGTGGAGCTGGAGCAGTATGGAGCTGGGTGTGGTGAGCAGCTGAGCGGGGACCCTGGGCAGCAGGTCTAGTGCAGGAAGACACTCCCACTCAAGAGGCCTTGCAGGCTACTCTTGGAGTAGGATCGTAACCCCAACAGGGGAGCTGATACTGGTAAGAAGGATCCTGCCACCTAGAGCCTGAAGTTGTGTGGCCACCACCAGAGCAAGTGTCTGAGAGGAGGAGGCCTGGGACATGAGAGGAACAGTCTGTGAACTTCCCCGTACATTCCAGAGATGGCTGTTTGTGATGTTCCCGTGCCACAGAGCAGGGTTATGTGTTTTCTTTAAATCTTTCTCTTTTTTTTCCTTCTTTTTTAAAAACTGATTGCTGTTTAATAAATTGTATTTGCTCTGAACTGTATGTAATGATCAGTAGGTCAGGGCAGTGTCCACTGTGGAGAGAGCACCCCTGAGTGGGGACATCCTAGCCCTTGCCTAAAGTGACCCCAAGATTGGGGGTCGAGACCCCCAGGAATAGTGGACCCAGCCTTGTCGGGGTAACAAGGACTCTGCCACACAGAGGAGTGGAAGGGAAGCCCTCGAGGTCAGGCAGGCCTATGGGTGAAGGAAGTGGGAGCAAGAACTCAGTTCATTTTGCTATCCCATTTCACCAGGGTAGTGTATAAGCCAGAAAAGTGCTTCAAACAGTGAGCCTATTCTCTCACTTACACAAACATTTAAGCTAATCCCTGAAGTGTATAAGAGAAGATTTCAGGGAGTTCAGAAAAAAAGGAGTCATGGCCTATGCTGAGGTTTCAACTCAGGATTATGTAAGGAACCTGGGAACTGGTTGGGGAATTACCATGGTCAAAGAGGCCTATGAGTTAATGGATATAGAACAATTCTACAAACTCTGCCACCCTGACCTCAAACCATGAGTGATAGAAATGTAAACATAGCTGGTAAATGGCCCTCAGGAGCCCTCGGATGAGAGGGGGGAAGAGGTGAGCCATATGTAGCCAGTGAGGTCACTTTGCCTGATGCCCACTGAGTCCTAATGCAGTGCTGGAAAGGCCAGTTGCACTCCAAACTCATAAAGTTAACTCTGTGACTCAACAGTCAGGAGGGAGAGAGTCACACTGGCAGTTTGCCAATGGCACATAATGTTCATGCTGTACCATTCACAGCCCATACCATAGTGTACATGTCATGCTGCACCCTTCTGGGTAAAGATATATCACATTGCCAGTGGGAGCAGAAGATTGGTGGTTAATGGGGAGACATTTATTGGCTGGAGAGCTATGGGGACTGCTAAGACCATAGTTAAGCCACATGTCATGAAAGCTCAACAAATGTTCCCAGGGTGTGAAATTACAATTAAGGTTCCTGATGTAAAAGCCTTTGATCTATATACAGCTCGGATTTCTATACAGACCCTGGAAGGGTTGGATGCTCGTTGTAGGTGTGTTGTCAGATTATAGTTCATATTCTTTGCTTATGGAAAAATTTAGGCTTTGAATATAGAAGGGCTGGATCAGCCATCATCAGGTGGTTTCAGACTGGCAAGGCATGGTGTCAATCAAAATGCAAATAGACTAGCTGGGGTTGGGGGCACGTTCCCTGGTCAGACTCCAAGAGGAATCGGGTTACATCCACAGTATATGCAGATAAATACCTGAGGCAAGAGAGGGGTCAGATAGCTTACGTTTCTGGAGAAAGAACAGGTGACAAGTGACAATAATAAAGCAACGAGGGCCACAACCATAAGGATAAGAAGATTGTATTTAATGTGGAGAAGGGAGAGCCAATGAAGGGATGCAAAACAGAGGGGGAATCTGGTCAGAATCACAGTCTGGGAAGATTATTTTAACAGTAGCAATTTGAATTGACCTGCACAGTCTGAGGCTTCAGTAAACAAGGCCAGCAAAGGGCTGCAATAATCAAAATAAGGGCTTGAAAAAGTGCTACAAAGAGGGTTAATATGTTTACCAGTTTGAAGGGAACAAAAGAAAATATAACTGGAAATGTTTAACAATTTATTATGGAGAATGTATTCTAATCACTAGACACTATGTATTGTGGTACCAGGAAGAAAAAATATATATCTTTGATTAATTTCTCTAATTTCAAATAGGAAGATATTTTAAAACTAATAGCTACAATGTAGTGTTTGTAAGACAATGAAGGATTTTACATCCTTGTATTTGTCCCTTATAGATCAGAAGGGAAATGTCCTATGTCTACATATCGTAACAGGAGTTGATGGGATCATGCTAAATCATATATGTATCATAATATATGTCTATGAAATGTTAGGCAGTCAATTCTTTTCCAACAGATTTCAAGGGCCTTGTTGACACAACAGAATTATACCAATGCTAATTAAACTTGTATAATTCCATTGGCACACACTCCAGCAGTGCACTGCCATCACCAGCCATCGTGTTTCAGGTGCAACTCTGTCCTGTGTCCACAGGCAACACTTGATTCAAATATTGTAGCTGCATTGCCTCCTGGATTTCTATGGACCTGTTTACAATAGATAAGGTAACATTTTTTCTTCATATATAGACTGATATACATCTTGAATTCTTACACAAAAGAACTTTGATCAATCATTAATGGAGTTAAATGTTCCAGACTACTGTTTTTGTGGGAACTAAAGCACAACTGAGTCCCAGTCATTCCTGCCTCACTTATTTTAATGCTGGTGTGGTCAAGTTTCCTATCATGCTAATACAGTAAATGCAAATATTCTTCTCACTGCTACCTAAATATATCCTGCAGAAGTAGCTCATTGCAGAAGTAGCCTTTCTGGTCATCTTTTTGCACTACACTATCTAGGGGCTGACTTGCCTATGACCTATACAAATAATGTTGCTAACACTATGCTCTGCTGTGAGACATAGATATCGGGGACACCTTCTGCTGATAAAACTTTTTCATCTTTTGGATAATTTAACTAAAAAGTATGTCTCAGCCAAGCATCTTATGAATGTGCTGCTAGCTGGCTAAAGGCCAACATTAATGCTTTCTTAGTGTTATGGAGTATGCTGAGATCCACAAGGAGATGGATGGTTACCAAAGAAACAAACAGATCTTCAACCAGATATTCTGGAGCCTTAGAGATCTCAGCATCAACCTGGTCTGCCAACTCTTACTGGCAGAGGATCAAACCCCTCAAATATAATTATAAGAAAGCAACAGACAGAAACAAATTTGAAGGCTGGTATCTACATTTGTCTTCTCAATGAAAAGTTGTACAGATACTGAAGAAGTCTCCCTCCACTCAGTTGAACCTGCTCTTGGACAGCAAGCAAACGCAGGCACCAAGATTCCCCACAAAGGAGAGGAAGGTCTCTGCCATCTAGGAGAACTACACACACAGAAGCCTGAACTGAGAGCTTATGGGCTCACAGGACTTCTCTGTGTAAATCTTGGATACAGAGCTGGTGATCAAGCTGGATGAGGACAACTCAAAGGATGGAATTTCTGCATCCAGTAAGCAGCATTTTATTGCTAAAAGCATCCAGTTAGGCACTGTGCCACTTTCATGCAAGCATCAGGGTTTGAGGAAGTAATTTGTGGATTCTTACAATCGCTTTCATTAGTGCTCATAAAATCATGGATCTAGGTCACACAAGGCCAGCAGAAGTATCCACCTCTCTTTCTACTCTGCCATAACTGATCTCCCTCACTCTGCCACTCCTCCTCTCTATGCATCTACTGAAGGCATAAGAGTTCTGTAGTCTGCCTGAATTTGGATCCCATTATTCCCCAAGTGTCTTTTCCATCTCTTTCATTTGACACATGGACCCCCATTACTAATCAGAGTGGAAATGCTTGGTTTGGCATGCAGCTGTAACACATGGCTGCACAAAAAATGGAATACAAAAGGGAGGGGTGCCTTAAAAGGCACATAAAATTTGCAATGCAAAAAGGCTAGAAACTAGAGCTTTTTAATGCTTCTGTGGAAAGGCAAGCACACCGCTTGGTATGGTCCACAGTAATGGAGGATTAGCTGGGCAGTTTACATGCCAAGAAAAGAAAAACCAAAGAGGATCTGTTTGAATTTGAAAGAGCAATGGAGTATATAGGTTTCAGAAAAAAAAAAAAAAGATACAAAGGAAACATGGGCAGACAGAGTAAGTATAGGCAAGAGGATAAAAAGTGGCTGGACACCTATATGACAAACTACATGAAGCATTTAGTGAACTTGAAGCAGATGGAAAAAGATTTAAAGAGGCAGCTGTTTGCTGACTTTTTGGTGGTCCTAGAAACACTTGCTGACATTGTGTCCTTAGCCACCCTCTAATCCCCCACCTCCTACCTAATCACTGTCCTGCCCTTCAAAATATGAAGAGTATAAAATAATGTGACCCTGGAGTCCCAAATCTTGTTTAGACACTCATCCCTTCATTGAATGTGGAGTGAAATTGTCCAATAGTTAGTGGAGGAGAAAAGAGGAGTGTTTCATTAGCAAAGAGTGAAGCTGAATGCATGTTAAACTGAACATATGGATTTAACCCTGTGGACTGCTTTGTCTGTGTGGTTCAGTTGCTACCTGGTCCTGGTACTGTGTCTACAAACAGATCCTCCAGAGAACATGGGCCCTTTGACTCCAGTTCCATTGATCATGATACATCTTTCCAATTTTGCAAATATTTTAATATAAACATTAAAAAAAATAATTGATGCCTAGACACTCACCCTGTGTCCTTTTAGCCAGAGATTGCTGCACATAGCCAAGTTGGAGTCTTGTCTTCACTGGTTATGCAGTCTTTGAGATAATCTGTTCTCAACAGGTGACTATACCAAGAATGATCTATCTCTGTCTCCCTGTCACTTATCACTGACTGTAGCAAACTATCTTTTAGTGGAGTCTTCTTCCTCCCTATGAGGTTGGCAGCTAGATGGTTCTGTTTCTGTTCTGTGATGACCTGGGTGTTATGTCTACTGGCTCATAAGTCTCCTGTTTCTATGAATCACTTGTTCTTCTTGCATAATGAATTGTATTATCTGGGTGCCACTGCATCCCTCACAACTCTGTTAGTCCCTTCCTTCTGGGGTCTAATAGCTGGATCTTCAAAGTAGTGCCTATCTGCAAAGCTGGTAGGTCCTTGGCTGCCCTATAAGCTAATGCCTGCTTTCTCTGATCTCCTCTTGGTAGTATCCCCACCCTTCTGGCTGCCAAAGGTCTCTCCTAACTGGTATTAGTGCTTTGATCTTTTGTCCTGTCAGTGCTTGGGCTGGACTGTTTTACAACCACGATGGGGTACGCATCTGTGTCAAAAACGTTAACAAGAGTCCTGAGCCTGAAAATAGCCTTGTGCAACAGTCTCTCAGAATCATCTGTGAAAACTGTGGTTCCTCTGGCCCTCTGACTCCAGTTCCACTGATCAGGCTACAGGCAGGACCAGGACTGAGAGCAGCAGAGGCGTAAGGGAAGTAGATGCAACGGGAGTGAGGGGCAGCACAGAGGAGGGTCTAACCGGCGGGCGCCCAGTCCAGCCTGAAGAAACTGGTGGTTGAAGAGAAGGGCTCAGACGCTACTAGAGCAGGGCGGGAGCGGCGCTTAGCCCAGACAAGGACGTTTTGAGGGAGCTGCCATTCCGGTGAGTGGGAGCCTTGGCTGGTCATGAGAGATGACCGGGGTAGGGAACAGACGGTCCAGAGGGGCCATAACTCTGGGCGAAGGACAGCAAGGGAACCCCTCATTCCCCGTGTCCCTTCGTCATCCCCCACTCACGTGCCACAGCCCCCACTTCTCCCCCGCTCCCCCCGCGCAGCGAACAGGCATCCCTCAGCCGCTCCGCCGGCGGGTAGCCCGCCACGGCACAGGCAACAAGCGGCGCGCTCTCACCCAAACTACCACCCCCCAGCCAATGAGGACGTTGCGGCGGTAGAAGGCGGGTGGAGCGCGTGCTGCGTGCGGCCGTTGGGGCGGGGCCACCACTGGGAGGCGGGGCGGATGGGGCGGTGTTTGTCTCCTGGTCTGTGGCCGTGGCGGCTGCGCATTTCCGTGGGGTGAGCGACCCGGGGCTGTCTCTGGTGTCTCCGGGCCGTGCGTGAGGGGCTTAGAACTGCTGGGCGCGTCGGTGCCGAGGAGGAGGGAGCGGCGGGAGCAACGGCAGGAGTAGGAAGGTGAGACCTTCCCCCCCTCCCCGTGATCTACTCCCCGGGTGAGGAAGGCCGGGGCGGGGTGCAGCGAGTTCCTTGGGGCGCTCTGGCCGCAGCTCCTCGTGCGCCTCTGGCTTGCCGGAGGAGGGAGAGAGGGAGGCAGGCGCGGTGCGGGCTTTGCTTTCCCACCTCCCTCTTCCGCGTGAACTTTGGCAGGGTCCCCGCGGCGTGACCCGCTCGCCACCAGTGTCCGTGCTGTCGGGAGTGTGTGGGTGTGTTTATGGGGTGGCGGCCTTGCAGTTTGTGTATCCGTCCCCCTCCTGTCCGAACTAGGGATCCCCGATCCTGTAGTTTTGCCCACATGATCCTACACGGGGCATACTCGCTTGGGCGAATGTTGCAAGTTTGGGCCTTAAAGTTGTATTAATAAGGACTCCTGTTGAGTGTTGTCTTTTACTTTTTGAATATATTTATTTTAATAATGGACTGCACTTAATCCTGCTCTTCTTAACCATCTGTCGGCAAGCCAGTGTTTGGAAATGATGTTCCTGTAAAGAGATTGCCCTGTAGTGATTTGTGGGGCTTTGCAGGATTAAGTTAAAGTGGCTTGGAAACCAACACACTCAGCGTTCCACAATAGGTTAACAGGTATTGGTCAGACTATTGATTAAATATTCAATAAAATACATAGATGAATGTTACGGTAATGTTTAGGAATTCTAATCGAGGAATTGGGTAGGCAGTGTATACACAAGCAACAGGGAAGACAATCCCTGTCCCAGAGAGCTTACTTTAGAAAGAGTGATAAGATATCTTGGTGATTTTATTAGAAAGCTGACCCTAAGTAAAAGATCTATCCAAAACTATCTCTTACAAAGTGTCCTCACTGTCTTGGATATACAGATTTTTTTTGTTTTTGTTTTCTTTTTACAAAAATACTAAAATTATTGTAGCTGAAAGAGATTGGCATGAGGGATGCATGATTCAGTTTTATTTGGGGTATTTTGTATTTTTTGTCTAGTTAGTTTCCCTGTTTGAGTGGGTTTTCACTCAAACAAAATAGGAGAGTCTGGTTGTAAAAACAAAAAATGACAGGGATGTGAGAGGAATTGTAAAATCCAATTTAATTTTAAAACAGGACATTAGAATGTCTGTTTCAGAGTGTGAGTTAAAGTAGTTTTGAATTCTGTGATAAAGCAAATGTTGGATTTCATATCTAATGGTGCCCTTGAAATGCGGGACTTCGATAATGTTCTGTTTAAAAATACTGTCCAAGTGATGAGCAGTTTGTCTCTAAATATATTTTCTGATTGCTGAATCAGGTCCCACTGACAGTGTTTTGTGCGTGTTTATATGAATGTTTCAAGTTGTTGCAGAGGCATAGAAAAACCCTGAAGTTCTTCTAAATGCACAAGAAATAAAATAATCTGTAGCTTAAAAATCGAGTTTGTTGTAGGGCCACTGAAGATATTTAATCAAAATCTTGAGGATATTGCTGTTAAAACCAACATGTTTTGAGTGCATTTATCTTTTAATTTGAACTCTGAAATAAAAGCATGCTTCCCTGTCTATTGCCTTGTTATGTAACTTTGTCCTAGGTAATCTTTTGTTTAGAGCCTTGTAAAGAAAGCACTTCTGGAATGATAAGAGTCTGAGTTGTAGTCAAAGATTTTCATGAATGCATTGCAACGGCCTGGTGTTAGTGGTCTCGATTACGTATGTCTATACTACAATGGCGCAGCTATGCTGCTGCAGCTCTGCTACTGTTGACCATGTCGATTGTAGCTAGCTTGATGGAAGAATTCTTCTGTGGACCTACCAGTGTCTGTACTGGTGATTAGGTCTACCTTACTACATCTCACAGGGCTTGAAATTTTTCAGTGCTGAGCAATATGGCTAGGTCAGTCTAATTTTTGATCTTTGTTTCACATTGTAGCTTCTTTGGTGTGAATTTGGCCTGAACTCTGATGATCAGATGTATCTCACAGGTAGCTGAGCCAATTGGAATTTTTTTTTTCAATATAGTAAAATAATATCTTCCTGGAACACCATTCTTATTGGCCTGCTTCTTGAGAACCATTACATATTGACTTGGACATGGCAGTCTTTTTACGTTTAGAAATGAAAATGCTTTCAGTGTGATAACTGCAATCTTACATAGTTAATTTTATGTACCGTTCTAGGATTTGATAGATGAATTTCCAGTGATGATGCTGTTACATCTTGTTTACTCCTGTGTTGGCGATATCAACCAAGGTTTTCAAAAGTGACAAGTAATTTTTCAGTGCCTCCGTTGTAGTGTATGCAACTTCAGACACCTTATGGGGGTCTGATTTTTCAGAGGGTGGGTCTGCCGCACTTCCTAAAAATCAGACCTCTTTAAGGTGTATCATGCTGTGCACCTGAAATCGAGGTGGATAAATATCAATGATTTTAAAAAATATTTTTTAATTTAATTTGGATTTTTTGATTGTTGTTTAAATTATAATTTTTCTTTTTTTAAAATCTGAATTTAATGCAAAATATGTAAAGGCCTAAATTTATTATCTCTTAAAACATTTAAATAAAAATGTGTTAAGTCCATGAGCCTTTATCAGAAGATTTGAGTTAAAGACTGCTTTTCTGTATAAAGAAAGATGTTTTCCTCCTTATTTTAACTTCTGAGGTCAAGCTTCATAAATATGGCACAGTAGCTCAGCCAAAATAACTTAGACTGTCTGATTGTCAAGAAACTTAGGCAATAGGAACTTAAGCTCTAATAACTTTCATTTAGGCGTATTTAAAAAATTTTCCAGGCCTACTTGAAATAATCAGTTTAATTCATTAACTACAGTTAATCCCACTGTTTAAAAAATATTTTCGCTGTAAACATGAAACATCTTTGGATAAGAGAAATTTATGTATTCAAAATATTTAGGGTTTTGTTCAATAAAATCAATTTTATTTTGTGTTGTGTGATGTAGCTATGTTGGCACGACTTCTATGTGTAAACCAGGCCTAAATTCTGAAACAGAGTTGTAAACAAAAACAGAATCCTAATATCCAGTCTCCTCTTTAACCAATAGACATGTTTATTCCTGTATGGACATCGCTGCTACAGCTCACATTACTACTGTGATTCTCAAAATATGAAATGTTTTTCTTTCTGAAAATCTACTCTTTAGTATGCATAGTTTTTGATCATTGTAAATTTGTCAAGTATACAAATGACTGTTAAGGGTCCGTAGATATATCTCTAATGTTTTTTGCCATTAATTTCTTCAGGATCTTTCTTCTCTAGTAGGTATGCTTAGATACCATGGTAATATGTGCCTTTTAATATCCATTTTTTCTAGATTTTGATATATTCAGTATGTGGGTATTAATAACTCTGTGTTGACTCCTTAGAGCCAATTCAACTTCAGTTGAAGTCAGCAGAAAAACTCCCCGTTAACTGCATTAGGATTTGGATCAGGCTCTTTAATCTTCATGTTGTCTATCTAAAGAAGACTTGTATTTGTATTCTGGCAGCACCCGCAAAGTGATGGGCGTTATCCACACGTAGGAAAATAGTCTTGCTTTGGATAGCTTGCCAGTCTAATAGAGAAAATTCCAGTTACAATTTCTTATCATCTTGTTACAGACTAGACCAAATAAACTTCCAAATATCCAAACTTTCCTATTTAGAACCATTAGATGGTCACCTGGAGCTTCAGGTTTGATTTCCACTGAAGTACAGGAAGTGAAGCTTGATATTAAACTCTTCCTCTGTACATTTACTGTAATACAAATTACAAGTGTCTTTAAAAATGTCCAGTTTTGGTTGTTCTTGAAATGGTGAGACTGTAATTCTGCAATGGAAATTGAATATAAAAATGATCCATAATACAAGAGGCTTCAGTAAATACTCTTTTGAATGTTCTTATTTATTTATACTCAGTATTTATTTATTGTTCATTCATGTTTCACTTAGGAATACTTCTTTTAAGCTGTAACTAAAAGTACAGTCTTAGAAAGAGAGCATAGGAGAATACACCAACCAACATTCAGCCATGACTCTGGCCATGCTTATTTGATTGATTGATTTAGGGACCACCTGTCTTTCATAAATTTCATTATATGTAGTTCTGTATGTGGTTTTGTTTTGGCCTGTGTGTGTAAGTAAGGCATGTTAGATGTAAAATGTCTTTCTGCAGTGTTCAGGAAAAATTATATGAATGAGTGATCTATACTAGTGACTTATAAATTTGATAATCTTCATGTAGAAATAATTGAAATCTTCAGGAAAGGGAGGATTGTGGGAGGTGGAAGGAAAGCAAAGATGGTTTGATGACTTCACTTGTTATTTACTTGTTTTTTACAAACTGCAGTGGTGGGATATAGAATCTAGCAGCCTTAACTAAAATTAATAGTGTTTTGTGGGGAATAGATAAGCAAACATCTAAAAACGTTAAGAAATCTATTGAACGAGCCTGATAAAGTGCTAAAAGTTTTATAATGTGAGCAACTTTAGAACTACTGGTGCGGGGTGTGAAATTGGATATTATTAGGATAACAGGAACATGGTGGATAGCAGTGATGACTGGAATACAGATATTGAAGGGTATGAGCTTTCCAGGAGAGAGAGAAAAATGGTGGGGTAACATTTGTACATCGATAATGTGGTAAACTGTAAAGACATAAGTGATTGACTAAAATATTCTCAGTAAAAATCACTTTGGGTAAGAATTATAAAAGATGTTCTGTTGGGCAGTGTTAAGTGTTTGCTATAGGCCTCCAGATTTGGTTCTGGATATGGATAGAGATCTCTCTAATATTATTAGAAAGATAAAGAATACTGAAAATAGTCATTATGGAAGACATTAATTTACCAGATATAACTGGAGAATAAATTCTACAGATAAATGTAAGGCTGAGTTATTCCTGAATGTAACAACAATAGATTTCTTCACCTATTAGTCACTAAGTCACCAAGAAGTGATGCTATTTTAGACTTGCTTTTGGTAAGTAGTGAAGACATTATAGAAGACCTAGTTGTAGATAATACTCTTGGATTGAGCAATCGTAAATTTATACAGTTTAAATTGAATGGAATAATAATCAAAACATTTCAATAAATTGAGATTTTTAATTTCAAAAGTGTAGACTTTGAAAAATTAAAGGAACTAGGTAATGAAGTCGACTGCAGTGGAACTCAGGGAAAGGCAGAGGAGGCTTGAAATTTCTTTAAATCCAAGTTATGAAAGCTATCTGGAATTTTTACCCTAAGCCAAGGGGGGAAATCTTTTAGGAGAGGGCTCCAGATCAAATTGGATGAATAATCACCTCAAAAAAGATATTGGGAATAAGCAGAGAGCATACAAGGAATGGAAAGAAGGGATTGATCAGTAGAGAAAGCTACATCTTGGATGTCATAAAGGGAGAATTGTCAAAAGTCAAACTGTTAGAGCTTGCAAAGGAAATTTTAAAACATAAGGTTCTTAAGCCCAGTGTTCCCTCTTATTTTTACCACACGTGCAGAATGTATTTTGTTATGTGCACCAATATGGAGGTGCTGTATCACACAGCAAAATTCATGTGGTGGAGCCAAGGGGTTCAGAGTGAGGGAGGGGTCTGAGGACTGGGGCAGAGCACTGGGGTGATGGCTCCAGCTGGTGTGAAGTCAGGGATGAGGGGCTGGGGCAGAGGGTTGGGGTGTGGGCTCTAGAGTGGGGTCTGTGGCTGGGGGTGAAGGCTCTGGGGTGGGGCTGGGCATGAGGGGCTCAGGACTGGGGCAGATGGTTGGGATGCAGAGGCTGAAGGCTCTGGGTAGGGCCGAGGATGAGGAGTTTGGGGTGTAGGAGGGTGCTCTGGGACTACAGCAGGGAGAGAGGGCTCTCCCCTGTTCTCACCCCCCACAGCAGCACTTGGGTTGGGGGAGAGAGGCACCTATCCTGTGGCCCCAGCCCTGGGGCAGCCGCAGCGGAGAGGGCCCCTCTTTCAGCCGCCTCCCGCAGCCAAGTTGGGACTGGGGAGGGAGGGCACCCCTCCACCGGCTGCGGTATATCCCCACAAGGTGGGTTCCCTGAGCACCTGTGCGGCACTGAATAGGCTGCTGCACAGGAGCACAGCTTACTGGGAACTTAACTTAAACCTTATAAATAAAGAGAACAAGAAAAATAAGTATCAGAGGGGTAGCCATGTTAGTCTGGATCTGTAAAAAGCAACAAAGTGTCCTGTGTCACTTTAAAGACTAATGGACATATTGGAGCATAAGCTTGTGTCTGACAAAGTGGACGTTCACCCGCGAAAGTTTATGCTCCAATACATCTGTTATAGTCTTTAAGGTGCTACGGGACTCTTTGTTGCGTTTACCATAGTATCCTTATTTTTCTTGTAAAGAGGGCAGGGTAGAGATTTAAGATAATCTAAGTATGACCCCAAAACTAAATGAATTCTTTGCCTCAGTTTTCAGTAAGGATGCTAATGGAACACAGGGGCAAAGGTAGGATGGGAAATGGGAATGATTGTACAGAAATGGTAATTACCACATCCATTGTGGAAGCAAAACTTAAAGAACTGAAGTCTGAGGGCCTGGATAATCTTCATCCAGGATACTGATTGAACTAATCCATGAACTTGCAAGTCTGATAGATTTATTAAAAATCCTTGCTATCGGAGAAAGTGCGGTACCATATAGTTGGGGAACAATAAACATAGTACCTGTATTTAAGAAAGAGTAGGACGTGATCTGGGCAACTACAGACCCACTGATCTGACCTCAGTAGTATGGAAGTCTTTATAACACATTTGGAAGGAAAGAATTACTGAAGCCAGAGAAGTAAATGCAAAATGGATAAAGTGCAGTGTGGGTTTATTAAAGGTAGATCATGCCAGACTAATAAATGTCAGTCTTTGATAAGATAACTGATTTTTTTTTTTTAAGACAAAGGCAATGCATTAGATCTAATCTCTTTGGACTTCAGTAAAGCATAGGCTGCAGGACCACATGGGAAATTATTAGTCAAACTAGAGAAGTGGATGATTAGTACAGGAGTTGAAAGATGGGTAAGAAACTGTCTAACAGGGGAGACAACAGTGTGTTGAGCTGAAAGGAGAACTGTTGGGCTAGAAAGAGGTTATTATTGGAGTTCTTCAAGGATCAGTCTTGGAACTGGTTTTAATATTTTCATTAATGATTTTGGCACAAAAAGTAGGTGTGCCAATAAATTTGCTGATGACATAAAGTTGGGAGGCATTATCAATACAGAGGAGGATCAAAATATTTTACAGGAAGAATTGGATGACCTTGAGGCTGGAGTAATAGAAATGGGATGACTTTTTAATACACAGTGCAAGGTTATTCATTCAGGGACTAATAACAAGAGTTTCTGCTATAAACTGGGAGTTCATCAGTTGGAAACAACAGGATGAGGAGGAAGACCTGGGTGTATTAGTCATCTCGTGATCAGTTATGAACCACCAGTGTGGTGTAGCCATGAAAAAGACAAATCTGCTCCTAGGAAGTATTTCTAGAGGTGAGAGGAAAGTATTGATGCTTTTGTACAAGGCACTGGTAAAAACGCATCTGATATTCTGGTAGAGTTCTGTTCACCTGTGTTCCTGAAAGAATAATTCAAACTGGAACAGGCGCAGATAAGGGCTGCTGGAATGATCAGGAACTACTAGATAGCCTCTCTAAAAAGAGAAGATTTTATGTATTGTTGAAGGAAAATGACAGTTCCCCAGGATATTGAACCATGGAAGTATTACTCAGCTGTCTACACTGCTGTTGACCAGGGAACATACTTCAGAGATTCATGGTTTTAATTTACTAAAAGTAACCCCCACCAAGTAGGATGCTTTTTGACACATTCCAAGTTTTAGACTTGGTTTTTACAGTCCATGGAGAGTACACTTGTTCTACTTCAGAAACTACTGATGTACCTGGGACAATACACCTCTACCCCGATATAACGTGAATTCGGATAGAATGCGGTAAAGCAGCGCTCCAGGGGGTGGGGATGTACACTCCGGCGGATCAAAGCAAGTTCGATATAATGCGGTTTCACCTATAATGCAGTAAGATTTTTTGGCTCCCAAGGATAGCATAATATTGGAGTAGAGGTGTACTTTTAGAAAATGAAATGTTGTGATCTGCAAAAATCTCGTTAACTGACTTCACATTTTCGTGACTTTAAAACTTCTTGAGTAAGTGGGATTCTGGTAGACTTTTGGTTCTGAAACATGTAATATGTTTAAACTGAAAGGTGGGGGGGGGAGCCTGTAATCAGTTTATAGTACTCATGGATTATAGAATTCAGCAAGAATGAAAGTGGATGCTGTGAGTAAACGGGTATATGAAAAGGCAATTATGAGAATTTATCACATCATGTCTGTTGTACTTGTACTTTACTATTAATAATTTTCTAACAAAAAAGATCAAGAGTAAGATTTTAGAAAGTGCCAAGGGCCTGATTTATGTCTAAATCTTAGGGTGACTAGCAGCGTACCTATACCAAATCCTATTTTCAAAAATGCCTTAGATACTTGGCAGCCTAAGTCATTTTTGAAAATGGGTCTTGGACATAGTCAATTCATCACCACCACCACTCTTTCAAATTTTATCCCAAGTAAACCTGTAAACAATCAAAAATACATGTTTACCCTAATACAATAGGTGGGAAAACTCAAAAGGAGCTTTTACATTCTAACAAGCAATACTAGTTTTGTCAACTTCCAGGAAAGATTTTTCTTAGTCTTTTCACAATTTTTAAATTTTACTTCAGTATACAAAAGTTGTTTGTTTTTTTTAAAAGGTGTGTGTGTCTAATACACCAGACAACCCTGTGAAATTTAAAAAAATTAAATGGTCAGCAAAACACATCTGACTCCTCATATTTGAACAAACCATATCCTCTACCATAGCCCATGCAAATAAATGTGTTTTGAAGAATGACAAAACTGGACTGTTATGATATGAGTGCTTTTGTTCTGGAGTTTCAGGGCCCATCACAGAGAGTGCTCTATCACTAGCCCCATGTCTTTTAAAACAAGGGAAATTTAAAAGTTCAGGTTGCTCTATTGACTGACCCAGGACCAAGCATAAGGAGAGAGTGTTTCTCAAGTAGGGAGGTGCCAAGCCATTTAAGGTATGGCTATGCTGCAGGTGGGAATGTGGTTTCCAGTGCAGGTGGGATGGGGACACACTCACTCTCGCTTGAGTTATCATGCTAAAAATAGTAATGTGACTGTGGTGGTATGGATGGTGGCTAGCCACCTAAGTGCCTACCCGGGGGAGGGAGGAGAGGAATTACCTGTACTACTGTGGCCACTCTGCTGTTCTTAATGCACTAGCTCAGATAGAGCTAGCATGTGTCTGTCTGCAGTGGGAAGCACGCTCCCAGCTGCAGTGTAGGCATAACCTTAGGATAGCAGCAAAGAATCCTGTGGCACCTTATAGACTAACAGACATTTTGGAGCATGAGCTTTCGTGGGTGAATACCCAGTTGCATCTGATGAAGTGGGTATTCACCCGCGAAAGCTCATGCTCCAAAATGTCTGTTAGTCTATAATGTGCCACAGGATTCTTTGCTGCTTTTACAGATCTAGACTAACACGGCTACCCCTCTGATACTTAGGATAGCAGTCTCCGAACTTCTGAGGGTTGTGCCCCACTCCTTGGAGCCACAGATGGGAAATGGGATGCAGATGGGTAAAGGAGCCAAGGCTGGGGGTGGAGCTGGGGCCTCAGCTTGGGGTGGGGCTGGCGCAGAGCCACAGCTGGGCTCTGCTCCCAGCTTCATCTCTAGCCTCTGCCCTGCCTAGGAAGATAACTGAGGCTAGGGGCTGGCAGTGAAGCTGCACTAAGGCTGAGGATAGGGACAGGAGCCAGAGACTGGGTGGTGCTCCCTCCCTGCACCCCTGGGGGGCTGGCCTGACCCCTGCTGTGCCCCAGTGATGTTTCTCCATGCCCCCCTAGGGGGGAGTGCCCCACAGTTTGAGGACCTCTTGCTTAGGGTATGTCTTCGCTGCAATGTTAGCCTGACTTGACTTAGAATGGATGGAGTGTTCCCACTGCAGAACCCTACCCTTGCCAGACCTATGTGACTGTGTCCACAATGGTGCTGTACTAGTACATGTGCTGGAATGGATTTCTGGCAGTATATCCAAAGTTTTTAGTGGTGCTTTAAACTGCATCTGTCTATGAATTCATTCAGTGTACTCTGGGAGAACTTAGTTCTCCTTCTTTGGGTTCTTTTGTGAAAGTGCTCTTGTGGGTGTTTCTGATGATTACTTCTCAGCTCTACCATAAGGCTGGTGTCAGCTACTGGCCAGCTAGCAGCATGTGAGAAGGATTTCTTGGATGGCATCTCTGTTCAAATGTTGTGGAAGTGCAACAGACATGGAACAGGCAAATGCAGAGTTTTTTCTGTGTGGATAGAAGAGGGCTAGGGCAATACCCAGGCTATCTCTGCAGTGAAGACATACCCTTAAAGCTTAATAGCTTAAAACAAACCCCTTATTCATTCTGGAAAACAGCAAAGAGTGCAGAAAATTAAATGCCCACTGATTGTCATTGCTGCCACTTAATGCACAATGCAGCAGCCCTTAAGTGATGCATCTATCTTAAGTTTCCAGATTGTTTTCAGGTGTAACCCCATGTAGAATGCATTTGCAGTAATTCAGTCTGGAGCTTTCAAAAACAGTGATCATACACAGTAGGAAGGCCTCCATTTCCCTCCCTCTTCCCCCCCCCCCCCAAATAAAACAAAACAAACAAAAAAACCTGTTGCAACTTGCTGGTGAGGTATGGATGGATAGAAGTGGTGCTAAACTTTAGAAATGTCAAGGCTGAAAGTTAGGTTTACCATCTTTGATTTGCCTCATATGTGAAGTTGACTGATACTTGGCAATCAAACTCAGTGACCTGGGTTGTCAGCTGATTGCTCAGAGTAATTGGCATGTGAACAATGTTGCAATTCTTGTTTAGGAGACTCCTGTATTTTTCATGATTGAGTGTATATTTAACAGCTGAAACATTATTTTGGTATGCTCTTGGAATAAGTTAATTTTTGACCTGTACCTTAAATATTTTCCTAGCTTTTGTCATTTTATGGCAGGCCCGCACAACATGCGGCCCGCGGAGGCTCACTGTGTGGCCTGCGACTGGGAATCAAAGGGCTCTGGGCTGCCCGCAGCGGCGGGGAGCCCTGAGCCCTTTAAATCCCGGCCGGGAATCAAAAGGCTCTTAGCTGCCCGCAGCCGGGCTGGCTGGGATTCATAGGGCTCTGAGCTGCCCGCAGCGGAGGGGAGCCCAGAGCCCTTTAAATCCCAGCCGTGGCCGGGATGTAAAGGGATCAGGCTCCCCTCAGTGGAAGGAGTTCTGGGCCCTTTAAATCCCTGCCCCAGCCCTGCAAAGCTCTGGTTTCCCCCAGCTGCTGGAGCCCTGGGCCCTTTAATTTGCCCCTGACAGCTCCCAGCCACCTCTTCAGCTGGGAGCCCCTTATTGATTTTAAATCAAGTATCACCTCTTCACCCCCAACCTTCCTTTTTGGCCCACAGCTGTTTTGGTGGGGCAATGCTGGGGAAGGAGGGTTTGTTTCTGCAGGGCTGGGTGGTGCTGGGGTGAGGTGTTTCTGTTGGCCAGGAGGTCCTGAGGGGGGTGTTTCTGCGGGGCTGGGGGGGTTTCGGCCCTTAGCTGTTTTCTTTGGAGTAATGTGGCCCTCGCCGCTTTACGAGTTGTGCAGGCCTGTTTTATGGTAATGTAAAGCCAGTGCTGACACTGTCTCCCTAACTCAAAAGGTTTGTTATAAGTAACCTATTGGTTTCAATCTGGAATTTCCTGACGTTTTGTCTTAAAATAAAATACAAAACTAATTTCACTTTAATCAACTTCAGTGCCCACTTCTGGAGTAAGAACTCTTCTATATACAAATTTAGGAACAGAGTCCTGGAAAATATTATTGAGGCTATAACATTCTAAAATAAATGTTGCATGAAAGGGGGTCTCACACTTGATAGCTTCTGAAGGCTGAGCTTATTGTACACACTAGAGGCTCCCTGTATTCCTCCATTCTACCTCACAAGCTTCCTGTGTGCCACTCTTCATCTATTTCAGGGATATCCTGCAACTCCCCTGTTCTCCTCCTGCCATGAGTTCTGTGTGTGTCTCCTGTTCTTCCCCAAATGTCAGGGGCTTCATGTGCACCCCCATGCCCTCCATTCACCTTCCCCCTCAAAACCAGGGTCTCTGTCCCCAGTCTCCTCTGACCAGAGGTTCTTTGTGCTCACCCATTCCTGCCCCTCTGCAGGCTCTGTATGCGCTATCATTCTCCTTTTCTCCCATTATTTGTCTGGGAGATAAGTCATTCAGGTTGTCAACATGTTAAACTCTATTGGGAGAATGAGCAGAGGAATTGATTGTTAGTCTGGAAGGCATTAATCAGTGCCATCAACCAGTTTGATCTGTAGGCTATTGCAGAGATGCTTAAAGCTGTGAGAGGGGCTCCATGTGTCCCCTATTTTCCCCTTTCAATTTTTTTTCCCAAAAATCAATAGTGTTTTTGCCATTGATGTCTAGAATGTTTCCTGAAATTTTGAAAATAATCAGATCTGACATCTAACGATTATCACATTATATACAGACAGACTAACCCAGAAATGCAATCACATTCAGTGTAAGGCCTTTGCAAGGTCAGTCAACTAGAAAACTGTAGAGTGGGTTAAAACTTCAGAAGGACTTGTAATTACATGCCTGTCAGTCTGATATAGATTCCAGACAAGATAATAGAGTGGCTGATATGAGACTCAGTTAACACAGAATTAAAGGAGGGTAATATCACTAATGCCAATCAATGCAGGTTTAGGGAAAATAGATCCTGTCAAGCTAACTTGTGTTTTTTTTTGTTTTTTTTTTTAATGAGCTTAAAAGTTTAGTTGACAAAAGTAATAGTTTTGATATAATAGACTTAGACTTCTGGAAGGAATTTGATTTGGTACCATATGACCTCTTGATTTAAAAAAAAAAACAACTAGAAAGATATAAAACTAAAATGTACAAATTACCTGGATTAAAAGGTGGGTCAAAATGTAATTGTAAAGGGGAATAATCATTGAATGGATGTGTTTCAAGTGGGGTTCTGCAGGGATCAATGCTTGGCCTTATGCTACTTAACATTTTTATTAATGCCTTGGAAAAAAACATAAAATCATACTAATAAAATTTGCAGCTCACATACAGATTGGTGGAATGGTAAATAATAAAGAGAACTTGTCACATTGAGACCACGTCTACACTGCGGGATAATATCGAATTAGCTATAATCGGTCTAATAAAATTGATATTATTAAGT
>NC_133772.1:82077057-82077380 GCF_003597395.2 Chelonoidis abingdonii
AAAAGAGAGAGATTTTGGCATTTTCGTGTTCTGTAACGGACTCTGATACAACAGATTTGTCTCCCATAAAGCGATCAGATCTAGTACTCCTTACGGTCCATGCGGAGCTCCTTTTGGATTTGAGACTGCATTCCAACCGCATGATCAGAGCTCCACGCTGGCAAAGCAGGAATGTAATTCAAAAGTTCGCGAGGCTTTTCCTGTTTGACTCCCTGCTGCATCCGATGCAGATTGCTGTCCAGAGCGTCATGGTGCACTGTGGATACCTCCAGAGGCCAATAACTCGATTTCTGTCACACTAAGCGTAATCCAACTGTTATAAT
>NC_133772.1:82081708-82100318 GCF_003597395.2 Chelonoidis abingdonii
CTGATCTGGTGGCAGCGAGAATATCCAAGCTGGTAGTGAGCTTGGGGGAGTTTCAGGTAAGCCCCCAAACTTTGGACGCAAAAGTCCAGGTTTGGGACAGGACCAGATTGGTGGACACTAAAGTCCAGGTCTGGGACTGGACGGCTAGATTACCACACTTCTCTGTTGGGTACTGGTGTGACTGCTGCTGGAATACTGTCCTGTTCTGGTGTCTGCAGTTCAGGAGGAATGTTGATAAATTGGAGAAGATTTAAAGAAGAGCCACAAGAAATATTAAAGGATTAGAAAACGTGCCTTAGACTTAAGGAGCTCTGTCTACTTTAGCTATCCCTTAACTTTCTCTTTGTTAATTTTTCTAGTCTGTAAGTACCTCCATGAGGAACAAATACTTAATAACGGTCTCTTCAGTATAGCAGAGAATGATATAACACAATCCAAAGATTGGAAGTTGAAAATAAACAAATTCAAACTGGAAATCAGGCTTATTTTTTAACAGAGGAATTAACGGTTGGAACAGTTTGCCAAGAGTTGTGGTGGATTCTACATCACTGACAGGTTTTTAGATCAAGAGTGGATGTTTTTTCTAAAAGATATGTGCTAAGAATTATTTTGGAAAAGTTGTATGGCCTGTATTATATAGTTCAGACTAGGTGATCACAGTGTCCTCTTCTGGCCTTGGAACCTATGAATCTGCAAATTCCTTGCCAGATATTTGCTTATCACACAGACTGAAAGCTTCTTTTAAAAAGTAATCTCTCTGTCCCAGAGTATTGACCTGATTAGTGAGACATTGTTTCCTCATTCACAGTAGATACCTGCTTACCAGCCCTTCTGGTAGCCAGGTCTTCTGGCAGAACTTGGACAAAAGTTCTGGTATTTTAACGAATCCATGCTGGCCTTGTAAAGAAAGTTTTTTGTCTCATCTCCTCTAGATGGCCAATGAGGGTATTTTCTGTCAGATGAAGACCTCAGTTTGGATTGTTGATCAGAATTAACTCGAACACAAGATTCATTTTCCTGGCACATTAATTCTAGATGGGGTAGAGCTCCATAAGCATGATATCGGACGCTGGAATAATTTTTGTAGAGGAGGTGGTGAGAGCTATTGAACCAAACTGTAAACCATGTATATAGTGGCAACCACTTCATGCTAGGACGTGCTGCAGCACCCCTAGTTCCAGCAACTATGCATGGTAGATATGAGTAAATGAGCTAACTGGAATTTTTTTGTTGTTTTGAACGTTCAGTGGTTGGGAATTATCCCACACTTGGATTGTATGTCTTCACTTTTGGAGTCTAATTCTAATATCAGCTCTGTCTACTTTGGCTAGGCTAGTCTAAAAGTAGAGATCATGTCACGATTTTTTTGGTGCCAGGGGAGGTGGCCAGTACTGCCAACAAGCAGGTTAGGGTTCCCAACTCTGACTGAAGCTGTTCTGGGAGATTTTTTTCTCCACAACATGATGTAATGTCATTTTCTTAAAATATCTTATTAAAATGTCCTGGATTGCTTTCAGTTGTCACTGGGAGATCAGTAGTCACCGGAAGATCAATGCTGATTCCAGGAGACTCCAGTCCAATCCTGGAGACTTGACAATCCTACTGCAGGATGGCAGTGGCACACCATGCATGTTTACATACATACTGTATATAGAGACTGATTGACCACATGGCCATGTCCAATATATTCTTTAAGCTCTACTGCTTGTATTAAGTTTCCTGGCTATGTTTCAGTCTTGTTCTTGCAGTTTTGAGTTTGCATCAGAGGTGTAAGGCCAAAACTTTCCCTATCCTGGAGTATTTTGTTTGTTTTTGGGGGCGGGGGCTGAGGGGTTCGCAATATCTCATTTCAGTTGGTCAAATCTAGAAATTCTTCCCGGGTCTTTGCTGGTTTGACTTCATCTTGTGCCAAATTTCAGTAACCGTTGCTGGTATTTTCCCTTGGGACATCTGTTATTCTCCAGGAGTGAGAATCCGGTGTAAGTGATATAAGTGATATTTCTGGAAAAGAGAAAATTACTTGCATTGTATTTCTGCTTTTCTGAAGATAATTTGCTCATTCACCCACCTCCCTTTAGAGATCTGGGCTTTAAATGATCTGGGTACTCGCTGAAGGTGTCTCTTATTTTTCAGGAATGGCTCCTTTTTGTATTTAAAAAAGTGGCGGAGTGGAGAAGGATAAATTCTTTTCCTTTTATATTTTTGGATATTAGTGGTGGTGTTTGTGCCTGCTCTTGAAAGGAACTGACAAATGTTGGTGGCATGGGAAAGAGTCCTAAGGTACTAAGGTTTGGAGTACGCTTAGTAGGACAGAATCTTCAAGTCATCCTACAGGTTTAAATGTGCCAATGTTTGCATGAATCGTAATATGCAATTGAGACCTCAGGAGTAGTAATCCTGCAAAATATCTTAAGAAAAGTAGAATTGCAAGTAGTTTTCTCTCCTGAACAGACCATCTATTTTAGGGCTTGTCTATACTGGCACTTTACAGTGCTGCAACTTTCTTGCTAAGGGGTGTGAAAAAACACACCCCTGAGCACTGCAAGTTTCAGTTTAGCCGTGCTCCCAGCACCGTAGCTATTCCCCTCATGGAGATGGTGTTTTCATAGCACTGGGAGAGCTCTCTCTCCAGTGTGCTGCCATGACGACACAAGCCACGTTAAAGCTTTAATGTTGCTAGTGAAGATGTGCCCTTAGTGTTTTGTTTAACATTAAAAAGAACAAGAGTACTTGTGGCACCTTAGAGACTAACGAATTTATTTCAGCATGAGCTTTCGTGAGCTACAGCTCACTTCTTCGGATGCATAGAATGGAACACACAGACAGGAGATTTATACATACAGAGAACATGAAAAGGTGGAAGTATGCATACCAGCAGGAAGAGTCTAATCAATTGAGATGAGCTATCATCAGCAGTATAAGATCTTTCAGAGAAAAATGCAAGAATGATGAAATAATCTCTTTCAAGGGGATATTTCTTCCTAAACCCTTTAGTTGGGTATTAACTTCTCTCCTGAAGCATGAGGGTTTATATCCCTGTATATTTCTATTTCTAAATTAAATGTGATTGTTCCCATTATCTATATATGTATTTTTGAATCCTTCTGAGCTACTGGCCTCTAATATACAAAGCGCTTTGTTGCCTTTCAGTTTAATTGAATGTCCTTTGCTTTTATATTTGAAGTTGCCTGATTTAACTTCAGTACCCCTTGTTGTTTTATATACTTATGTAACCTTTTCTTTGTCTCCTCTTTTTAAGTTAATAGCACCAATATTTCCAATCTCTTCACTTGGGAATCTTACCATATCTCTAATGATTTTCATTGTAAGTCTTGATCCCTTATATCTCTCTTGAGACAGGATGAGTAGAATTTTATTCTGTATTCTATGGGCACATATCACTGACTGATACAATGGCATATTTTAGTATTACTTTTTATTTGTTTGTTTGCACTGAAACAGCACTTCTTTAAACCTTCCCAGATTTGTCTGTCTCTGAAACTGTGACACGGTGACTTAGAGCCCTCTTTTTACACAACAAAAGATCCAACTATTCACTCTCTAAATTCCTAATTGTAGTAGGTCATGTTACTCTTTTTTTTTTGTATAAAAATGTGCACAGACTTAACATTACTCCTGAAGCTCCACTGAAATGTATTGCAGACTTCTAGAGGCAAGCAGCTGAGGGGAGCGAGCGCAAACAAATGGCAACAAAGCGTGTGAATTGTTACATTTTAACCTAATTATAGGGAGTGACTTTTATTCTTCACCTACATTCAGGGAGAATATTCTAGTTTACTTCACAGCTATTATCTTCCAGGCAAAGCCCAAGCCCCATCTTTTGTAAATGGTACCCAAGATGCACATCGCTAGCACATCTATAGATGAGATTCAGCTAAAGTTGGAGAAGCAGATTATTACTATGATTCTGGTGGGGGCTGTCAGCCGAATAAGGGAATTCAATTAACAAATCATTTTTCAATAATTGCAGCTTCCAGTGTTTCTCTTTCTTTCTGACCTGCAGTCCTTGGGCAGATGCACTCTTGCTCCAGAATGGTCTTGAACTGAGTCTGTTTATCCCTAGGAATACAGTCCACTGTCCTGCTCAGATTTCATTCTCAGCCAGCTCTTTGTATTGAAGACCCATGCACAAAGGACATTTATCTTTTCTTAGGGCCCAGCCTTTTCACCCAATCTCGTGGATCTAGACACACTTTGAATGCTGAATGCACTTCTGGTTGCCCCATCTCAAAAATGATATATTAGAATTGGGAAAAGTACAGGGAAGGGCAGTATAAATGATTGGGGTATGGAACAGCTTTCAGGTCAGGAGAAATTGAAAAAACTGGGACTGGTCATATTAGAAAAGAGATGACTAAGAGGGGATATGATAGAGTTCTATAAAATCATGAATGGTGTGGAGAAAGTAAAAAAGGAATTATTTACCCCTTTGCATAACACAAGAACCAAGGGTCACCCAGTGAAATTAGGAGGCAGCAGGTTTAAAAGAAAGATAAGGAAATACTTCACACAGTGCACAGTGTAACTTGTTGCCAGTGGATGTTGTGAAGGCCAAAAGTATAACTGAATTTAAAAAAGGACCTATCCTCCATGAAGCTAATTCCATCAGTGGCTATTAGCAACCCTCTACCCTGGGTTTCCCTAAACCTCTGACTCCCAGAAACTGGGATTGGATGACAGGATGGATCACTTGATGATTACCCTGTTCTGGTCATTCTTTCCGAAGTATCTGGCACTGGTCATTGTTGGAAGAAAGAATACTGGGCTGGATGGACTATTGGTTTGACCCAGTATGACTCTTGTTATGACAGACTATTGTCAGGTTCAGAAGGGCAGATGCCTATCTAACATCTAAATTTTGTACCACCTTGGCCAACTCCCTATCCAGTCTCTCCAAGATTCTAGAGATGGTAAAAGAAAAGGGACCAAATAGTCAGAGTGCAGAAGGAGAGACTGTCCATTAGGTAAATATCTAATTCAAGCTGAAATTCGCTTTCAGAGTCTAATAGAAAAGACACACAGTCTTTGTGTATTCTTTGTGTATTAGAAATATTAAGATCTTGGGAATCCTTACTCTTCTCTGAATTCTCGCATGAACCAAGAAAAGTCTGGTATTTATTGAAAACTGCTGCTTTGTCTCCTAGGTTCATGTGTAGTTTGTGGTTGGTTTTTTTTAATAAGCTATTTTACAATAGAGTAGTTTTTAAATGTTTAGGGAGCCCTGTCTGTTTTTCTTCCTATGGTTTGAGTTTTGTAAGCTGCTAACAAGGGCATGGTTAAACTTTTTAGAGACCAGTAAATATTCTTAAACTAGAGCAGAATTGACTTCTCAATTATTACATAATACAAAATAAGGTAGCGTCTCTAAAATTTTGTTCCTGTTTTTAATTACTATTTATTAGATGAGCTTCAGACTGTTTTTGAGTAGCAGATGATATTCTGGAACAAGATCCAGAGACGATCTGGTTAACAAGATGACATGACTGTTCCCTGACCCATCTTCATGGAGGCAAGACAAATAAGCTTACCACTACAAGTAGCTCCAAAAATAGTGGGCCTGCTTGCCTCAAGGTCGTCTGATTTATGTTAAAAGCATAGGTCCATCTGCTTTTATAACAATGATTGTGTTAGAATTTGCAGAAGTTGTTCTATGCTACTTTTTAACAGTTGAAAACTGTCAGTACTAATATAGAATTATATTGCACAAATGAACGATTTATTATACTGTACTTTATCATGCAACTGGTACTTATAAATACACTTCTCAGTATAGATTACACCATCACTGATACAATTAATCGCATTTAATCCAGTTACCGTTTTTCACTTGAGCAGTTAGCTAGTATATGAGATCTTGCGGGCTAAGTTTCCTCTAAGCTGCACAGCCACGCAGCTGCCTATTAAGCGCCTCACAGGCGCTCAGGGCTGTGGTGAGAAGAGATGCCTCTCCCCAAGCCCCAGACCTACTGCGGCGCCATGGCCCTGACCCACCCCAGTGCTGAACCTGCCACAGCCCGGGGACAGGTGCCCCCAAGTGCCTGTCTCCCACCCCCAATCCAAGTGCTGCTGCAGGGACAGAGAGCTGAGGGGCGGAGTCCTCTCTCCCCACTGTAGACTTGGGGATCCCCACTGCACCCCAAACCCCTCAGACCCATCCCAGAGTCCACACCCCAGCTAGAGCTATCACCCCCCACTCCCATGTCCCAACCCTCTGCCCCAGCCCTGAGCCCTCTCCCACACTCCAAATCCCTTGGCACCACCCTGCCATGTGAGTTTTGTTATGTGCACCACTATGGAGGTGATATGTGACAATTCACCTCCATAGTGGTGCACATAACAAAATTAATTCCGCACATGGGTGGGAAAAATTAGAGGGAACACTGCTTGCAGATTGTTTCCCTTTCCAATAGGAGAAATTGACAATGGAGTCAGGTGTTTCTTTGATGCAGTCCAGTTTATTTACAAAGAATGTACATAAAGTCCTGTTTTCTTCAACACAGTAGGAATCAAACAAGAGGCATGTTTGTTTTTGCTCCCATTCTAAACCAACCAGTACTCTACCCAAAAACCTTTTAGCTTTTTCTCAGGGTCATATTAATAAGTGCTTTTTTTCTAGCTGTCCTCGGCTTTCTGCTGTCGTTTGTCTACTTCTGTTATGTTTCTGGCTGCTTCTCTCACACACAGCTTTATGGCTGGTGTCAGCGAGAGGGCTTTGGCTACTTTGACAACAAACTGATGTTCCAGGAAAGAGGATTACTTTGCTGGGATGGGCTCCATCTATCAAATACTGGGAAGAGCATCTTTGGACATCATCTAGCTAACCTGATAAGGAGAGCTTTAAACTAGGTCTTATGGGGGATAGTGAGACAAATCTGGCCAATGTGCATCTAGGCTTGAAGATGAGGAGAAGAAGCTGATTTCTGGAGAAGTAACTAGAAATCACACCTATATTAGAAAGGCAAGAAGAAAAGCAACAGAGCAGTCTGCAAAATATCTTCAGGGCCTGTACACAGATGCTGTGAGTCTGGGGAACAAGAAGGATGGACTGGAAGTCATGGTATATGAAGAAAATTATGACTTAAATGACCTTACATGAAGTTGGTGGGACAACTCCTATGATTGGAGTACCAACGTTGAGGGACATAGCTTGTTCCAAAAAAGGTCTGGGGAAAAAGGGAGGAGGTGTTGCGCTGTACATCAAGGATATATACACTTGCCCTGGAGACCAAGAGGAAGTGAGCGACAGACCTACTGAGAGTTTCTGGGTGAAGATAAAAAGGTAACAGTAGCGATGTTATTGTGTGGGTCTATTATAGATCACCAAATCAGGACGAGGAGGTGAATGAATCGTTCTACAAGCAGGTAACAAGATTTGCTAACACGCGTGAGCCAGTACTATTGGGGATTTTAGCTTCCCTGATATCTCTTGGAAAACTATTACAGTAAAACATAATATGTCCTGCAAATTCTTAGCGTGTCTAGGGGACAACTTTCTGATTCAAAAAGTTGAGGAAATAACTATGGGGTCATCAATTATGGATCTGGTTTTGACCAACAGGGATGAATTAGTGGCAGATATGAAGGTGGTCAGAACCTGGGAGACAGAGATCATAATCTGCTAGAAGTCAAGATCCTAAGGGGCTGGCATTTTCTAAAAGAAGTAATACCAGAGGCTCAACGTAAAGATATTCCATCGCAGAGGAAAGATAAGAAGAGGCACAGGAGGTCAGTGTAGCTGCATAAGGAGCTTTTTAGCTATCTAAAAACCAAAAGGGATACACACAGAAAATGAAAGGAGGGGCATGTGGTGAAGGATGTATACATGGGAATAGCGTGAACGTGTAGGGACAGTCAGGAAAGCCAAGGCAAAGAATGAGTTATACCTGCAAGGGATATTAGAGACAACAAGAAGGGGTTCTTCAAATATGTCAGCCAAAAAAGGAGGATCAAAAACAGTGTGGGTCCACTGATCAATGCCTGCTTTGCTTCAGTCTTCTCTCAAATAACATGGGATGGGACAACTAGTGAAGTTACTATAGACAATAAAGGGGAAGGGGTGCAGATTGGGATAACTAAAGAAAATGTCAGATCTTCTGACCAATTTGAATTCAAAACAGTGGGGTCTGATGCTATTTACCTGAGTTTCCTGAAGGAATTAACTGAAAAAATCTCAGAGCCACTGGAAACAATATTTGTAAACTAACAGATGACCAGAGAGGTCCTGGAACACTGGAGAAGAGCAAACATAGTGCCTATCTTTAAAAAAAAAAAAAAAAAAAAAGGAGGGGGGGGAGGAGCTGGGGAAACTATAGACCAGTCAGCCTGACTTAGATACTTGAGAAACTATTAGAGCAATGTATAAAACATTCAATTTGCAAATATCTGGAACATGAAGGGGTAATCACTAGTAGCCAGCATGGGTTTACCAAAAACAAATCCATGCCAAGCCAGCTTGATTTCCTTCTTTTGACAGGTTAACTGGTTTGATGGATAAGAGGAATGTGGTGGACATAATCTACCTGGACTTCAGCAAGGCTTTGACACAGTCCCACGTGACATTTTGATGAGTAACCTGGAGAAATGCAGACCCAACAGAACTAAGATTAAGTGGATACATAGTTGGTTAAACAACCACAAACAAAGAGTAATATTAATGAAATGTCAGACTGGAGGGGAGGCATCAAGCAAGGTTCCACAGGACTCTGTTCTTGGTCAGGTGTTAAATGTCTTTAATGACCTGGATGTAGGAATAGAGAGCATACTCAGCAAATTCGTAGATGAGACACACCTTGTGGGAGGGACCTGCCAGCACTTTGAAGGGTAGAGCTAAAATTCAGAGGGATCTTGATAAATTGGAGAACTGGGCTATAGACAACAGAGTGAAATTCAACAAAGACAAATATAAGGTGCTACTCTTAGGGAAGAGAAACCAAATGCACAAATACAAATCGGAGATAAGTGGCTTGGCAGCAGCATGGCTGAGAAGGATCTGGGAGTTGTGGTGGATCACAACCTCAACAGGAGTCAGCAGTGTTTTATGCTGTTGCAAAAAAAAGCAAATGCAATTGTAGGTTGCATTAACATGCAAGTCACAGGAGGTGATAGTACCGCTCTACTCAGCACTGGTTAGGGCTCAGCTGGAGTACTATGTCTAGATTTGGTCATCAGTGTATAGAAAGGATGTAGAGAAACGGGAAAGGATCCAAGGGTGAGCAACAAAAATGATCAGAGGAATGGAATGCAAGCTATATGAGCAAAAGCTGAAGGAACTGGGTATGTTTAGTTTAGAAAGGAGGCACGTAAAGGGGGACATGATAGTGGTCTTCAAATAATTGAAAGGCTGCCATAAGTTGTTCTCTCTTGCCACAGAGGGCAGGACAAGAGGTAATGGGTTCAAACTACAGCATAGCAGATTTAGATTAAATCTCAGGAAAAACTTCCTAATTGTAAGAACAGTAAGACAGTGGAACAGCCTGCCTAGGGAGGTTGTGGAAGCTCCTTCACAGGAGGCTTTCAAAAGGAGGCTGGATAGCCATCTGTCTTGGATGGATTAGAAACAAAAAATCCTGCATCTTGGCAGGAATTTAGACTACATGACCTTTATGGTCCCTTCTAACCCTGTGATTCTGAAAAAAGTAACCATTCTTTCCCCGCTATTGCCCTGATCCTGAAGCCAAAATAGAAATTAGATGGCATTCCCTTGACATCTGGTGAGCCCTTAACAAATACTTATCCCTGGTAGGTATCTTTATAAAATCATGGTCCCTCTTTGAGGGCTTTTGCAAAGAGGCAAAGGCTTCTAAATAAGTCCTTCCCTTATGGATTGCAGTTTACATCAAGCATTGCTACTAAGTTGAATCCTGTGCCTTGAAAATCTCTATGCTCACACCACTAGAGCAGTGACAACCTCCTGGGCAGTGTGTGGAAATCTCATTATTGATGTTCTGCTAGGTGGCCACCGGGTACTTTCCCTACACCTGTCTTCTCATCTCAGTCTTACATTTTGTCAACCAACTCAGCCTTCAAGTAGAGCATATTGAAGTGTCATCTCCACATCCTTAAGGCTGCTTCCTGCGGGAAGGAGGGACCTGCTTAGTGCAGAGGTCCTGACAGGCTTTTCCCCAAATGTTGTCCCCATTTTTTGCCCTCTGCTGAGCCTTTATGGCTTTCAGTGGCAGATTAACCAATGCTTTTTCCCCCCTGAGCTCTGGATTCTGTCAAATGGGGAAAACTTGGCCTGTTTGCATAAGGGACTAGGTATGAAAAATCTTTGATCTGGATTGGCTGCCAGGGCAGGGGTAAACTCTGTTAGCATGGCCTAAAATCTGCTTGAGTAGAATTCTGTTTATATAAGCCTAATATTCTTTAAATTGGAGGGTTTGTTACAAAGTTCAGCACTACCTTAAATATAAACTGTGCTTTAAATAACAACCAAACCAGCAAGTTAAACTGTTAAGTGTACTCTTGCAACAATAATTTGCATGTTCTGTTGGAGCTCATGGGGCTTTCTTTTCATTAAAATTATTAGACAATATTTGGACCCTTTGCTGTGTCCACAGCAGTATTTACCAGGATGACAAACGTGTAGCGCCACAGCATATTTTGTTAATATTACAAATTTTCGCTCATTGAAGTAGCTTCATGGGGTGTAAATATTCTAATCAAACTTCCAGGGGACAGCATGCTACAGTTTAATAGAATCTTTGAGTACTATCCATAACATGATGCAGGACAACTAATATAAAATGACAACACTGAACAGTCATAACATTTCCGTTCTTGGGCCTCAGTTCTAGTGCAAAGCACACCAGTCTGCACGATTAATGCTGGAGGTATGAGACCCAAGAAAGGAGAATCCAGTAAAAGGATGCCTTCAAAGAAGCAGGATTACAAGGTAACTAAATCTCTCCCCTCCCCCTCCCCCTTTTTTTTCTTTTGGCTTTGGTCTGTAAAAATACATCTATCCAGAGCTGTAGGCATAAGTAAAATTTCCTTTTTTTTTTAAAAAAGGAAACATGTCCAGAGTTCTTTGGCCCTTTTCATTCAAAGGATTAATGTAGTAAAACTCATTAAACTTGTTAAAGTCCCATTTACTGAAGGCATTACTCAGTAACCCAACATACATGCCATGCCATGCCATGCCATGCCAAATACCCAGCTTATATTATTAGATTAGCTTAATTGAAGGAATTCTGGCTTTAAGGTTTTTAAATTTAATAGCTGTTTATCTTCAAATGGATGGCCTCATTGTGTTCTTATGAGGCTTATACTTCTACAGTACTATGTTGATTCTTTCGTCATGAAACTAAAAAGATGATTAATGAAGGCACTTCTACCTCAAGTGGGTGTTGCCTTATGGTGACATTGTTTTAGGTTTATGTCAACAGGTTTATTTTTGGAATTCCCCCTTCCCAACTCTGAAATATTTAGGATTGAATTTAAAGTATTGGTGGAAGTTGTACAAAGAAATAAACTGTTCTGTTTAAGGAAAATTGAGATTTAAACATTTGGTTAATGAAAATAAGCTTGTTTACATCTAGTATCCCTGTATGTGGGACTTGTACAAACTTATTCCTACATTAGGTATTTCTTTTGAAGTGTTCGCGTGTGTGTGTGTGTGTGTGTGTGTGTGTGTGTGTGTATATATTTTATATGTCTTGTATGAAGGGTTGCCCAGTAAAACAGTTTTTGGAATTGTTGTTATGATTACCTTTGCTTGGTATAAATATCTATCCTGTTTACTTCACTGGGCGATTTTAAAATTCAAATTTATTCTACATTCACCAATTTGAGAAATTTTTCCCTATCTCATTATATGTAATGAAAAAATACAAAAAAGAGCAGTTCAGATCTGTTTGAGGCTTTACTGGAGGGACAAGCTGTGACTCAGTGGTCATAGGCGGCAGATTTGTATAATTTTTGGTGGTGCCCAAAATGGTGATGCCTCCCCCCCACTCCCGCCCTGTAAACCGATATATGTATTTTATTAAATAGTGTAAACATGGACTGGAAGCTGTAAGCATGTAAGTTTCTCTTTATTGCACAATATCACTATCAGAAAAATCCATTGTTGATTATTAGTGGTCCTACAAATCAAGAATTTGTTGCGGACTAAAATAGAATCGACAGCCGTCATCGCGCCACAGATTACAACGTCAATTAAAGTGGAAATCGAAGCCACTTGCCCTGCTTCAATATAGGTGTTATATTTTGCTGGAATGTCTTAATGTTTATCTCTGCAAACTGTAGTGAAGTGCCTCAGTTTCCTCTGCAAGGTGCCAATGAAGGTGTTGAGCGACAAAAAGATAGGTGGCCTCCTTGTCTGGAAGAGACACAAGCGCAGAGAAGGAAGTGTCCGTTATGGAGCTGGTGGAGAAATGGGAGATGCTTTCGAACTTTAGGTCTGGCTCCCACCCCCCAAGAGGACCTGCTGAGGGTCATTGTTTCTGTACTAAACAGCCTTCTTCTAGACTGTGATTCCTGTCATCTAATAACCTTCTGTTACCGGGCTTGCGAGAGTCATTCTGATGGCAGTAGTTGGGGCTGCACGGGACCTCTGGCTGCCCAGACCCCGCCTGGGTGGACTCACTTCGGAAAGCGCAGTGCTGGAGGGCATGCTGAATGCTCTGAGGTCAGACCAGGAAGCGTGTCAAGCGTTTGGCATTGGAGCAGACTCTCCAGAGAGGAAGGCATCCCCCAGAATCCTGACCTGCTTTGAAGGAGTGTCCAGAGCATCTTAGAATCCCCCTTCCACCGATTGGCTCCCAGAAGTCCGCACAGGCACTCACCACTCCCTTCCTCGGCCTTTGTCTCTTTTCTAGATTAGTGAGCCACATCAATCTTTGTTCACCACCCTTTGCAGTTAGGCACTTGCAGCGAAGGGCCCGGCCAGAGTTGCCCGAGACAGGGCCTTGGCAATTGCATTCTCCGCTCAACATTCGCGCTCAGGAGTGTGTGAAAGATAACACCCCCTCGCTGCAGGCAGCGCGTGTAACAGTTCAGTTATCAGAGGCAGGCAGCGCTGGCGAGCGCGTCTCCAAGCGCTGCACTCTACACCATAAGGAATGCTGCGTTACAGAGCAGCGCTGGAGAGCTCTCTCCCAACTCTGCGGGCTCTGACTACACTCACAACTCAAGCGCCGCCGCAAGCAGCGCTACCCACAGTGCTGCCGGGGCAGCGCTTGAAATTTCTAATGTAAGCCAAGCCCAGGAGGGTTTCAGCCATTCTCTGTGCAGACGTAATCAAACTGCCACTCTAGTCTACAACAAATCAACCTATCTCCACTAGTCTAGCATTGTAAGAAATGTATAGGGAAACAGAGCACCAACAGTGATTCAGAGAAACATTAAGACAGGTCCCACTTCGTAACACCTGATACAGGCTATTATATACTTGAAAGGGTGGTAAAATAATCATAGTAATTGTGCTAAAAACACAATATTACTAGTTTAGCAGGGAAGCAAAGTAGATAAAGACCTGGGAGCAGTGAGATGAGATGGTCCTGAGGTTCAGATCCTGAACAAGTAGAAAGGAAGCCAGCAGGGTAGGACCCTATCGGACTTCAGAAAGCCAGACTCCAATCTCCCCTCAAGTGGAACTGATGGCCAGGATCCCTGGGAGAATAACATGAGGGGAGAAGTATGAAACTGGTGTTTTTAAAGAATCCCTTATAGAGGTGCAGAAAAAACATCACCATGTGTAGAAAATGGTAAATATGGCAAGGCGCGCACATGGCTTAACAGTGAAATCACTTGCTGATCTTAAATGCAAAAAGAGCTGACAAGAGCGAAGATGACAAAATGTTCAGGAGGTAAAATACTGCTCAGGCATGCAGGAGTGAAATCAGGAAGGCCAAATCACACTTGGAGTTGCAGCTAGCAAGGGATGTTAAGAGTAACAAGACGGGTTTCTTCAGGTATGTTAGCAACAAGAAGGAGATAGCTAAGTGAAAAGGTGGCATTGCTGAAGCATTTAGCAGGCAATTGAAAACTCATATAGAGCATTATATAGTCCCTGAGAACATTGCTGAATTCTGAGCACTGGGTCTGCAGCTATCCAGCAGTGAGACTGAGGAGACATAACTGGCACCTTAAAGCACCTTTACCCCCCTTCCTTCACAAGCTGCACTAAGCACAGTTTCACAGCCCCGGGCACAACACTGGGGGAGGCAGTAAGTACAGTGGAGCGGGGGGCAATAACCCAAAGTCGCTCCTTTGCCTCCTGGTCCTGCTGCTCCCTCAGCCCCCTCTGCTGAAGAGAGACCATGAGGAAAAAAAACATCCCCCCGCCCCCCCTTTTCCCTCTTCCACTGGCACTAGCTGGGTTTCAGAGCCCCCCTCTGTGCCGCGTGGCCACCTTGCTCTGCACGGGGCTGCCTGGGACCAACAGGGCTGCTGCTCCTCAGTCCCCCGCTGCACTGGGGGGGGCTGCACTGCCGCCCCTTCCTCTCCTGGCAGAGCCCACCCCGGCTCAGGGAGCCCGGCACCTCCTCCTCCTCACCCCCAGGGAACCTGGCAACCAGCCCACGCTACCTGCAGCTCCGGAGCCAGTGAGCAGGGCTGGGGCTGCGGGAGGCTGGTGCCAGCGGAGAGCCAGCTGGCGGCCACACGCAAAACCTGGCTCCGGACTCCAAGTCTGGAGCCCAGTGCTGGAAAGACGTAGATTTTGGAAATGTGCTCAGAGGGGAGCGGAGACTTCTCCCTCTCCCCCCCACTACGCTACTGGGTGGGAGGAAGGATGCTCGGGGGCGGGGAGTAGTGATGGTGGCAGGGGCTGGTGCCCACTCCAGGCAGGGCCAGGGGAGAATTCCAGCTCCAGATATTGGTGGAGCACAGCCCCCAGCCCTGAATATTCCTGGAGCTGGGGCACCTACAGCCCATATAACCTGCCACCTATGTCAGTGGTATAATTAGATGACGGCAGCATGTCTGGTGAAGACACACTATGCTGAAGGGAAAGAATTCTCCTGTCGGCATAATAAAATCACCTCTGCAAATGGCAGAAGCTGCGCACATGAGCACTTATGTCAGTGTAACTTACGTCACTCAGACGGGTGGTTTATTCACACCCCTGAGCGACATAAGTTATGCAGACGTTGGCTGTAGTGTAGACATAGCTATAGTTATCTCCCATTCTTTCAATTCCAACTTCATTGAATTTGATCAATGATACCAGCTTTCTCTCAAGAAGGACTGGCTTCTGAATACCTCGTACCTTTTTTATCAATCTCTGCCAGAAGGGAAGGAAAAAGGCAAATTTGTTGTTGTTGTTTTTTTGAATTAGCTATGTTAGAGTAGGAGTACTCTTGAGGAAAAAACTTGACTGAAGAAGTGAGTTTTGCACTTTTACAGAAAGTGATGAGAATTGGTTAGTCAGTCATTTTTATTTTCCCTGGCAATGAGTTCTGTAGTCCTGATTCTTTCTCTTGCAGTCACAAGTCTCCCTGCTATTGGTTGACATTGTTATAGTGGAAAGTAGGTAGCTGGTGTCATTGTGAAGAGACTGTCTGATGGTTAGGGCCATACAAGGCTTTGACAATTGAGACAACAACCTTAAACTGGACTCTGAGCTCACTGGGGAGTGAGTCCAAAGAGGGGGGTATTTGAGTAACCTGTATTGCTGAGCAGGAAGAGTGCTGCATTCTGAATCAACTGGAGCTTTCTCAGGATGTGTGGTTTCATTCCTAGATATAGACAATTGCAGTAGTCAAGAATAGACAATAAAAATCCATAGTTGCAGTTACTTCTAATAAACCCATTTAGGTTTGGTCTAGATAAAAAGATCTGACTGTTTGCAGGCATTTCCATTCACCTCTGTTGCCTCCAGGAGTTGGGACAGAGTTTGGCCAACAGCATTAAGAGCAACAATGGAGTTCAGCCAGATAAGTATGGACATTTTTCTTCTATGAAAAAGAAGTCATCCATCAGAGTGACCAGTGTTGTCTCAGGAATCCACCAGAAAGGTGGCATTGAAGACTATTTTTAGTTATGTTTTCAATCAGTTTGATGAGAGGAAAGAGTTGGAAGCTATGTTGTGACTTATAAAGTTGCTGGAATAAAGTTTCTTTAGTGCCAGTTGGACTGTTGCTTGTTTTAGATGGTTGAATGGAATTCCTTCTTAACAAGAGATGTTGAAAATTTGTTGGGGAACATATAAGACCTCTACCATTCTTACATGAGGCAGAAAGGACAAGGATCAGAGTTTCAGTATCCCCACATGCATGTCTTTTGGATTTCCATTACTTATTCTTGGAAAAGAGATTTTTTTTTAGATATATTGGGGAATATTTTGATCTTTCTGTGGAACATATCAAGAGTTCCAGAAATTGTGTATTAGTTTTCATTCATTAATTTAAGGTTTGGTGGTGGTGAGTCATTAACACATGCTGCTTTTCTTTCAATTATTCATTGAAATTAAATACTGTTAACAAATTTTAAACAGTCTGGCTAAAAATCCCTTTTGCTCTTTATAGTGATATTCATTTCACTGGTTCTCCACCCATCATAGGATCTGAGAGATAAGGACTTAAATTTTTATAACAAAAATCAAGCAATATTTAAAACTTTCAACTTGAAATCACTGAGATATAATTAGTATATAAGCTATAAGAGCCTTGCTGAAGTGTAGGGAAAAAACTTGGTTAAACCATATTTTTCTATTATCACTGTCATGTTCTGTGGCTACTGATAATTTGAAGAAATAGTCCTCTTCCTCCTCTTTTTTGGAAACTGGAGTAGGAAGTGTCTCTGTGATATTGGCTGTTCAGTGAGTCCTTTGTTGGCCAGGTCTACACTAAAAAGTTAGGTCAACTCAGCTGTGTTGCTCAGGGCTGTGAAAAAAACCATGCCCCAAGCAACGTGGTTAAGCTAGCCTAACCCCTGATGTAGCCAATGCTAAGTCCACAGAAGAATTTTTCCATCACCCTAGCTCAGTGGCCTCCAACCTTTTTACTCCCAAGATCACTCTTTGACTCTAAGGGCAACCCAGGATCTACCCCGCTCCTTTCCCAAAGCCCCATCCCACTCATTCCATCCCTCCCCCTCTTCGTCGCTCGCTCTCCCACACGCTCACTCCCTTTCACCAGGCTGGGGCAGGGGGCTGGGGTTCAGGAGGGGAGTGGGCTGGGGCCAAGGGGTTTTCAGTGTGGGAGGGGGCTCTGACCCTGGGCAGGTGGTTGTGGTGCAAGAGGTGGTGAGGGGTGCAAGCTCTGGGAGGGAGTTTTGGGTGCAAGAGGGGACTCCAGGCTAGGGCAGAGTGTTGGGGTGCTGGAGGAGATGCAGGGGGTGGGATCCGGGTGGGGAATCAGGGCTGGGGCAAGTGGTTGGGGTGCCGGCTCTGGGAAGGACTGGAGCTTGAGGTGCAAGAGGGGTTTCTGGGTGCAGGAGAGGGTATGGGTTGCTGGCTCTGGGAGGGGGCTCAGAGATGGGGGGTTGGGGTGTGGCCTCCCACCAGGCAGCACATACCTCCAGCGGTTCCCAGTCAGCGGTGGTTGCAGCAAGGCTAAGGCAGGCTCCCTGCCTACCCTGGCCCCACATTGCTCCTGAACAGGGTCAATGTGCTCCTGCGGCCCCATGTGGTGTCCCTCTCTGCAAGCATTGCCCCCACAGCTCTCCTGACCAACGGGAGCTGCGTGGGTAGTGCTTGCAGGCAGGAGCAACATGGAGAGGGAGACCCCGGTCCCAGGGCTGCACTGGCCATTTCTAGGGGCAGCGTGTGGCCGGGGTAGGCAGGGAGTCCTGCCTTCGTGGCAGCCACACTGTGCCACCAGAGATCGCGATCAACTGGGAGATCCTCTAGGATCGACCAGTCAACCGTGATCGACTGGTTGGTGACCACTGCCCTAGCTACTGCTTCTCGCGGAGGTAGATTAACTACAGTGATGGGAGAACCCTTCCCATTGCTCTAGGGAGTGTCTACAGCGGTGCAGCTGCAGCACTGCCACTGTGGGCTTGGCTACACTCAAAACTCCAAAGCGCTGCCGCGGGAGCGCTCCTGCGGCAGCGCTTTGAAGTGCGAGTGTGGTCACAGCGCCAGCGCTGGGAGAGAGCTCTCCTAGCGCTGCATGTACTCCACCTCCCCATGGAGATTCCCAGTGCTGGGGCACTGTTTACACTGGCGCTTTGCAGCGCTGTAACTTGCTGCGCTCAGGGGTGTGTTTTTTTTCACACCCAGCAGGTTAAGTAGAGATGTAGCCTTTGTGTAGACTCTGCTTTGTGCCTTTCAACTTCTCGTTTATGTTCACGATTCTGTATTTGGTGAGAGTCTGCCTAATTTGCATATCTCATTTCAGTGAGGTAATGAGTCCCGTGCAAGGATCTGCAGCAGTCTAACTTATTGCTGTTCTTTTACTTGCTGTTCCCAGTGACTTCTGTATTGATGATTTTGGTACTGGGTCTAGTATTGTCATAAATAGATAGCTAGGGTTAATGTTTCTTTTACCTGTAAAGGGTTAACAAAGGGTACCAAACACCTGACCAGAGGACCAATCAGAAAACCGGATTTTTCAAAGTAAGGGTGGGAACCTCTGGAGGTTTTTGGCTTTGTTCTCTGTCTTTTTGTTTTCCTCGGCTGTGAGTAAACAAGCTTTTC
>NC_133772.1:82100502-82250417 GCF_003597395.2 Chelonoidis abingdonii
GATCTCTTAATGCAGTGTTTAGTTTATATGTATTTTCTTTCTTTTTATATAAAGTTTTCTGTTTAAAACTTGTTGGAGTTTCTTTTCCTAGATAGGCAAGGGGATAGAAATTTCTGTGCCAGGAGTACTGTCCCTCTTAAGGACAGGCAGGGAGGAGGGGAAGCCCTATGCTCTGTGTTTACCTCTCCTATGGTCCCAGGGCGGGAAGAAGCTACAGGGGAAGAGAGAGAGAATCATCTCTGGTTCCTTGTGTTTGAGGGTTGTCTCTTCATGGAAGAAAGGAGACAGGTTTTCTTGGTATTGTGATGTAAAGAGATTACATCAGGCACTCTGTTAGCCCAGAGAGCAAAGTCTGGGTGGGAGAAGGAGGGGGTTCCCCAGGGACGATTTTGGGAGGCTCAAGTGTACCAGGCACTGAATCCTGGTTGGTGGCAGCGAGATCAGAGCCAAGCTGGTAGTGAGGTTGGGGGAGTTCATGTTAAGCCCCCAGATTTTGGACGCTAAGGTCCAGATTTGGGAAGGAGAAGCTTATAACAAGTATCTTGACCATTTTTTGGCATTGAGCAGAGTTGTGTGCTCCATGGAACTGGAGGTAAAACAATTTATGCCTGATGAGCAATGATATAAAAATGGATGATCTCATTTGGTTTCAAGTTTTGATCCTCTAATGCTTTGCAGTGGAAATAATAATTGCTGCTTTGAAGGAGATGACACTAGAAATTTAATATTTCTTGCTGAATGTTGATTGGCAAAGGGAATTAGCCCAGATCTTCTGCTCAACAGTTATTGTTGCTGGAGTTCCTTCTGCACATTGGGTATTTTGTTTGCAGACATGAATATGTAAGATTTCTATCAGAGTTTTATTCTTGTCAGTGTAATTAGTTTGCTAGGCCCCAGACTTCACTCTCATGTAGTAGAATAAGTAGAATCAAACTGTGTTATTGGGGGAGTTAAGTTTCTAGAAGTTGTATATTTCTTTGGTGATAGTATGACTAAATCGGCAGACATCACACATTGAGTCATTTTTGGGGAGGCAGAGGTGTGGCAATTTTTCCCATATGGATTGGTAGATAATTGATGTAAGTGTTGAAGTTTGGGCTGAGGTTACATCCCTGGTTTGCTTTCTGTCTATCTTGAAGGTCTATAGTTTGCTTATTTTTTTTTTTTAATTCTGTGTTTGATGGATCCATGCATGGCTTTAATGAAGCTGTTTTTGTATCAGTGATGGCATCGTATTTACCAGAGGTAGTTTTTACGAGTTAAAAACATCATTGTTGTAGCCATTCCAGGAAAAACTAATTAGTCCCAGTTTAAGGTGGTTTTTATTTTAACAACTGCTTCATTAATGTACACTACATTACACTTAGTTTTAGTTACATATTCAAATTGGGGTTACATAAGATAGTAGGTTTTTGGGGTTTTTTTGCGTTGTATAATAAAAAGTAAAACTGCTGTGGGCGTAATATCAATATACGTAATTGTAATAGTGAACATCATAGTGTCTGTATACAATATTTTCTCCAAGAAAGTTATACATGTCATGATACATTTCAGTTTTCAATATTATATAAACAAAAGTTGAAAACATTTGATTATGTGAAAAAGACAATAATGCCTGAGTGTAGTTATCTTGGAACATTAAGCAGTCAGAAGCATGTGGAATTGCAGACTACAAATCTAGGTCCAATTGGCCATGCAGCAATTTGTAGCAGAAGACCATCTTTGATGTAGTGGATGAACCAGCCTATTCCTGAGTTTTGAATGGAGGCATCCAAAATTTTGTAAAGATTTGTTCTATGCTTGCTGAACTTGCTGGATACTGATGCAATTATTTTTTTCACAGTTTAATCCAGTATTTATCAATGCTCTGTCCTAAACTAGTTTTTCCCAAGAAATTGCCAACCCTATTTTCCACCACTTCTGTTTTGCAGCATATTTTTAAGGTTCAGTTCTCAGGGCCAGATTGTGTCAGAGGGGTGTTTGTACCTATGCTGATGGAAGAAACTCTCCCATCACAGTAAGTAGGTAGCATCTGAACTAAGCGCTACCGTGGCACAGCTGTAGCAGTGCAGTGTTGTAAGTGTAGACAGGCTCTCAGTTTACATCAGATTTGTGCAGGAGGGAAAACTTGTATCTGTGACATAGTAGACTTGGAATTTGAAGCTATTGATGCTATTTTACATCAAATAATAGTTGTGGACATCAAAACAAAAGAGCTCAAATAAAATTCTGGTCAGAATGTAGATTGTGCAGAAGTGACTATGGACTGTATAAAGTATGTAAAGCCATGTTTAAACAAGATATTCACATTTTGTGTACTATAGCAATCATTCCTCCTGAGGGAATTCTGTGCCAAAAAATAAGAATTTTGCATATAATATTTTAAAATTCTGCAAATTTTTATTTGTCAATAAATGTGGAGGCTTTAGCATGGCAGTGGGAGCACAGACTACTGGTTGCATGGAAGTGGGAGATCACTCTGCAGGGCTCTCCTCAGGACAGGGACTCGCCGTTGTGACTGTGCCCAACTTTGACACAACATAAGGGCCAGGCCTGCCCCAGAAACGCCCCAGGTGCCCTACCCCTCTGAGCCAGGAGCACCAGATTTGGGCAGGAAGGCTTAACCCAGCAGGATCAAAGTGTAGAGGGGCTTAGTGTGGGAGAATGCAGGAGTGGGGTTAGAGCAGGGGTCGGCAACCTACGGCACGTGTGCCAAAGGTGGCATGCGAGCCGATTTTTTTTCGTGGCTAGCGGGGCCACTCTGGGGTTCCCACTGCTGGCCCCTTACCAGCTGGGGTCCTGCCCGGTCCCACCCAGCACCCACTGCTGGCCTGGGGGAAGGAACCCCAGGCTGGCAGCAGGCTGTGACCCCAGCTAGCAGGAGCTGGTGGTGGAAGCCCCAGAGCAGTGGCGGTCAGCCCGCCGCTGCTCTGGGGTTCTGGCTGCTGGCCCCTTGCCAGCCGGGGTTCCCACAGCCCCACTCGCCTTGCTCCCAGTTGGAGTTCCAGTGCAGGCCCCCTGCCAGACAGGGTCCAGGCTTCCGGCCCTGCTCAGCCACCAACTCCACTCATCTCAGCTGCTGATCTGGGGTTCCAGCCGCTGACCTCCTGCCAGCCAGTTATCAACTTATAACTCAGAAGCCTGTGTGCCGTTTTAAGTATCTAAATAGATGCCACCAAACATTTGGAAAACTCAGAAAGGAAGGGCAAGGATCACACTAAACTAATAAGATCTGCACTTTAATTTAAATAAAGCTTCGGAAACATTTTGAAAACCTTGTTTACTTTACACACAACTGTAGTTTGGTTATATATTATAGACTTAGAGAGAGACCTTCTTAAAAAATGTTCAAATGTATTACTGGCATGCGAAGCCTTAAATTAGAGTGTATACATGAAGACTTGGCACACCATTGCTGAAAGGTTGCCGACCGCTGGGTTAGAAGGTTCTGTGTGGGGCAATCTGGGTGTAGATGGCTCAGTGAGAGATCTGGATGCACTGGATCTCAGGGTTCTGGGTGCAAGGGGGCTCATTGGGGTGGTCCAGGTTTAGGAGAAGTGGGGCTCGTTGAGGGTGGGCGCCCAATGGGATTGCTTAACAGGGGAGTCCCAGCTGCAGCCAAGGGTATGCTGCATGCCAGGCTCCCGCACTCCCCCAATTCCCTTACTCCCTTCCCTTCCCCAGTGCCTCTTCCTCCCACCTCCTTCTCCCCACCCCCCACTCATGCCCTGCCCTATCTCAGGCACTCACTGTTATACAGAAAACAGGATGGCTCCCAGCACATACAAGGGGAGCACAACCAGCACTAGGACGCAGGAGGCGGTGTCCAGCTGCAGAGTCAGCCACAGTAGAGCCAAGTGGCACCCTCCTTCATCTGAGCAGTTCTGTGCTCACTATGGGAAGGAGGGGAAGGACGGCAGTGGCACATGACCCTGTGTGCCCCCCACCTTGCCTCTGTTTTGGAGGTCAGTGTCCCCCCCCCCACAACTTTGCCCATGGACATCTCCAGTCCCTCCCCCGTCCCCCCCTGCAGTGCATGGCTTCCTTTTGCTTCCCTGTCACTTTCTGCACAGAAGCAAAGAAAGCGGTGGGGGGGGGGGCGGGGGCGGAGTGTTTTCTGAGTGCACACAGTGGCACAGAATTCCCCCTGGGGTAAATCATGCAACCTTGAGTTTTCTGTTTTGGATTTCAAAGATTGATTATAGCTTTAAAGAGTTTTAATCTATTCTGAAAGATATCTTCAAATTTTTATTGTTTTAAGTCCCAAAGACAGTGACAATTGAAACCCTTGCTCATTCAGTTTGAAGAAAACGGAGTTACATGGAGATAGATGTAATTATTAGCTAGCCAGAGCACTGAAGATAAGGATAAAAAAAATGGATCATTTGGCTGTCGCACCTTTAGAAAATATTGCAGAAACTAAGTTGGGAGATGTATCCCAAGATAGGGGTATTTTCAGTTTGATCAGGGCATGATAGTGTTTCATGATATACTTAATCACCATTATGAGTCAAATGTCTTTCAAGGATTATTGTTGAAGGCTGCCGAAACTTACAGCAGTTAAATACAATATTAGCTCTTTGTCTCTTTCTCATATGGGCTTGCAGATTTGAAGTAGTAAACACATCAGGGTCTTTGGAGGCAAAGCTGCAGGAAAATCAGATTTATATGCCTGAAGCTACCCTTAAAGATACGGATTCCAGACTCATCAGATTACAGCAACCACCACTTACCGTTTTTCAGTGCCTTGACTTCCCTCAATCTTCTAGTCAGCCTTACACAGGCATTGAATGAGGAGAAGAGGAGTGTTGTATGTCAGTGGTAATCTCTAATATTACACTTAAATTGCATCAAATTCATGACAAATGACAATTTATATGTTTAACAAAACACCAAACCACTTATTCAGGATATAATGTATTGCTTTCAATGGAAATGCTGTTCTCATTGTCTTGTAGAACTGTGGATTTCCATAACAAACTTAAAATAAGCCCTGTGCACACATTCAGCAAAGCACATTCCCTAGACTTGAAGTAGATATGAATAAATGGCCTAAATGTAACTGGTTTACCAGATTCATCTACTGATTTGAAGGAACAAAACTTATATGTGCACAGTATCACAGCACTCAACAGTAAACGATATTAGTCAAGGACTAGACTAGTGCCCTTCTATATTAGTTCTAGAGTTCAAATTAGTTTAAATATTCATATTGAACTTGTATTAAATGTGCATAGTCTTAGTTCCAATTCACAATCTTTGATTGGTGTACTGACAACATTTTAGATGGTTTGTATGAAAGGACAAAATTTTACATAAGATCAAGTGAGAGTCAGACATTAAAAACAAGGGAATAAAAGTAAGACCCTGTCACAACAGTCCAAAGCAGGAGAAGCAGAATGCAGAGAAGTGCCTTTAGATAACCAGAACAGTAATGGTATTTAATTTTAATTTTTCTGAGAGAATGCCACCACAGCTTGAAACTGGGACAGACATGTTTACTTTTCAGTCAATGAAAGTTGAAGTCTTAACTGTCTGTGTACAAGTGATAAGAAAATAACTTGACTGTTATCAAGCTTCTTGTTTTCCTCTGAGATCTGTTAACATCCAGTGGGAATTCTAAGAATTTCTTTACTGTTTATATAGTGCCTTTCTGCTCTGAGGCTTTCCAAATTGGGATATATGCTGTAAGAATGAACGAAAGCGAAAATTAAATTGAGCATTTTTCTTTTAATTTGGATTGTTAGAATGGTCCCTTTCCTCCACTCCAATCTACAATATATTGATGGCAGAGCAAAGGGCTGTTATGGCAGAGTGCAGTGGTGAAATTAGACGTTGAGTTGTATGTGCACACATTTTTATCCTGTTACTCTATCATGATGCTAGCTAGCAGAGCAGCCCAAAGTGAGTATATATGAACTACCTGGAGGTTTTCTGACACTTAATAAACTTTATAATTGTTCATTTGTATGGTCTCCTTTTAGCTGATATAAATTTTTTTGCTGTGAACAGACATTTCTTTGCCCTTCATGTTCATCTTCATCTCTAACTTGTCCTTTTCAGTCCCTTTCTTTTAATTACTGTGGAGACTGCCCTCTGCTGTACTGTTTATTCACTTAATACAGAGATTAGTTCTCATGAGCACTAGCTGCATTATGATTAGTAAGGTGTGGAAGCCACACTAAAGGGGTTAAGCTAGAGACGAGCTTTGTTGGGGGAAACACAAGATGATAAAATGCAGAGGTCAAAAGGCATTACAATGTTAAATTCCTAATTTACCTTAATTACATGGACACTAGTTTTTTATTTTCAGTCTCAAAATTGTGAGTTTTTTAAAAGCTAAATTTCAAAAATATTGTCAACAACTTGAGCGACTGAAAAGTTTTTTTTCTTTTAAAACTGTAATGGTAGGCAGCTCTACTGAAATTCTGTTGTCAGGGTATTCTCTTTCTCACACCTACACCTTTTTTGTCTTGTCTAAGAATTTTAAGATATATTTTAAATATATTTAGAGATGGCGTTGGGACATTAAGATGTTGTTCTTTGCTGACATGATCAGCAGCTATTCCCCCGAACCAGGTTTGAAAACACTTTAGTAGCTACTGTTACTGGAACAAAACTATTCAACACTTCAATAGAAAATTTATTGCTAATAAGAACATAAGAACGGCCGTACCGGGTCAGACCAAAGGTCTATCTAGCCCAGTATCTGTCTACTGACAGTGGCCAGTGCCAGGTGCTCCAGAGGGAGTGAAGCCAACAGGCAATGATCAAGTGGTCTATCTCCTGCCATCCATCTCCATCCTCTGAGGAACAGAGGCTAGGGACACCATTCTTTACCCTTCCTGGCTAATAGCTATTTACGGACTTAGCCACCATGAATTTATGCAGTTCCCTTTTAAACATTGTTATAGTCCCAGCCTTCACAACCTCCTCAGGTAAGGAGTTCCACAAGTTGACTGTGTGCTGTGTGAAGAAGAACTTCCTTTTATTTGTTTTAAACCTGCTACCTATTAATTTCATTTGGTGACCCCTAGTTCTTGTATTATGGGAATAAGTAAATAACTTTTCCTATCCACTTTCTCACATCACTCATGATTTTATATACCTCTATCATATCCCCCCTTAGTCTCCTCTTTTCAAGCTGAAGAGGCCTAGCCTCTTTAATCTTTCCTCGTATGGGACCCTCTCCAAACCCCTAATCATTTTAGTTGCCTTTTCTGAACCTTTTCTAGTGCTAGAATATCTTTTTTGAGGTGAGGAGACCACATCTGTACACAGTATTTCGAGATGTGGGCATACCATGGATTTATATAAGGGCAATAATATATTCTCAGTCTTATTCTCTATCCCCTTTTTAATGATTCTAACATCCTGTTTGCTTTTTTGACTGCCTCTGCACACTGCGTGGACATCTTCAGAGAACTATCCACGATGACGCCAAGATCTTTTTCCTGACTCGTTGTAGCTAAATTAGCCCCCATCATATTGTATGTATAGTTGGGGTTATTTTTTCCAATGTGCATTACTTTACATTTATCCACATTAAATTTCATTTGCCATTTTGTTGCCCAATCACTTAGTTTTGTGAGATCTTTTTGAAGTTCTTCACAATCTGCTTTGGTCTTAACTATCTTGAGTAGTTTAGTATCATCTGCAAACTTTGCCACCTCACTGTTTACCCTTTCTCCAGATCATTTATGAATAAATTGAATAGGATTGGTCCTAGGACTGACCCTTGGGGAACACCACTAGTTACCCCTCTCCATTCTGAGAATTTACCATTAATTCCTACCCTTTGTTCCCTGTCTTTTAACCAGTTCTCAATCCATGAAAGGACCTTCCCTTTTATCCCATGACAGCTTAATTTACATAAGAGCCTTTGGTGAGGGACCTTGTCAAAGGCTTTCTGGAAATCTAAGTACACTATGTCCACTGGATCCCCCTTGTCCACATGTTTGTTGACCCCTTCAAAGAACTCTAATAGATTAGTAAGACACGATTTCCCTTTACAGAAACCATGTTGACTATTGCTCAACAGTTTTGTTTTTCTATGTGTCTGACAATTTTATTCTTAACTATTGTTTCGACTAATTTGCCCGGTACCGACGTTAGACTTACCGTCTGTAATTGCCGGGATCACCTCTAGAGCCCTTTTTAAATATTGGCGTTACATTAGCTAACTTCCAGTCATTGGGTACCGAAGCCGATTTAAAGGACAGGTTACAAACCTTAGTTAATAGTTCCGCAACTTCACATTTGAGTTCTTTCAGAACTCTTGGGTGAATGCCATCTGGTCCCGGTGACTTGTTAATGTTGAGTTTATCAATTAATTCCAAAACCTCCTCTAGTGACACTTCAATCTGTGACAGTTCCTCAGATTTGTCACCTACAAAAGCCAGCTCAGGTTTGGGAATCTCCCTAACATCCTCAGCCGTGAAGACTGAAGCAAAGAATCCATTTAGTTTCTCCGCAATGACTTTATCGTCTTTAAGCGCTCCTTTTGTATTTCGATCGTCAAGGGGCCCCACTGGTTGTTTAGCAGGCTTCCTGCTTCTGATGTACTTAAAAAACATTTTGTTATTACCTTTGGAGTTTTTGGCTAGCCGTTCTTCAAACTCCTCTTTGGCTTTTCTTATTACACTCTTGCACTTAAGCTGGCAGTGTTTGTGCTCCTTTCTATTTGCCTCACTAGGATTTGACTTCCACTTTTTAAAGGAAGTCTTTTTATCTCTCACTGCTTCTTTTACATGGTTGTTGTGGCTCTTTTTTAGTTCTTTTACTGTTTCTTAATTTGGGGTATACATGTGGTATACATTGAAGTTGGGCCTCTATTATGGTGCCTTTAAAAAGGGCCCATGCAACTTGCAGGGATTTCACTTTAGTCGCTGTACCTTTTAACTTTTGTTTAACTAACTCCCTCATTTTTGCATAGTTCCCTTTTTTGAAATTAAATGCCACAGTGTTGGGCTGTTGAGGTGTTCTTCCCCTCACAGGGATGTGGAATGCTATTGTATTATGGTCACTGTTTCCAAGCGGTCTTGCTATAGTTACCTCTTGGACCAGCTCCTGCGCTCCACTCAGGATTAAATCTAGAGTTGCCTCTCCCCTTGTGGGTTCCTGTACCAGCTGCTCCATGAAGCAGTCATTTAAAGTATGGCTAAGGATATGTCCACACTACCTGTTGGATCGGCGGGTAGCGATCGATCTATTGGGGATTGATTTATCACATCTCGTCTAAACGCAATAAATTGATCCCCAAACGTGTTCCCATCAACTCCGGAACTCCACCAGGGCGAGAGGTGGAAGCAAAGTCGATGGGGGAGCTGCGGCCATCGATCCCATGCCGTGAGGACGAGAGGTAAGTTGAAATAAGTTACGTCGACTTCAGCTACGCTATTCTCATAGCTGAAGTTGCGTATCTTACATCAAACCCCGCCCCCCAGTGTAGACCGGGTGTAAGACTCATCATTCCTGTAATCCTTTTCAGCAGTCTTGTCTTATCTCTACCATTTAAACTAACCTCCACATGAGTTCAAGAGGACCCATTGCTGACAACTGTTGTCAGAGAAGGTTCAGTTTCCTAGTGTAATGCATACCATTGCTTACCCCATCCTATACAGAAATCATGGTAAGGACTGATTATATATAAAGTGAATATAGAGCTTAGTGGTGGTCTTACCATGTTGTGTGAATGATCTGTAATTTTAGTCTGTTTTGTAAGGGGAAACATAAACTATTTTTTAAGGTTTTCAAAAATGCTAATAAAGAGCATTAGTTTCATAGCTGAATTTAATGGAATGGAAGTGTATTCTTAAAGAATCTACTGTTGTGTATCTTACATATCTCTTAAACTGATTTAACTCACTTGAGTCATTCAGGCTTTAAGTGGTCTCAAATGATTGACATAAGTAGAGCAGATAGTTTAAGTACTTCTCTTTAGAGGTTTTATTGGTATAATTACTGCTGCTTACTGGGAGGCTTTAGCCATCTGCCAGCTGAGCTTGATAGTTAGCAGAAAGGAATTTTATGGCTCTGCATTTGAGTAATGGTCTAATTTTCTATGTAACAGATTTAGAAGACTAACCACTATTGCCTAAAACCATAGGAGGGGCAGCTGAGTGAGCAGACTGAGGGAAGACATTTCTGATTGTATGATGCAAGTTCTTTCCTCAACTCTTTGCATGAATTTCATGCTAGGTGACAAAGCTGTTGCTATAGAAACAGATAGTCCAGCTCCAGAGAATGCAAATAGAATGCTAATCTGATATGAGGAGTTGCAGCTTTTGTCCAAAGGTAGTTGTAAGAGGGAGTAACAAGAAAAGGAAATAACATCCCAGTGTTCTAGATGAGTGTGTCCGATCTGTTCTGGTGTCATAATTTTGGATACTTGACAATGCATAACTGGGAATGAGATCCTATTGTTACAGTTGCTGATAGTAATTAGAAATCTTCCCTCACTGCTTCAAGGTGCTGAAAATGTCTTAGCCAAACTATTGTCTTTGTCATGTTGGAGAACGAAGGTTAAGAAAAAACTGGCATGCCATTTGATCAGCCTTTGACAATGCCCTCTTCTAAAAAAAAAATAATAATTTAATAAAAAGTATGGTAACTTATGTTAAGTTTCACTAATTACCAAAATGGGTACATAGTGGTTAGTATTAAAGTGAAAATTACTTGATCAAAATAAATTTAACTTTTAATTAAACTGCTTCATAAGGCAACTTCTTATGCTTCCAGATCTACAATAAAATAGATCTGGATCCACAAAAAGTTGTCCATGAGTCAAATTTAGTCTATAACTAAAAGTTGTCCTCTGTCCATCTTCACTACAGAGACAGCCTATGGAGACATGCAGCAATTTGTAGTTGTGACCTATTGATCCAAATGACCTGGCCATTGCTTGATAGGACTTGATAGGTCTTAATAGGACCATCCTTTCCATATTAAATGTCTTTGGTTAGAGTTTTTTCCACTAGACAAGTAAATCGTAGCTCTTTTGGGTCTTTTTGGTGAAGGCTTGACAACATTTTGCCTGCAGTTTTTTTAGCTACTATCACTAAACCTCCAGATAAGCATTTGGAGTTCTGTTTGGTTTGTTTACATAAAGTAGTTCATGATTCTTAAATCTGAGAGCTTGGTGATTTCCACTAAACTCTAACATTGCAGAGGAATCTGCATTTTATTCTGATCTATGATCCTGGGAGTACCAATCTTGCACATTGGCCTTTGTTTTTGCACAGAGCTAATGTCTAATCTAGCCATAGTCATTGCAAAGATTTGACATGTCCAGTTTGCATAGAGATTAGTGAAATTCGTTACACTGTTTGTTACAATTCTTTGATTTCTCTTTATACAGACGCTTCTTAGAAAATAGCACCACTCATAATTCTTTTCTTCCTTTCCTTACAAGTTAACCCTTCTTTGTTTTAAATTAGATTCATTCTCCGTAAAATTTGCAAGATCTACAGAATGTTAAAACCTTTTGGTATATCTAAAAGCTCCATGGGATATTTACACATTTAAACTGAGTTACTGTGCCTGAAAAGATTTAAAATGAGCACTGGTACTAAGAGTCAACTGGATATTCAAGAAAAAAAAACAGTTCAATATTAAAGATATTCTATTCACATCTAATTACAAAGAAAAAATTAGAGCCCTGTTCGGGACTCTCTTTTTTTAGTCTCATCCCAACCCACAATATCCATTCCCACCCTCTCCTGCATTGTTTCTTGCATTTTTATTCTGCTCCCACCTGCAAAAACTTGCCTCTCGCAGAATTTGCGGGATGTAGATTCACCCATGTTGCTTAAAAAAAAAAAAAAGCACATGCACACAAAATCTGTTTATATGTAAAAATGGAATTCAGACACAATTTTTACTATTAAAAGAATAAACAAATCTTGCTTAAACCATGTAAAAAACAATACTTTAACTCTTATTATAATAGACATCAAATCTTTCTATCCCTCACTTAAATTTAAGTTAACTTTTATTTAAAAAAAAAAGCTTTACATTGGTGAAATTCTGTTTATGAAAAACTGCTCTTTTGTATATTACACAGAATGTTTAAATTGCACCACAATTTTGCCTTAAAAGGTGCAGATTTTCTTAATGATAAAAAGTAAGTTGTTTAATAAAAACTGGAATTTTTTTAACCTTCGTAAATCCTCTTAATCACCATTTTTTTAGAACTTTTAAACATACCATTCAAGTTATTTGTATCAGACGTATTATTGCTTTTTAAAAAACATTTAATAGAAAAACTGCTCACAGAACTAGGTTTTTGATAGAAATAATTTTTAAAAAGTGGCTTAAAGTAAGTGGATAATAAGGTCAACTTAAACAGCAGATGTTCCTAAACTTGTGTTTTGTTTTCCTGCACATTACTGCAGTCTGTTTTTATTTTTTGCTCACCCAGTCCCACCCGCAGCAAAGTACATTTTACCCATTCCTGCTATTATGGCAGTAGGACCTGCAGGATCCCAGTCCCGCTGCAGGGCTCTAAAACAAATCACTGATACAAAGATAATTAAAAAAATCAAACTGAAAGCTGCCAACTTAAACTTGGATATAAAGTGGGTAGGTTGAAAGAACCGTTTTTGTATTGAAAGCTCTAACAGAGACATAGGGACTGCCATACTGTATCTGAGCCATGGTCCAACTAGTTATGCACCCATCTTATAGGAGCTCCATGTAGGTTACATTTCCTAGTTTGTTTATGAGAAGGTCATGCGAGACAGTATCAAAAGCTTTACTAAAGTCAAGATATACCATGTCTACCGCTTCCCCACTATCCACAAGGCTTGTTACCCTGTCAAAGAAAGCTATCAGGTTGGTTTGACACAATTTGTTCTTGACAAATCCATGCTGACAGTTACTTAGAATCATAGAAGATTAGGGTTGGAAGAGACCTCAGAAGGTCATCTAATCTAACCCCCTGCTCGTAGCAGGACTAAACTGAACTAAATCATCCCAGCCAGGGCTTTGTCAAGCCAGCCCTTAAAAACCTCTAAGGATGGAGATTCCACCACCTCTCTCCATAACCCATTCCAGTGCTTCACCACCCTCCTAGTGAAATAGTTTTTCCTAATATCCAACCTAGACCTCCTGCACTGCAACTTGAGACCATTGCTACTTGTTCTGTCATCTGCCACAACTGAGATCAGCCTAGCTCCATTGTCTTTGGAACCCCTCTTCAGGTAGTTGAAGGTTGCTATCAAATTCCGCCCCACACACACACTCTTCTTTTCTGCAGACTAAATAACCCTAGTTCCCTCAGCCTCTCCTCGTAAGTCATGTGCCCCCACCCCCAAATCATTTTCTTTGCCCTTTGCTGGACTCAATTTTCCACATCCTTTCTGTAGTGGGGTGCCCAAAACTGGACGCAGTACTCCAGATGTGGCCTCACCAGTGCCAGAGGGGAATGATCACTTCCCTCAATCTGCTGGCAGTGCTCCTATTAATGCAGCCCAATATGCCATTGTCCTTCTTGGCAACAAGGACACACTGACTCATATCCAGCTTCTCATCCACTACAATCCCTATGTCCTTTTCTGCAGAACTGCTGCTTAGCCATTCAGTCCTCAGCCTGAGATTCTTCGGTCCTAAGTGCAGGACTCTGCACTTGTCCTTGTTGAACCTCATCAGATTTCTTTTAGCCCAATCCTCCAATTTTTCTAAGTTACTCTGGATGCTATCCCTACAGCATATCTACCTCTCCCCCCAGCTTAGCGTCCTCCATGAACTTGCTGAGGGTGCAATCCATCCCATCATCCAGATCATTAATGAACTTTAATTAACTTATCACCATATTATCTTCAAGATGTTTGCAAATTGCTTAATATTTATTCCATTATCTCTCCCGGTACAGAAGTTAAGCTGACTGAACTGTAATTCTCTGGGTTGTCCTTATTTCACTTTTTATAGATTGGCACTATGTTTGTTTGTTTTTAAACCTGCTGCCTATTAATTTCATTGGGTGTCCTCCTGTTCTTGTTTTGTGAGACGGAGTAAATAACACTTCCTTATTTACTTTCTCCAGCCCAGTCCTGATTTTATAGACCTCTATCATATCCCTCCTTAGTCTCTTTTCCAAGCTGAAAAGTCGTCTTTTTAATATCTCCTCATACAGAAACTGTTCCATACCACAAATCATTATTGTTGCCATTCTCTGTATCTTTTCCAATTCTAATATATCTTTGAGATGGGGCTACCAGATCTGCACCCAGTATTCAAGATGTGGGCACAACATGGATTTATATAGAGGCATTAAGATATTTTTCTGTCTTATCTTTTTCCTAATGGTTCTTAACACTGTTATCTTTTTTGATTGCAGCTGTACGTTGAATGGATGTTTTCAGAGAACTATCCACAGTGAATCTAAGATTTTTATTGGGTGGGAACAGCTAATTTAAGACTCTTTGATTTTGTATGCATTCCCCATTTTGTAGTTGTGCATTTGATTTTTCCTTCCTGGATGAAGTAGTTTGCATTTATCTTTATTGAATTTAATCTTGTTGAATTCTGTCTAATTCTCCCATTTATCAAGATTGTTTTGAATTCTAATTCTATCCAGCTGTAGGTGTCATCTGTATATTTTATAAGCATACTCTGCACTCCATTCGCCAGGTCATTAATGAAAATATTAATAGTTCTGGACCCAGGGCTGACCCTTGTGAGACCCCACTACGTGCTCTCCTAGCCTGACAGCAGACCATTGATAGCTTTTTCAGTACAGTCTTTCTTCCAGCTGTGCTGTCACTGTGATGTTATTGATATAATCTAGAACCGTATAGAACATGGTTGCAACCAAGGTCCTGTAGTGACACCAAATCTTATGTAAAGGGGGGTCATATAAGGTGTCTAAGACCAGGTTATGGGTTGCTGGTTATGATTATGGTGTCTATATGTATGTATCATTTTGTAGTTGAAGTTATAAGTATTGGCTCTGTACTATCTGTATTTAAAATTTGTGCTGTGTTTCTGGTGGTGTTAGCTTTGTCTCACCTGCTTGATGGCCCATTAAGGACCATCAGCTACACAGTTGACCCATGGAGAGAAGGCAGATATGCCTTGTAACTCAGCAAAGTATGCAGGAACTTGCCCAAGTGACTCCAGACTCCATTTTGCTGTAAAGCCTATAGAAGGCTGATGCCTCATCTCCATCTTGTCTTCATTCCTGCTTCTTACCTCTGGAGGAACTCTGCTACAAAATGAAATTCTGCACAAAGGCCCGATGACCCATCCCACTGGGGGATGTTTTCCAGAGACTTGATTTAAACCTGCAGTTTACTCCGTCACTGCTACAAGCCTGAACTAAGAACTTTGCCATTACTGTATGTAATGGATTCCATTTAACCAATTCTAGCTCTCATCTCTACCTTTTTCCCTTTGTGAATAAACCTTTAGATTTTAGATTCTAAAGGATTGGCAACAGTGTGATTTGTGGGTAAGATCTGATGTGTATATTGACCTGGGTCTGGGGCTTGATTCTTTGGAAGCAAGAGAAGCGTTTTCTTTTATTGGGGGGTTGGTTTTCATAACCATTCATCCCCAGGATGAATGGGACTGGTGGTGATACTGGGAGACTGGAGTGTCTAAGGAAATGGCTTGTGTGACTTGTGGATAGCCAGTGAGGTGAAACCCAAGTCCTTTTTGTCTGGCTGGTTTGGTTTGCCTTAGAGGTGGAAAACCCCCAGCCTTGGGCTGTAACTGCCCTGTTTAAGCAATTGGTCCTGAATTGGCACACTCAGTTGGGTCTCACCAGAACTGCATTGTCACAGTCACCTTTTATTTAGTTATTTCATTTAGACTGTGTTTCTCTAGTTTGCTTAACAGAATGTCATGTGGGACTATGTAAAAAGCCTTACTGAAATGAAGATATAGCACATCTACAACCTCCTCCCTATCCACTAGGCCTGTCAGAGAAACAGGGTGGATTTGATTTAAATCACTAATCAGGAAGACTTGATTTAATCATGGATTTCTACATAAAAATGAATTCTTGTTGGTGGTTATAACCCTAATACATATTCTTCACAATTCAGAGAGAGATGTTTGTTTCATTTTTAGAAAGTACACCCTATACATTTTTAAGTGATTTATTTTGAGAACTTTTCAGATTAGTTTTACAGGTATATCAGAAAATGATTGTTTGGTTATTTCATTTACCAAAGGTAATTGACGTAGGTATTTATAAAGTCATTTGGAGGTGAACTATGTCCAGTTCAACAGGTTAATCATTAATATTTGGAGGATTTTCTTGCTGTGCTGTATTAGGAGGAGAACATCACCGGACACACATTTTAAATTATTTTATTTAACTAAAACAGTGTTATGTATTCAACAGCAAACATAATCTTTTAGCAAAACAAGCATATGAATTTTGAATTTAAAAAAAAATCCAGGTCACCATGAGAAACTTAAAATAGTGGCTTGTGCAGCTAACTCAGTCATCTTCACCTTCATTTTCCTGTTTATTCATAATCTGGAAAAGGAAAATCAAGCTGTCCTGCTTTTTCAGGTCCCCAACGATTTCTCAGTTTGGAATGAATTAGTCTAAAGGAAGAAAATATTCTTGCTACGCCAGCAGAAGAAGCTACTGCTGTTAAAAGTGAGATTATCACTTCAGCAGTCTCTGAATCCAAGTGCTTAAGTGACTTGCAGTTCACTGGTGTAGTTTTCTTTAAAACATCAGGAGCAAACATATATTTCTTGAATGGTTCTTATGCCCAAACTGGGTCTCTTTTACAGCCTGCTGCCATTTATAGGTTTTCCCTTCTAGTGAGAGAATGGTATGATAGATCTCAAATCAGTGAAGGCTACACTCAGGAAGACGCCAAGACATCTGGAATATGCTGCTCAAACAGTTTCACTTATCCAGATCTGTTCTGGCCCCAACAGTCTTGTATTCATTGAACTTTTTGAAATGTTTCACTTTTAGAGAGAGGTAAGGGATTGACTCTGTGTACACAAATTTGCAGAGGGACAATAGAGTTGAGGTCTGTTATTGCTCACCTCTGTATATTTATTTATTTATTTAAAAAGCATTTTTGCTGTTAACTCTGGAGAGACAAACCCACAGTTCGAGAACTGCAAAACTAAACATCTCTGATGGTATCTTCTAGATTGAGCACGGAGTCCCATTGGGTAGATAAAAGATTAACCTAAATAATCTATACAGAAGCCCCTGGACCTCCATAAGATTGGGTCACTAATCCATTAACTATTGGAACTCATTTACAAACTTTCCTTAAACATTACATGAATATATTATCTCATACTATAGAATCAGAATTTGTAATCCCTGTTCCATGATGAGATCTTTGAGCTATAATGTATCTTAATTAAACTATCTTTGGATTTTTCCTCAAAAAGCAATTTATCAAAAAAATCCAATTTTTTAAATTTTTTTTAAATCATTGATTTTTATCCACCCTGCAAAGAAAATTAGGTTGCTTTGGCATCATTTGTTCTTGACACATCCAAACTAATTATTCCTTGTAACCCTAATATCCTCCAGATGCTTATAAATTGGTTGTTTAAGAATTTGTTCCAATATCTTTTCAGATATTGAAGTTAGGCTGACTAATCTATAATTCCCTGGTTCCTCTTTGTTCTCCTTTTTAAAGATAGGTACTATGTTTGCTCTTCTGTAGTCTTCTGGGATCTCGCTCATCTTCCAGGAATTCTCAGAGATAACTGCTAATGGTTCCAAGATTGCTTCAGCTAGTTCCTTAAGTACCCTAGGAGGAAGTTCATCAGGCCCTGCTGACCTGAACACATTTTGTGTTTTCTAAATAGCCTTTGTCCTATTCCCCCTACTTTAGCTTTAATTTGTTCTCCCTTTATTAATATGAATTGGTGAATATCTAGTCACCATTGTCCCTTTTAATGAGGAGTGAAGCAAAATAGGCATTTAAACACCTCAGTCTTCATCATGTCATCAATTGTTAGCCCTGCTAAGTAGAGGACCTACACTTTCCTTCATCTTTCTCTTGTTCCTAATGTATTTAAAAAATCTTTGTATTTGGTTTTTATGTCCCTTGCTATGTGTAACTCATTTTGTACCTTAACTTTTCTGATTTTGTTCCTATATGCTTGTGCTATTCGTTTGTACTCCTCCTCCTTAGCAGCTTATCCATTTTTCCATATTTTGTACGATATCATTTTAATTTATTTTTAATATTCAGGTCATTAAGGAGCTCCTGATGGAGCCATATTGGTCCCCTACTATTCTTCCTATCTTCCCTTTGCATCAGGATAGCTTGTAGTTGTGCTTGTTTGAATCCACATTTGCCCCATTTTTATAAAGTAGTGAATAGTAATGACCAAAACCTCTGTATCAGATGACCTAATTACTAAGGTTCCTTTGACACTAGGAGACCCAAAAACCATATTGGCAAGTACAGCATGCGGAAGCATACTTCTTGCTCAAGTAATGTTCCTGTGGGTGCTCCACTTGAGGTGTGTATGCATCTTCAATTGGAGATTTTAGGTTGAAGTGCCCATTCGGCCTGTGCGTATGCTGTACTCTGCCTCTGCACCATATAAAGCTATATGGGCAAACTGCTCCCAGTTCCTTCTCAACTTCCTTGATTCAAGACAGAGCCTCAGCAGTGTCTGAATTGAGATTACGTCACATATAGTTTTACTTACTCAGTTGCAGTAGTGCTATCAGTGAGTAATAATAGTAGTGTAAGGACTGTTGTCCTTTCTGTCTTTTTTGGAACTTTAGATTGCTGGAGAGTATGCCTGGCCGTCTGAGCTTTCAGTGTTGCCTATTGTGCTAGGAAGCTATCTTGGTGAGTGACAGGCGCTCCTTGGGGAGTCAGACATTCCCCAAAAGTATAATTTTGCCTAGCAGTAAAATTGAGAACCATAAAGAAACTGAAGATTAAATTGTACCTCATGATGATGGAGCGCTCCCAATGTCTCGCCTCTGTCCCACGCCAGGGGACCCTGCCTGTACACCAGTCACCAAGCAAATCGAGTGCCTCAGCCGCTTCAGCACAACATTCCCCTAGAGTTTCTAAGGCCTTGTCTACACTGGCAAGTTTCTGCGCAGTAAAGCAGATTTCTGTGGTGTAACTCCTGAAGTGTACACTCTGCCAAGTCACTGTGTGCACAGAAACTCCTCAGTTGCAGCATTGCAAAAAAAACCACCTCAATGAGAGTCATAAACCTTACAGCGCAGAGGATCCAGCGCTGTATTGGCAGTGTAAACACATTGCAGCGCAGAAAGCAATCAGTTGGTCCGCAGAAGTGTCCCATAATCTCTCAAATGGCAGCTCTGCTTGTTGTTTTGAACTTGTATGGCTGCCCTGAAGGCGTGCACCCCTCCCTTTTCAATGCTCCGTTTCTGACTGCTGGCCCTTTCACGCTGTGCTTATCTGCTCTGGGACACAAAGCAAACCATAATTGTGGAATGCTCATGCTGTTGAACACCGTGGGAGGGGCACAGCTTGACATCAGCACCCCCCTTCCTCTCTGCTCTGCATAGCAAGGAGGAGGCTCCCAGGAGCAGCTCCAAGGCAGGAGCAGCATGGCAGAGGGACACCTGAAGTGCGCGGCCCGGCCATACAGCCATACAGCTTAGAGGGAACTTAGATCAGCCTCTCGGGAGCTTACTTTCTGGGTGTCTGAAACATCGCTGCAGATACCCTCAGCATATGCTTCTCTCAGGATCATGAATGGGTGATAGATCCCATTGTACTCCATTGCATATTTCATTATTGAGGTGTCCCACAAATAGACCTGTTCTCCATGATGAGAAACAGGAAGTGCTTGTACTTGTGCTCGAGTGGGGGACTGGGCTGCCATTCCTTGGTGTAGCTGAGGCCTGAAGTGACATGAGCAATTAACACATGGAGGGAGGCCTCATTTTTTGGAGGATAGAATTAGGGAGATAAGCAGATCATTAGGCTGAAAATAGCGTTTGTGCTAAATAAGATAAGTAAATAGCTCTGTAGACTAAAAAGACAGAATGTCTGCACCAGCTCAGATAAGAGGTAGAACACCCAAGGAACCATTTACTTTGAATAAAATAACTATGGACAAGATAAGTAAGGAATGTAGAGAAGAGGCGGTAGAGTAGGTGGAGCATGTACAGAGCATGCTGCACAGGGATTGGTTCTTGCAATGCAATCAACCCAATCCCAAAAAGTGATGCAATGTATAGTACAGTAGAACCTCAAAGATACGAACACCAGAGTTACGGACTTAACAGTCAACCGGACACATTGGAACCGGAAGTAATCAATGAGGCAGCAGAGGAGACCCCAAAAACCAACAGCAAATACTGTACTGCCTGGGGGCTTTAACCTTATAAATCTGCTTCTGGAAGACTTGATATTCTTTTTTGAGTGCTTGCGTGTGTCCATTCCATATTAGCGGTGTGTGTTTTGCCACATGCACCAGTGCCGGAAGCTTTTCCCTCAGCAGTATCTGTAGTAGACCAGCTCTGGTGCTCTCTGAGTGGCACCCACATGGCGTGGTATAAGAGGCGCCACCGGCTCCTCCCTCCTCCATTCCTTCTTGCTGCCAGTGATGGTGCTGGAGTGTTTGCTGCTTCAGCTGGCATTGTTTTGTTCTGTGTTCTTGCAAACGTTAAAAACCTGCAATATAGTTGTATATAGTTAAGTTTATTAGTTACCCTTAGTAGTAGTTCACAAACTTTGTCTGAAAGAGGATTCAGCATGGGATGGGGCATACCCCGGTCCCCAGGCTTTAAACCCAGTGATTGCTGCAAACGGCCTGTGCCCATCAGAGGTCCACATACCAACTGCCTAAGGTGCTTAGGCGAAGGGCACATAAGTGACAAGTGCCGTATTTGCACGTCCTTTAAACCTAGGATGAAGAAGGAGCGCGATATCCATCTGAAAGTGCTCCTAATGGAGTTGACGTTCACTTAGGCAGTGGTCCAACTCCTCACCGAGCACCACAGCCTCTGTGCGCAGTGCTCTGCCAATGCCATCCATGAGCCGGCACCGATCGTCCTCTACAGTTCTGATCAAGAAGACAAAAAAGGCTGTGCAGGGAGGATCTCCTACCTCCCATAAGGGAAAGAAGAGGGGTGGGGGCAAGCCATGACCTATATTGGGCAGCTCAACACCCTCTTCAGGAATTCTGGCTCCAACTCAAGTAGAGTGGTACAGCTCATCCCATACTTTGCCTGCAGCTCCAGACAGCGGTGCAGGCCCCAGCCAGCTTCTGGTGCTATCGATGCTCCAAGCCCTACAAGCAGCTCAGGAGATCCTGATGCTCCTGGTGCTGCCCACATTAGCTCCAGCATTACCCCGGTCTTGGGGAATACCCACATTGGGACCTATGTGTGTCTCCTCATCACAGCGGCACCATTCCATGCAGGGGCCATTGATTTGAGGGACTCGAGGCATACCTTGCCGGTAGATTGGTGCAGACTTTCTGAGGGGTGTGCCACCCGGCAAGAACTCCCGGACCGGTCTCAACCATCACCAAGGGCCCAGGACCGATCGAGGATCAGAGATCACAGATCGACAGACTGTCATCGCCCATCTCCAAGCAGTAGTTCACCTTACACAGGAAGATCCTCCTGGCAGCTGGCCCATATTTACTCTCGGTCCCATTCAACATCCCAGTGCCGTTCGAGTAATGCGAGTCATGGATCGCCAGGTGTCAGATGCAGATCTGCTGAATGCTGTCAGTCCCCCAGATCCTGACCAAGACATCTGTCTCGCTCGGACAGGTTGGCTTTGGGATGCAGTGACTGGCATCGGTTGGACAAGAGCCACCTCTCCGCCCGATCTTGGTCACCCAGTACTGACCGCTCCATTTATACCTCTGGCATGGAGCGAGCTTCTGCGACTGTGGGGCGAGCCCTGGTACGTGCAGTGCTGTGTACATCATCATCACTGAAACCTGTCCCGTGGCCCCAAATGCAGTAGATGGCGTCATGGTACCCGTGGAATCCTTGGGGGTTCACCTAACCACCTCAGGCTGCCCGGTTGGTGTTGGGATCCTCAGAGAGGCCAGCAGCTTTGGTATCCCATCCCCCTCCGGTGCTCGTGGCTTTGGGTAAGACCTCACAGGTCCAGGAAGACCCAGGGGAGCAAGCTGCTCTTCTACCAGCGGAAGTGGAGCTTGCCGCACCACTGGCATCGACCTCGTCATTGCCAGACCAAGCTATCATGGAGTCCCCTCACCCAGTTCCTCAGGAAGATGCCAAAGCGCACCAGAACTTTTGAAGAGGGTCACCTCCAACCTGGGGCTTCAGGCAGAGAAACTGGAAGAGCCCTCAGATTTTGTTTGACGTCCTCTGCTCATCAGCTCCTGCCAGAATAGCCCTACCCCTTCATGAAGGTGTTCCCAAAATCACTAATGCCCTGTAGCAGACTCCCTCTTCCCTGGTCTCTATCTCTAAGAGGGCTGAACACAAATACTTTGTGCCAGCCAAGAGGCATGAGTACTTATACTCACCATTTGTCCCCAATTCCCTTATGGTAGAGGTGGTTAACCACAAAGAGAGGTGAGGACAACCCGGGCCACCCCAAAAAATGAAGATTTGAGGAGGCTGGATCTTTTTGGACGTAAGATTTATTAGTCTTCTAGCCTTCAGCTGAGAGTGGCCAATCACCAAGCCCTCCTTGGCCAATATGACTAATATGTGGCAAGCTATGGCCAAGGTCGAAGGGTTGCTTCCTGAGGCTTCCAAGAAGGAGTTCTGAGCGATCCTCCATGAGGGCATGACCACAGCCAGGGTGGCCATCCAGGCCGCAATGGACGAGCCTCATGGCTACTCCTCTCTGGGTTGTTCTCTGAGGCTCAGCAGTCAATTCAGGACTTGCCCTTCGACAGCTGAGCCCTATTTGTGGAGCAAACAGACAATAAATTGCACGGCCTCAAGGACTCCCACACCACCCTGAAAACCCTGGGTCTTTACATCCCAGCCCCAGCGTGTAAGCGGTTCAAGCCTCAGGGCCAGGGAGCCAGCCTTAGCAGGACCAGCTCCACAAATGAGCCCAGGGCTACAAGCACCATCCGAGCCACCTGCCTTCACCCTCTGCCTAGTCAGGCTCGACCCCTACCAAACAAGGGGCCAAATGGTCATTCTGAGGGTGTGCCCGAGGGCAACCTACCGGACTATTCCCTGAATCCATCTATCCCAGTGTTCTACCGCCTTTCCCTTTTCATCCCTATTTGGACCGCTATAACCTCAGACTGATAGGTCCTCAGCACAGTGGAGCAGGGTTATATCCTCTAGTTCTTTTATATCCCTCCTTCCCACCTGCCTTTCCTGTCCCTCTCCAGGGACCTGTCTCACGAGAGTCTCCTTGCTCAGTAGGTAAAGTTGCAATGGAGGAAGTTCCTCTCGAATACAGGAACAAGGGGTTCTATTCCAGTCACTTTTTAATCCCAAAGGCTGAGGGAGGTCTATGGCCCATCCTGGACTGCGAGACCTCATCAAGTACCTAAAGAAGCTAAAGTTCTGCCTGGTTTCATTGGCTTCTATTATCCCTTCCCTGAATCTGGGAGACTGGTATGCAGTCCTTGACTTGAAGAACACATACTACCACATATCAATCTTCTTCTTCGAGTGATTGCTCATATCCATTCCAGTTAGGTGTGTGCGCGCGCCGCATGCACGTTCGTCGGAAGACTTTTTACCCTAGCAACACTCGGCGGGTTGGCTGGGCGCCCCCTGGAGTGGTGCCGCTGTGGCACCGGATATATACCCCAGCCGACCCGGCCACCCTTCAGTTGCTTCTTACCGCCCATGTCGGTCGTTGGAACAGTGGAGTGCGGCTTAGCTGATCTCCACCTTCCCTAGCTACTCGTAGTTTTCTCGTTGTTGTCATATACATAGTTGTTGTTCTTGTAGAAATAGATAGATAGATTTAGTTGTAAGTTCTTAAATTAATAGTATAGTTAGTTATTACTAGTTAGCGGGGTTCGGGGAGTAGCCCCTTCCCCGCACCCGGTGCTGGAGCTCATGCCCGGCTCACCGGGTTTCATACCATGCTCGGCCTGTCACAGGCCGATGCCAACAGGAGACCCACACAACTCCCTGTTTTGAAGTGCCTCTGGGAATCGCACTTAACTGCTAAGTGCTCAATTTGCAAGGCTTTCAAGTCACGAACTAAAAGGAGCGGGACATCAGACTAAAACAGCTCCTCATGGAAGCGGCCTTGACACCGCCACCTTCGGCACAGAGTGCTGGTCAGTCGGTGAGCAAAGGCACCCCCACGGCACCGGATCACACAGGTACCCCTAAAGACTCTCGGCACCGGCCACCACCGGCACCGAAGTCAACTCCGTGTCGCTCCCTCTCCCCGAGGTCGAAGAAGGCTAAGACTCTTGCTGCTTTGGCAACGCTCACGCCGCAGCCAGAGAGTGCACCTAGATCGGACTGCCTGGCGCTGATACCTGCCGCGGCACCGACGAAATCGGCACCGTCGATTCCGGTCCCGCGAGGGCCATGGAGTCCGGCGCCTGATAGCTCCCTGGTGCGCACTGCAGTAGAGCTCACCATGCCACCCACGCCAGAGGCTTTGTCGGCGGCGAGAGACTTGATCGCCCTCACGGATATGGCACTCCCCCTACCCCCGGAACCGCCAGTCCGGGTAATCCAATCTCTGGGCAAGCCGACCCTGACCAGACCATCGTCTGTCGGCTCAGCGGACCGGCACCACTCAAGATTGTGGTCCCCCAGGCATTCTCGGTCGAGACAACGCGCCCACTCTCTACGCCGCTCGCAGTCCCGGCACAGTTCCTCTACGCGGCACCGGTCGGACTCACGCTCTCCACCTCACTATTCGCGGAACCACTCTAGTTCCTGGCACCGACCCAGGCACCGTACCTCTCGGAGACGTTCACGCCGCAGGGACTCGAGATCCCAGTCGACCTCCCGGCACTGGTCTGGTCGCAGGCCCTGGTCTCAATCACTGTACTGTTCTGAATTCCAGCACCAGTCCCCGCTAAAGAGGGGAGCAAGGTCCATCGGAACTTCAGGTCAAGGTTTCTCTGCTCCTCCATGGCCATCCAGGCAGACGTTGGTGTCCTCCCACGCAGACAGTTACTACTACCAGGACCGTGATACGGAGGTGCCTACCGGGGTCTTCCAGGACGTCCGGTCTCAGGACACGGGACCTCAACAGTGGTCCTTTTGGACACCCTGGGCGTACCACCAGGCCCAAGGTGCTCCTTTGGCCCAGACCCGCTCCGCTCCCTCAGAGCATCGGGCACCAGAGGCCACCATTAGCTGTCCCCCTTCAGCTGGGACAGAGGAGCAGATGATCCATCCACCAGGCTCCCCGGTACCACTAGAGCAAGAACCGACCAATGAGCAAGAGGCCATTCAGGAACCCTCTCATCTCCGGAGTGTCATCCTCTTCTTCTCCAGATGAGGCGGAGGCAGGGACCTCGTCATCAGGGCCCTCGCCGATAGACCTCAGAGCTCATCAAGATCTCCTTGGGAGGGTGGCGCTCAACATCAACCTCCCAGAAGAGGAAGTCCCGGAGGTCGAGGACCCCGTCGTGAGCATCCTGTTGGCGGATGCCCCCACTAGGGTGGCTCTGCCTTTCATTAAGACCATCCAGGCCACTGCTGACACCTTATGGCAGTCCCCAGCCTTCATTCCCCCTACGGCAAAGGGAGTCGAGAGGAAATACATTGTACCCTTTCAGGGGTACGAGTACTTATATGTCCACCCTCCTCATTAGTTGTCCAATCGGTCAACAAAAGGGAATGCCATGGCCAACAGGCACCAGCCCCCAAATCAAAGGAGGCTAGGCGGATGGACCTACTGGGCCTCAAGGTGTATTCGGCAGCTGCCCTGCAGCTCTGGGTGGCCAATCAGCAGGCTCTTCTGAGCCATTGTAGCTATAACACCTGGGCGAAGGTGGGTAGATTCACAGAGCTACTACCCCCGGACTCGTGCCAAGAATTTGCCGCATTCCTTGAAGAAGGTGGCTAGAACCTCCCTCCAGGCTTCTCTCGATGCGGCCGACTCGGCCGCCAGAGCTCTGGCCTCAGGTATCACCATGAGGCGTATCTCCTGGCTCCAGGTCTCCAACCTGCCACCCGAGCTCCAATACACCATCCAGGACTTAGCCTTTGATGGCAAGGGTCTCTTCTCTGAGAAGACTGACCCCAGGTTGCAGAGTTTAAAAGACAACAGGGTTATCATGCGCTCGTTGGGCATGCATACGCCTGTGACCCAACGCAGACCCTTGCGGCCTCAACCCCACCGGCCGTACATTGTGCCCTGGCACAGGCAAGACTTCAACAGAAGGTGCAGGCGGGGTGGCCGTAGATGCCAGTCTGGGCCCCAAGGGGGTCAAAACGATGGCCCCCCAAAAGCACCTCCGGGGCCTAAGTCTACCTTTTTGAAGGTGCGCACGAGGATGGCGTACCAGTTTCAGGACAGGATCCTTCGCCAACCGCCTCTCCTACTTCCACCCGGTGTGGTCCCAACTGGCCTCAGATATCTGGGTTCTACGCACAGTGAAACAAGGATACCACCTCCAATTTGTTTCATCCCCGCCTTCCCACCCCCCAACCCAGTCCCTCTTCAGGGACCCCTCTCACAAGCAAGTCCTCTTACAAGAGGTGCAGTCTCTCCTTGCCGCAGGAGTAATAGAGGAGGTACCACCAGACGAGAAGGGAAAAGAGTTTTACTCCCGCTACTTTCTGATCCCCAAGTCCAAGGGAGGCCTCAGGCCTATCCTAGACCTGCGAGGCCTCAACAAGTTTATGATCAAGTTGAAGTTCCGCATGGTCTCCTCGGGGGACTGTTGTCCCATCCTTGGATCCTGGAGACTGGTATGCCGCCCTCGACATGAAGGACGCATACTTCCACATCACAATCTTCCCTCCGCACAGGAGGTATCTTCACTTTGTGGCCAATCACCAGCACTTCCAATTTACTGTCCTCCCCTTTGGCCTCTCACGGCCCCAAGGGTGTTTACGAAGTGCATGGCCGTCGCGCCGCCTACCTCCGCCGGCAGCAGATACATGTATTCCTGGACGACTGGCTCAACCGTCATCTTCACACCCCTTACTTTTTTTTTTTTTTTTTTTTTTTTTTTTTTTTTTTTTTTTTTTTTTTTTTTTTTTTTTTTTTTTTTTTTTTTTTTTTTTTTTTTTTTTTTTTTTTTTTTTTTTTTTTTTTTTTTTTTTTTTTTTTTTTTTTTTTTTTTTTTTTTTTTGTTTTTTTTTTTTTTTTTTTTTTTTTTTTTTTTCCGACTGGCTCACAAGGGAACCTCCCAGACTCAGGTCCGAACAGCACGTGGGCATAATCACGGACCTATTCCCGGTTGGGGCTGCTCCTCAATGCGGAAAAGTCCACCTGGTCCCCACACAAGGCTGGACTTCATAGGGGCAACCCTGGACTCCCTCTCGAGCCAGGGCTACCTCCTCAGCCACGTTCCAGATGATTGCGACGATCATTCGAGGTCTGCAGACCTCCCAACCACCACTTGGCTCGCACACGTGTCTTGGCCTACTAGGCCACATGGCCACATGTACTTATGTGACCAATATATGCCAGGCTCCGCCTCCGGCCCCTTCAAACGTGGCTCAATTCGGTCTACCGTCCGGGCAGGGACCCAATAGACATTCTGGTGACAGTTCCCCGAGCACCTTACGCTCCTCGACTGGTGGCTAACTCCCTCCCTGGTGTGTGCAGGGCTACCGTTCCATCCACCACAGCCCTCACTGTCCCTGACGACAGATGCATCATCTCTCGGTTGGGGGGCTCACCTAGGTCACCTTCGTACCCAGGGCCTTTGGTCATCGCAGGAGCTGACGCTCCACATAAACGTCCGAGAGCTGAGAGCAGTCCGCCTCGCATGTGCCAGGCGTTCCAGCAACATCTTCACATGGCCGTTGTGTCTCAGTGTTTACAGACAACACAACGGCCATGTATTATATCAACAAACAGGGAGGGACTCGCTCTCTCCCCTGTGTCAAGAGACCATTCGACTCTGGGACTTCTGCATAGCCCACTCAATAGACCTGGTGGCGTCCTTTCTCCCAGGGGTTCGGAACACTCTGGCGGATCAGCTGAGCAGATCCTTCCTCTGTCACGAATGGTCGATAAGACCAGACGTTATTCATTCGATCTTCCAGAGGTGGGGTTTTCCCCTCATAGACCTGTTCCTCTCGCACGAACAGGAAGTGCCAAGCGTTCTGCCCTTCCAGGGTCTTTCACCGGGGTCGATCACGGACGCATTCCTCATGTCGTGGAGGCACCACCTGCTCTATGCCTTCCCACCGTTCCCTCTGGTTCACAAGGTCCTAATAAAACTCCGCAGGGACAGAGCGCATCTAATTCTGATTGCGCCAGCGTGGCCCAGACAGCACTGGTACACCACCCTGCTCGACCTGTCCATGGCCAGCCCAGTTACCCTGCCACTCCTTCCAGACCTCATAACGCAGGACCACGGCAGTCTTCGCCACCCAGACCTGCAGGCCCTTCACCTCACGGCATGGCTCCTGCATGGCTGAACACATCGGAGTTACGCTGTTCCGCTCCGGTACAGCATATTCTCTCCTTAGTAGCAGAAAGCCTTCCACTCGGTCACGTACCTGGCAAGTGGGAAACGTTTCTCCTGCTGGTGTTACAACACGCAGAAGGTTACTCCTTCTGAGGTCTCGATCCCTGCTGTTCTGGACTACCTCTGGTCTCTTAAGCAACAGGGCCTGGCGATATCTTCTCTGAGGGTGCACTTGGCGGCTATCTCCACATTCCATCCTGAAGAAAGTGGCCACTCCTTGTTTTCCCACCCCTTAGTTACTAGATTTCTTAAGGGCCTGGAGCGCCTCTACCCCCCAATACGCCGCCCTGCCCCCAGCTGGGACCTCAACTTATTCCTAAGCAGACTTATGCATCCGCCATTTGAGCCATTGGCGACTTGCTCACTCTTGTACCTGTCGTGGGAGATAGTCTTCCTAGTGGCCATTATATTGGCCAGAAGGGTTTCCGAACTTCGAGCGCTTATGGTGGACCCACCGTATACTGTCTTTCACAAGGACAAGGTACAGTTGCGACCTCATCCGGCGTTCCTCCCGAAGGTAGTGTCGGCCTTCCATACCAACCAGGACATCTTCCTCCTGGTCGTCTTTCCGAAGCCTCACTCTTCTCGACAGGAGCAGCTGTTACACTCCTTAGATGTCCGTAGGGCGCTCGCTTTTTATATCGAGCGGACGAAGCCCCTCCGGAAATCCCCCCAGCTGTTCGTGGCAGTCGCTGAACAGATGAAAGGTCTACCAGTCTCCTCCCAGAGGATCTCCTCTTGGGTAACAGCGTGCATATGCACATGCTATGACCTGGCTCGTGTCCCTTCGGGCCATCTCGCTGCGCATTCTACCAGAGCTCAGGCTTCATCAGCCGCTTTCCTGGCCCACGTGCCTATCCATGAGATATGCCGCGCAGCGACCTGGTCATCGGTCCACACCTTTGCTTCACACTATGCTCTGGTTCAGAAGTCTAGAGATGATGCAGCCTTTGGCGCAGCAGTTCTGCACGCTGCCACATCTCACTCTGATCCCTCCTCCTAGATAAGGCTTGGAAATCACCTAACTGGAATGGATATGAGCAATCACTCGAAGAAGAAAAGACGGTTACTCACCTTTGTAACTGTTGTTCTTCAAGATGCGTTGCTCATATCCATTCCAAACCCACCCTCCTTCCCCACTGTCGGAGTAGCCAGCAAGAAGGAACTGAAGGGTGGCTGGGTCAGCTGGGGTATATATCCGGTGCCATAGCGGCGCCACTTCAGGGGGTGCCCAGCTGACCCACCAAGTGTTGCTAGGGTAAAAAGTCTTCTGACGAACGTGCACGCAGCGCGCACACACCTAACTGGAATGGATATGAGCAACACATCTCAAAGAACAGCAGTTACAAAGGTGAGTAACCGCCTTTTTCAAGGACATAGACGCTTCTTCCGGGTTTACAATGGGGCCCCACCACTACCAGTTTGTGGTCCTCCCATTCAGCCTGGCAACAGCACCAAGAGTGTTCACCAGGTGCATGTTGGTGGTAGCAGCTTACCTGAGGCAGCGGGGTATCCAGATCTACCCATACCTCGATGACTGGCTTGTCAAGGGCAGCTCCAGGTCTCAAGTCCAAAGGGATGTCGTGGTTTTCAAACCACGTACCACTCTCTGGGCCCATTGGTAAATGACAAAAAATAGACCTTAATGCCAGTACAGAAGATAGAGTTCATCGACGAGGTCCTCGACCTGCACCAGAGTGTTCCTGCCGTTGGAAAGGTTCCACACATTGACGAATCTCATTGCAGAAGTCTTTGCATTCCCCCTGACTACAGCTAGGGTTTGTCTGCACCTGCTTGGTCACATGGCAGTGTGCACTTACGTGGTCCGCTATGGCAAGTTCCAGATGTGGCCCTTGCAACAATGGCTGGAGGTGGTCTATTCCCAGTCCCAAGACCCCCTGGAAAAGATCATTACCATTCCCCAGGCGATACATACCTCACTGCGATGGTGGACCGACCGCAGGACAGTCCTGGAGGGGATTCCATTTTGACAACACCCCCCTCACTCCATCAAGTTGGTGTCGGACGCCTTGGCTACCGCCAGACACAGAGGATGTGGTCCTTGGAGGAGGTGAAGTTGCACATAAACATCAAAGAGCTCCAAGCAGCCTGTCTGGCATTCGGAATCTTCCTGCCCCACTTGTTGGGCCAGGTGGTATGAGCCCTGACGGACAGTACAGCCTCACCATTCTACATCAGCAGGCAAGGGTGAAGCGGGCTTGTCAGCTCTCTGTCAAGAGGCACTCTCATCTGTAGGACTTCTGCATCAGCCACGAAATTCGCCTGGAAGCTTGTCACCTTCCCAGTGTCAAGAATATGTTTACAGACCAGCCTAGCAGGGACTTCTTCTTTTGCAACGAATAGTCACTCCATCCAGAGAGAGCCTGCGTGATCTTCCAAATGTGAGAAATTCCCCAAGTGGAACTGTTTGCTACCAGACAGAACAGGAAATGCCACCGGTTTTGTTCTCGGCAAGGTCTGAGCAATGGCTCCCTCTCTGACGCCTTCCTCCTGACATGGTCAGGGAACCTGATGTATATGTTCCCTCCGATTCCATTCATCAGCAGGGTCCTGGCAAAGATCAAGAGAGGCAAGGTGCAGGTTGTCGTGATTTGCCGCAGCGTGGCCTCATCAGCATTGGTTCAGCACGCTCGTGAAGCTCCCTGCCCAAATGACCGGACCTACCATCACAGGACCACGGTCAGCTCTTATGCCCCAACCTTGAATCCCTCCACCTCTCGGCATGGATGCTGTATGGCTGAACCGAGAGGAATGGACCTGTTCGGAAGGAGTCCAACAGGTCTTCCTGGGGAGTAGGAAGCCCTCAACTAGACTGACTTACCTGGCCAAGTGGACCAAGCTTTCCTGCTGGGCGTCTGTGCTGTAATAGAAGTCAATATATTTGAAAATGTAGAAGAAAACATCCAAAAAGATTTAATAAATTTCAATTCGTATTCTATTGTTTAACAGTGCGATTAATCACGATTAATTTTTTTAATCACAGTTAGTTTTTTTTGCGTTAACCGCGGTTACTTGACAGCCCTAATACTTATTGAAAGAGAGTTGCCCGGTATTTAAGGGAAATGAATCTTCATGGCTATTCAAGTGCCAAAACTGTTTACTAATTGAATAGTTTTAGTAACTACTCTGGCAGCGAAAGCTAGGCAGGAGAGCTACAAAGATGATTTTTTTCCAGGAGTATTTGTATGTTGCTTTTCATTAAAATGAAACACAGCATTTCAGATTTGGAAGTGCAAGCTGGCAGAAACTTGTGTAGGCGTTACTGCCACTCCTCCATTATTGTACTACTTACATTTAGTTTTCAGCATTATTTAGAACTTCAGTAGCCTCCTCCAAATTCATAACATTCCTTAAAAACAAAACACAAGCTGGGGTTTTAGTCTGAACACCATAGTATATTTAAAAAAAACAAAACACCCTCAGATTCAGTTCCTGATATTTAACTATTTAAGAACAAAGGGCATTGACTAGTTTAAACCAGAGGGTTTTTAAAATTTAAAAAAAAGGGGGAAAGGCTTAATTGGCATTGCCGTGTCACTTTTCTACTGTGTTTTCCCTCCTCAAACATGTTAGTAATGTTGTTGTATCCGGCCCATTGTCCTAGCAATAAAAGAAGTTGAAGGAAAACTGCAGTGTGATATCAAAGAAGTTTTTAATTACTCCATTTAAATGGCAGAAAAGAATGAATCACTAATATTATAAGTATATGTTGTTAAATTCTTTAGGAATTCAAAATTTGAATCAATTAGTTTAAATAAGAAGCTGCTACCTTGACAATCCGGTATAGAATGGGACTTGATGAAGGAGTCCACTATTTTAATGTGTGGGCCATAAAGGACTTTCAGAGTTCCATCAATTCTTAAAAATTGATTTTTAACTACAAATAAAATTTTATTTTCAATTTTTTAAAAGGTATTCTGACTTTTCCAGTGTCTTACTTTCTCTTAGCATCTGGGCCTTCTACTAGGGAAGTATCAGGAAAATGTAACTGAATGTTCAGTTAGGGAGATACTGAAATAGTTACAGTAACACCTCACTTAAAGTCATCCGGATTAACATTGTTTCGTTGTTACGTTGTTGATTAATTAGAGAACATGTTGGTTTAAAGTTGCACTATGCTTCCTTATAAGGTTGTTTGGCAGCCACCTGCTTTGTTTACTGCTTGCAGAAAGAGTAGCCCGTTGGAGCTTAGCTGGTAGGGGTTGGAACCAGGTTGTGTGTGTCTGTGTCTGTGTGTCTGTCTCTGTCTGCCATGCTGTCTCCACTCCTTCCATTTGTGCTTCCTTGTAGAGTGTAAGGCAACATTAACAACATGTTAAGCCTTAACGGCTCAGCCGAGTGCTAGTTCATCATTAGCAGTAAGGCATTCCCTGGGAAATATCCCATTGGCCACCTCAACCAAGCTTCACAATCCTCATTGCTGTGAACAGTGTTAAATTGTTTGTTTAAAACTGTGTGTGTATGTGTTTATGTAGAGAAAGACATGAGGAAATTGGTTTACCTTAACATCGTTTTGCTTAAAGTTGCATTTTTCAGAAACATAACTATAATGTTAATCAAGGAGCTACTGTACTCATAAAACAGTTTTTAATGTTTTACTCAACATATGTTTTTAATGTTTATCTGTATAAAGTATAATTGCTGCAAATTTCCTTAAAACATTCTTTAAAGAAAGTGAGAAATTTGAGTTCTTCACTGAGGTGGCTGTTTATCAAGTTGTCCTTTTAGGAAGATCAGAACTCAAAAAACATTTTTCCTGACTTAATCAGAATGCAGAAGAGCAGATGTTGGCAGTTGTAAGAAATAGGTTAGGCTGCCTTTTCTCATTGCTGAAGAATTGCAATTTGTTGAGCTCACCAGGACATCTGGAAGACGCTTCCCAAATGGTACAATGGTAACTATGGGACTGTGTTGTTCATCTCCTGTTTAAAACTATGCTGAGGCAACAGGCCCAGGAAAATCTAGTTACACCTTATGGGTTTCTGTAAATGCGGCCCTCAACTGAAGGTGACAATTTGTCTTCTGAACCTTATCAGTCCAACAAACTTTCAGCCCTATGGTTGTGATTGTCCTCTTCTTTGGCAGCATGGCTCATTCTGGAGTTGCAGTGTTATTGGTTACTCTGCTTTTAACTGCACAGATGCTCTGCCTCCCTCTGGATGAGTGGATGGAAGCACAGGGAGACTTCTCCAGTGTGCCATCCTATCTTTTGCTCATACATTTTGTGGAATTCATTGGCTTACACATGCACATAAATCAGTAAAAGGAAGCTCAGGTAGAGCTCTGGTCTTGATCTAAGAAAGTGCCACAAATGACAGGGAATTGTGCTAGCACAGTGTCCTCAGACCTTCAGTGTGCGCAGAGTAAGCTCATGTTGTATCCACCTTTTTCTCAAACACTTGGTTATTGTTTCATGCAAATATTTGATTGTGCTTCAGAAATGTGGTGTATTGGCTTTGAGAAATAGCTATCATTGTCTGTAATATGGAGTTCTGAGACAGTCATTTTTCCTCACATAAATTAACTCCTTTTGTTCCATCAGATCTCTTTTTAATTTAAAAAAGAAAAGACATTTTACTCTGCATAAACATGAAAAGTTGAATATAATGTATTTTTATTGTTTCAGCGGCAGAAATTTATCGAGTAATTTTAGTGTGCAAATTACATAAGCAGAAGTAGATACCATTTGTCAAGTTGGATTGAGAAGTTTACTAATAACTAAATGTTCAGAAAAGTAAATCTCTTATTGATATGACACTTAATTCAACCACACACAAAAACTACATTAATAGAATACTGAGGTTGCAAAGTCAAGCACTCAAAGGTTAAGAAATGCCAGAATTAAGGTTGTCTTAATTTGGTAACCATGTGCTCACTCTTTGTGATCAAGTAATTAAAGCCTACATAGCACAGGAACTCTTAATTCTGGGATTTCCTAACTTTTGTGTGCTTGACTTTGCAACCTCAATGTTCTTGTAATGTAGATTTTTATGTGTAATTTTCTTGGTTTTAAAAAAGCAAACTAGAAAACCAGAAATTCCATCTATGTAGCATAATATTGAGACACTTGCATAACTCATCATCAGGGTTTGAACCTTTAGATCTACTGCACGTATCTGCCACTTGAACTAATGAAGTTACTGATAGCAGTAGAAAGTTGTCATCTTCTGTGGACCTGAAATAGAGGGGAATCATGTTTTGCAAGTGGGTTTTATGTTCACTTCCTGACTGCAGAAGGAGGAGGAGGAGACTCTAAAGCCTGGAATGGAACTCAAGATTCTAGAGAGTGCTCTCTAGTGTGCACAGGCTTTTCTGCCCTCCCCCACCCCCTCCCCGATTGATCCCTCCCTTCTGCTGTCCCCTCTAAACTGTCCTGTCCTGTTTCTTCCTCACCCTTCTCTGATTCCACATTCTATTCCTATTCTCACCTAGCCAGTCCCAGTCTCCACTTCTCAGGCTTCTCATACCAATCTCTTTGCACAGCCACTCTGCATTCCCTCCCATCTCCAGCTTATTTCCCACTCTCCTTTCCCAGTCTTCCCACTCTGGATGTTTATCCCAGTCTCCCCTCACATTCCAGATGTCTAGGGTAGGGAGACTGGGAAAAGAGTGAGAGCAAAAGCTGAGGTTGGGATGGAACACTGAGAAATAGTTGGGCAAGGAAACTGGAAGTGGGGAGAGCAAGACTGGAACTGTCTCCTTGTCCAGCCATTACCAGTTTCACTCCCCCTCCCTCCATGTTCCAGTCAATGTCCTCCCGCTTAGCCTTCTTGACCACTCTGCAGTTGTCAGGCAGCTCCCTCTTCCATGTTTCCTTGGCACCAGCAAGGGGTGGGCGGGAGGGTCATTGAGAGCACAGTCAGTCCTACTGTTGTCAATTTTGGTGCTTCACCTGGCCCTGGACCACAGTGACCAGGAGCTGCAGTTTCAGGGGATGTCCAAGTAGGGTGACCAGATGAGAGACGTGAAATATCGGGAGGGGGGGTGCCGGCGGAGCAACCAAAAAAAAAACAACCAAACACCCAAGAGCTGCCAGAGCATAAGAAAAATTGGGGGCTGAGCATGTGGATCTAAATGCGGAGGAGGCCTGGGATTACTTTAAGTTGAAGCTGCAGAAACTATCGGAAGCCTGCATCCCAAGAAAGGGGAAAAAGACCACAGGCAGGAGGTGTAGACCGAGCTGGATGAGCAAGCATCTCAGAGAGATGATTAAGAAAAAGCAGAAAGCCTACAAGGAGTGGAAGAAAGGTGGGATTAGCAAGGGAAGCTGCCTTAGTGAGGTCAGAACGTGTAGGGACAAAGTGAGGAAGGCTAAAAGTCATGTAGAGTTGAACCTTGCAAAGGGAATTAAAACCAATAGTAAAAGGTTCTATAGCCACATAAATAAGAAGAAAACAAAGAAAGAAGAAGTGGGACCGCTATACACTGAGGATGGAATGGAGGTTAAGGATAACCTAGGCATGGCCCAATATCTAAATAAGTACTTTGCCTCAGTCTTTAATAAGGCTAATGAGGGCTTTAGGGATGAGGGAAGTATGTTAACGGGTGAAGGTATGGAGGTCAGATATTACCACATCTGAGGTAGAGTCAAGCTGAACAGCTTGATGGGACAAAATCGGAGGGGCACCGGACAATCTGCATCCAAGATATTAAAGGAACTGACGCATGAAATTGCAAGCCGTTAGCTATAATTTTAATGAATCGGTTAACTTCGGGGGTTGTATCGTACGACGGAGAATTGCTAACTTAGTTTCCATTCTATCAGGAAAAGGGAAAAAAGTGATCCGAAGGTAAACTTAACTAAGGCCTTTAAGTTGACGATCTTGTATGTAAGGTCTTGGAAAAAAATTTTGAAGGAAGAAGCGTTAAGACATGAGGTTTAATGTAATTGGGAAATTACAACACTGTTTTACTAGAGGTACATCTGCCAAACACAACCTGATCTCCTCTTCGAGAAGGTGCAGATTATTTAGACAAGAAATGGGTAACTATAATTTCCCTTGATTTCAGTAAGCGGCATTTGACAGGCCGCATCGGAATTGTTATTTAAATTGGAAAAGATGAGATCGAATATGAAAATTGAAAGATGGATTAGAATTGGTAAACGGGGAGACTCAATCGGCCGACTGAAGATGACACTGTCAGCTGAAGGAGGAATACTAGGTGGAGTCCTCAAACGGTTTTCGGACCATTATTATAACTCTTTATTACTGACCTTGGCCAAAGAACGGGAATGTGCTAGATAAAGTTTGCGGATAGAACCAAGCTGGGGTAAGCTAACACAGAGAAACCGGATACCATACTAGAAATCTGGATGATCTTGTAACTGGAGTAATAGTAATAGATGAATTTAATAGTGAAAATGCAAGGTCATGCCTTAGGGATTAATAATAAGATTTCGATATACATTGGACGCATCATGGAAAGCAACGAGAGAGAAGGACCTTGGGGTATTGGTTGTTCGCAGGATGACTTGAGCCGCCAATGCGATATGGCTGTTAAAAAAGCAAATGTGGTTTAGGGTGCTATGAGGCGAGCATTTCCAGCAAAGATAAGGAGTGTTAGTACTTTTGTATAAGGCGCTGATGAGACTCACTGGAATAGTGTGTGCAGTTTGGTCTCCCATGTTTAAAAGGATGAATTCAAACTGGAACAGGTCAGAGACGGGCTACTATGATTGATCGAGAATGGAAACCTGCCTTATGAAAGAGAGTCAAAGAGCTTGGCTTGTTTAGCCTAACAAAGAAGACTCTGGGGAATATGCTGCTCTATATATATATCAGGATTAACGTTAGGATGGAGAGGATTTTTAAGCTCAGTACTAATGTTGACCACAAGGACGAATGGTACAAACGGACACTATTAATTCAGGCTTGAATTAGATGAAGGTTCTAAACCATTAGAGGAGTGAAGTTCTGACAGACCTTCGAGGGAGTAGTGGGGGCAAAAAGCATATCTGGCTTTAAGACTAAGCTGATAAGTTTATGGAGGGATGATATGATAGGATAGTTTTGTTTTGCAATGTCTTGGATTATCAGCAGTAGGTCTGCTCAATGTCTGCATGTGGTTGGATGGATGAGACAGGGTACTTGCAGAGGAATTCTTCCTGACTGCTGGCTGGGCAGCTTGCACATGCTCAGGGTTAGTCTGATCGCCATATCTTGGGTTGGGAAGAATTTTCCTCCAGGCCAGACTGGCTGACGCTCTGGAGGTTTTTCGCCTTCCCCTGCAGCATGAGGCATGGGTCACTTGCTGGTGGATTCTCTGCTTGAGGTCTTCAAACCACAATTTGAAGACTTCAATAACTCGGACATAGGTTAGGGGTTTTTATAGAAGTGGATGGGTAGGGTTCTGTGGCCTGCTTTGTGCAGGAGGTCAGACTAGATGATCATGTTGGTTCCTTCTGACCTATGAGTCTATGAGTTCCACACCCCACCCTGCACCAGCTCACCTTTTCTCTGCCTCTACCTCCCCTGAGCTGGCTGCCACGTCCTGCTTCTCCCCCTCCCTCCAGCGCTTGTGCCACCATACAGCTGATTGGTGCAAGCCTGGAAGGGACGGGTGAGGAGGAGGAATGCAACGTGCTTGGGGAATAGGCGGGGCCAGGGCGGGGATTTGGGGAGGGATCCAATGGGGGAAGGGCGGAGTCAGGGAGGGTCTGGAGCGCAAGCCCCCTCTGCCTGTGTGCCAGAGGGCAAAATATCGGGATAATTTGCATACCGACTGAACATCGGTCAGGACATGGGACAAACAAGTAAATATCAGGACAGTCCCAATAAAATCGGGACGTCACCTTGTGTCCAAGTGATAGTAAACCCAGATAGTTTGGCAAAGATTGAGCAACTGAAAACAGGGCTGTATAATGGGAAGTTATTGGGCAACCTGAGGTGGTGGTGGTAGCTCTACCTACGATAAACACTGGCCATTAAACACATGATATTTTGTGTAGCAGTTATATATTAGGTTAAAGTTGCAACTCTCTGTACGTGTAGAAATGGTACAAAAGGAAATGTTGCACCTGGCCTGGGCTTGGAACTGACATAGGACTACTGCTGAACTGCCTGATCAGTTTTTAAGATGCTTCAGTAAAATGACAGGAGCAGTAGCAGGATGTACATAGCTTCTCTTCCAACCTGGCTCCTCAGTGTGTGTGTCTAGCTTTTTGGGGTCTTGCTGTCTTTCCTTCTCCCTCCCAGCTCAGGGCTGGTTGGAGACGTGCAGGAAGTGCACTGTAGAGTTTTGCATGTCAAGTTGCATGACAGCCAGCTGACCCTCTAGGTCCCTCTCCCCAGGGCTCCAAAAAGAAAAGCCCTCCCATCAGTCTCTCAGGAAGCCCAGATGAGCCCACGCCAGCTGGAGGGAGAGAACCTTGGGCTCCTCCTCTCCATGGCCTAGAGGTGGGAGGAGATAAAATTCCCTGTGGAGAATGAGAGAAACTGTGTAAAAGAGACCAGGTGCTCATGAGGAAAGAAGAAATGGTGAGAGTGGTTCAGTGCACTGTTTTCAACAGAGACTGTGGAAGCTATACCTCTGAATGCCTACTGTTGTCATTACCTCCCAGCTTTCCCTGTTTCACATAGCCTCTTGTCAGTGTGCTGCCCCTACCTCAGCCACCTTTCCTGTGAAGTTCCCCTTTAGAGCTTTATTTCACTGTTAGATCACCGAGAGGCTGGACTGTGGAGGTCGATAGAACCCAGACTTGCACCATAGTGACTGCTCATAAAATGTAAATGAGGGGAAATGGAAGATTGTTGACTGCTTCTGTGCACTTCAGAGAAAGTAGCCTGAGCTTCAGAGGAAGAATTGTCTCCATCTCACTTCTCATTAGTAGTACTCAGCCAATCATAGTCAACGTCATTTTACTTTGCAACCAACCAACCAATATATATGATGTAATGTATTAATCATATAACTGATCCAGCAGCACAATGAAATTCGAATTGTCAGTCTTTATCTTCTAGGTGTTTAGGCCAGGATGTCTAAAAAAGACTTAAAGCTCCAGCAGTAGGACCATTGCTGACAACTCCATTCCTCAGGGATTGGAACTTTGTACCATGAGGTAAAGCATGTCTGCACAGGAGATAGTTTTCTTGGGAACTAGTCTGGGACTGTGGAACAAATTAATATTTAAAACTCAGGTCTATCACAGCTAGAAGTATCCGAAAAATGCAGTTTGTCAACCTGAAACTGTTTGCAAATTTATGTCAAGTTTGGTCAAATAGTTTCAACCAAACCAAAAAAAAAAAAATCAAAATGTTTTGGAAATGTCTAAACCAAACATTTCAGTCTGACATAACTCGAAACTTTTCCTTGAGATTTCAGGAATTTTAACAAAAGTAAAGAAGGACTAGATTCACAAAATGGCTGGAAGAGGTGTCCTCCTTATAGCTTTTACCCAGTGGTTAGGGCACTCACCTGGAGTGTGGGAGACCCAGATTCAATTCCCCTCTTCGTGGAGAAGGAATTTGAGTATGAGTCTCCCATATTGCAGGAGACTACCCTGTCTCCTAGGCTGTGATGGGATAGTCTGAGTTTTCTTCATTTTGCCTGGTGAAGCAATTACACTTTGTATGAATAAGTAATCATTGGAGCAGGTTTTGATCTGGGGTCTCCTACATCCTTGGTGAGTTCACTGTTCATCACTGGATCAAGGAAAGAGTAAAAATGACTCTGCAGCCTGGTGGTTAGGGCACTCAACAAGTATATGGAGACCCAAATTCAAGTCTCTGCATTAATGACTATTTATTTATACAAAGTGGAAAGATTTCAACAGGCGAAATGGAGAAAGCCCCATAACAGAATATCCCATGGCAGCCCAGGAGCTAGGGCACTCTCGTTCAATGTTGGAGACCCAAGTTCAGATCCATTTTGCACATCAGCCAGAAGGGGGAATTGAATCTGGGTTTCCCACATCCCTTCTGAGTGCCCTAGCCAGCCAGTTAAAAGTTATAAGGAGAGTATTACACACCTTTTTCCTCTTCCAGCTGTTTTGTGAATCCAGTTCTCCTTCGCTTTTCAAAATGAAAAGTTGAGTTAGGTCAAAATGAAACTTTGTTTCAACCTGACCCAAATATTTCTGACTTTTGATTCACCAAAAATTTTTGCTTTTGGTTCAGAAACTTTTTCCAGAATTGCCAGAGAACCCAAATATTCATTTATTCACCTATCTCTAATCATTTTTATTCCAACTGATATGCGCACTTTGACTTGCCATCTCCAATAGACATAACAAAGGAAAAACAAAATGAAATGTAAGAGACAACAAAAGTCATACCAAATCACTACACTGAACAGATAATTCTCCCTGTAGGGAAATATGAGAGAGAGAGAGAGAGAGAGAGAGAGAACAATCCACACATGACAGATGTCAGTAGTATCACTTAATACACTGTTGGGAGGCATTCAGATGTCACAGTGATGAGTGTGGTATAAGAACCTGTATAGAATAGATATAAAATTTTACATGAAGTGTGAAAATGGGTCCTGACAACTGGTGGTTACATCCCTCAGAACACTTTTTTCATGAAAACAAGGTTATCAGTAATGGTCAAACTCCAGTCCTAGTGAATTTTATTCTGTCGACTTAATTCCCCTTTCCATTTCAGCTGGATACAGTGTCCTTTACTATATATTCAAAACTGTTGTGTAGTTTATGCTGTTCCCTTTCAAACAGCAACTATCTTCTACCTGGCCTTTAATGGTAGATGGCTTGTATGGAAACGCCCCAGTCCTGGGAACACATACACACATGAATATCTTTACACATGTGCATAGCCTCATTAAACTGTGTGACCACATTCATATGTAAATATTTGTAGGATTGGTGGAATAGCTTGAGAAATGTCTTGCAGTCCTTCAGAATGAAAAGAAAAATATAAGAACTGTGAATGGCAAGTTTCAGAAAACTGCCAGTTTGCAATCTTGTACATAAAGTGGTAGAGATTTTGCACTTAATCTGGAAATATTATGAACTTAAATTTTTTAACAGTGATGAACTTAAATGTTTTAACAGTGGTGCATGAAGACTACTAAACTGTTAATTGTGTGGCTGCTACATTGAATAATGCTTGAGTTGGGGAAAAGTGTGCTATATAACCGTAGAGAAAAATGTCAGGGTCAGGAAGTTATAAAACTCTTACTGTTTTTCTTGTTAAGTAACTCAATTATTCATTTTTTTTTCAGTTTTTTTCACTAGATTTCTTTGCTGGCTATTTCTTCAACCTTGGTCTTCTGATGCAATATCCTTTGAAATTATAATGGGTTTTAAGTGGGAGCATGAAGAAAACTGGCCTTGTAACAGAATTTGTATGTGAGAAGTGGTACAGATTACTATAAATAACCATGACAACTTCTCATATGAATGGACATGTTACAGAAGATTCTGACAATGAAACAAAAAATATGGGGCCTGCATCTCCTGAGGAACCTCAGAAGCACAGAGAGATGGCTGTTGATTGCCCTGGGGATTTGGGGTCAAGGATGATGCCAGTACGACGAAGTGCTCAACTTGAGCGGATTCGCCAGCAACAGGAGGACATGAGGCGCAGGCGAGAAGAAGAAGGAAAGAAACAAGAACTAGACCTTACTGCTTCAATGAGGCTTAAGAAACTAGCGCAGATTCCTCCCAAAACTGGAATAGATAATCCTATGTTTGACACAGAAGAAGGAGTCATTCTGGAGAGTCCTCATTATGCTGTAAAAATATTAGGTAGGTGAAAAGTACAAACTCAAGGAAAAATACTTGTTTATATGCAAATACTATTTTAGGTCAGAAAACATTAGTTGGTTAGGCTTATGAGAGAGCTGAAGCAATGAGACACAACTTTCAACCTCTGTTGGGGGAAAGAAACACTTAAATTCCAGCCTTCAGTTTCCGGTTAAAGTTGAAGATAGTACAGATCCAACAAAATTCTGTTAGTGATGGAAATTTGATCAGTAGTATAAATTACACATTTTAATTTTACTTTTTTTTGTCCTCATCATTTAGGATCTGCTGGAAAATATTTTGAGTTTGTCCATGTCTGACTACCTTCAAATGTATACAGTAACTCCTCACTTAATGTTGTAGTTAAGTTCCTGAAAAATGCGACTTTAAGCTAATCCAATTTCCCCATAAGAATTAATGTAAATGAGGGTGTTAGGGAATTTCCAGGGAAATTGATTTCACCAGACAGATTAAGTGTTAAACAAACAATTTAATACTGATACATAGTGATGATGATTGTGAAGCTTGGTCAACGTGGAGGAGTCAGAGGGTAGGATATTTCCCTTACTGTTAAATGATGAACTAGCAATTGGCTGAGCCCTCAGGGGTTAACTCTCACTCTACAAGGCAGCAGGAACGGAGGGAAGGGAGACAGCATCGCAGACAGGGACACACTGTGTGTGTGAGAGAGCGAGAACTGCACATTTCACGCTGACCTATTCTTAAGTACACTGCTTTGTTAATTAGAGCAGCTTGCTGTGACCGCAGCTGCTGCCAGCAAGCTCCCTCTGTCCTGAGCCCTGTTATGTCCCCCCTTGCTCTATGGAAGATGGGGTAAGCGGGGTGCAGGAGCAGGGGGGAGAGGGACACCCTGACATTAGCCCCGCCCTTCCTCCCCTCCTCACCACAAGCAGGAGTCTTGGGGAGCAGCTCCAAGACAGAGGGCAGGAGCAGCACGTGGCAGTGGGGAGAGGGACAGCTGAACTGCCAGCAACTGACAGCCTGCTGGGCAGCTGTTGCACAGGGAACTTAGGGGAGCGGGGAGCTGATAGGGAGGCTACCAGTCCACCCTGGTACCGAGCCCCCACCAGCTAGCTGCAGCAGGCTGCTTTTCCTGCAAGCAGTGGACAGAGCAGGCGGCTGCCAAACAATGTTAGAAGGGAGCATTGCATAACTTTAAATGAGCATGTTCGCTTATTAATCAGCAACGTAACAATGAAATGTTGTTAACAGGGACGACTTTAAGTGAAGAGTTACTGTATTTAAGTTATAGCTCCTAATGAAGTTGTAGTAAACAATTGATTGCTGGAGTATCTATTCATGACCATTAATAAGATATACATTCCTAACCAATTTTTAATGTCTGGGTAGTGTTCCAGTTACAGGTTCTCCTCCTCTTTCTCAGAGTGGAATCTTGTGATCCATTCTCTCTTCTGTTGGGAACCAGGTGTACTACCGCATGATTGCTTGTCTCCCTGCAGGCCTGAATGGGCCTTCGGCTCTGTTTGTTCTCTTTAGGAATCTGTTACCAGTGATACTGACCCAACAGCCTTCCTAAAAGTTTATTTAGCAGTTGGATCAAAGCATTAGAGAACAAATGTTTTAAAGAAACAAACAGTTTATGTGCATATTTAGTTTTATCAGATGTTATGCTTCATTACAAGAAAAATTATGTTTCCCTCTTAAATTACAGTAACAGAAGTGACCCAACTCACGTTCTCCTTGAAGGCCAAGAAGTCACGGCTAACAGCATGCCCTGCTGTTCTTGATCTTCCGGTTTTCTTTCTGTGTCACAAATCTGAGCCCAAATACCATATGGCTCAGTAGCATTTGTTTTCAGGGTCCAGACAGGTTTTTTCCAGTCAGCCAGGGCACCTGCAGTCCCTATCCAGGAGAATACATCTTTGATAGCTGCCCCATTGTTTTTACAGTTAGACTCATTCAGACTCAATAATCACTGGATTTATAACTGTCTCCCCTGTGAGTGGTGATGTTGTAAATTATATAAGAATATGGGGTTCCTTCAGCTCCTTTTGTTAGTCTAGCATACAGTCTTAGAAGTCAAACACAAAAGTCCCATTTTAGACTCATCAAAGTCTAAATGCAGGCAGGGTCATTTCATGACAGTTATTCATTTTATTTTAACATTTCAAGCATAATCCTGTTGTAAATTAAGAATACAGATTACTATAATCCTATAGTTTTGGGAGTCACACTGTTACAACTGGACAGTAAATCACATGTAAATAGTATGCTGAATTAATATAACTTTGCAGCTAATGTTCACTTTGAGTTATTTGAGTTATCAATAATTTCTTGCAGATTATTCAGAATCTTTCATTTTCAAAAAGAGAGCCACAGTGAGCATAAAATAAGATGTATGTGGAGAGGGAAGTAGTATCTTCACATTGACAATGCAAAATTAGTAGTCAAATTGATTCTTTACCACAGCAGCTCCTTAACTCTTAATTGTATTTAGAGAAAACACTACACCCCCGAAAAGTTGACTTTGATTAAAGTGACCATATCTTGGTTAGAGGCGCTCCCCCTGTCTCCCAATCAGGTTAGCAAAAACTGACGTCCATTTGTTTTTCTCTCTTCTCTCCTCTCCCCTCCCCTCCCCTCCCCCAAGCTTCCCGCATTCTTACTGAACCCTTTCTAGCCCAGGACGTTTGGTCACTTATGTGCAGCCAGATACCTCTGGTTCAAATGCTGATGTGCTGAGCTTTTGTAGGCTCTGCATAAGTAATTTTTTTAGCTCTTGCCTGTGTAACTTCCTAATGAAAGTTGGGGAGGAAAAAAAACTTTTTTTAGATTGCTGAAGTTATGTTTTTAGCTTTTAAACTGGAACAATGCAAACATAGTTAACCAGTGATAACTAAAAATGAATTTCATTCCAGAACTTAACTGTTGAACTTTTGTATAACTATTTCCTTCCTGCCTTCCTTCTGTTGGGCAGAAAGTTTTTGTTTGCGTTAAAGGGTTTGTCCGCTACTTCTATTAGTTGTATGTGTTTTCTCAGCCAGAAAGAGTCATTAGGAGTTTGTGGCAATCTAGTTCAGGTAAAGATTAACCTTGTGTTTAAAGAAAAAACACTTCTGGGACCACCCTAATCATAATAGATTCTGTCCCTTTAAATCAGGTTCAGAGATTCTTTTACATTTCTTTGTACCACCCTTTCCCTCTTTGCTCATATTTATGAGCAGAGAAAAGAAAATAATCCTGAACATCTACAACTGAGCTATTTCCCCACCAACCCAGGTCATCACTGTGGCAAAGGCCAAAGGGATGTTGCCACATTGCACATCAAGTGCTACCTGGATCAATCTCTGCCTAGGTCCTCAAAGTAGTCTGGCTGCCATTTGCAACACTCCTGCTGTGAATTGTAGATGTGGGTGGCAAAATGGTGAGCTGATTAAGAGGTTTTGATGATTTTTCATCTTCACACATAGGAACATATGAGTTTCTCCATATGATTTGGAAAAAAAACTGAGTTGGGTCCTCAATGTGGAGGTACTGGTTTTTTTGGATCTTCAAATTAACGTAAGGCTGAGATCGAGCTATGTAAGTTTAAGCAAACTACATTTTAAATTACTACAACCTCCCCACTTTTGCTTTTTGTCATGTGAATCCATTCTAGTTTCTTAGTGGTGTCTCCTTTTTGATATTAGAATTTCCAGAGCACAGAATAGGGAGACACTGTACAGTAAATAGTTGGATATCAAGAGCAGAAATTGCTATTTCTTTGAGATGCAGGCAGGATTTAATTGTAGTGCACTTGATAGATTTTAGTCTGGTGTAGCAATTTGCAGTTTCCGCTTGGAGACAGGGAGATTAGTTTTAAGCTAGTTGGATGTTTTTGTCAGAAGTGCACATCCATTGGAAGGTATCCCTTATGTAATGTGCTATGGATTTGGAAGCATTTCTCAATTGCAGTACAATGGAAATTTGAATATCTGCCAGTCAGTAACCACATATAATAGGAAGAAGCCTATACTGGTTAGGAAAGTGACAATCCCACACAGTATTCCACTGAGAATTTTGAGAGTCAACAAAGTTTAGAGGTGAGCTACCAAAACTTGTTTCCTGGGCACTTCCATAACCTGCGGGAAGTTCATTAATATTTGTTATAGGCAAGGCTGGTAGTACTGGCTATTTTTAATGTTGCCAGACACTGTCCATATTAAGACTCTGTTTTCTGTTGCATCTAACTTTGGAAAACTTAAACCATTTGGGCTGAAATTTTTCATGTTGGCTGCCTGCTTCAGGCAGATTTTTAAATTTCAGCCATTTCTGAGAACAGCTGGGGAAAAATAGGTTTTGTCCATGTTAAAAATACATTTGGCAACCTTTTCTTTGAAATCCTCAAATATTTCTCTGCATTGGAGCAGGGATTTGAAATTTGTCAGGCAGGGTGGCTGTTATGTCAGGGTTTTTTTAGCTGTTCCTGGGAAAATCTGCCCAAATATGATTAAGTTATAAAAAAAAATCACAATTCATGCATGCTCAGTAGAGACTTTCTCAAGCTTAACAGCTAAAATCTCTGATTCCATCATTGCTGAGCATGTTCCATTCCCTCCCAGTTCCTGTGTGTGACCAGACTCTGCATATGCCATCCCTAAAGAGTGGCTAAGCATGTTCCAGCTCAGGGCTGTAGAGGCTCAGAAGGACTTTCTCCATCCCTCAGTGAGGCCAAGCATTGGAACTGTGAGCAGAGAGTCTGTCTCTCTTGTGCTCTGAATGAATTCGTTCTCTTCCCCCCCCCCCCCCCCGCTAGCACAGCCGTATCCTAGAGGAGGAAGACATCTAATTAGAATGTATAGTGGACAAGAGCAGGATCAGCAGGAAAGGAAAGAAGTAGACTGCAACTGGAATTGGGTGGGGAGGGGAGAGGAAGAAGTGATACAGTGACTGAGTTGCAAGGGAGAGACTGGGACTGGCTAGGAAGGAGATTGAGAGCTGGGTCGTGGTTGAGGGCAGGCTGCAACTCATTTGGCTAGGAGACTAGGGGTATGGCTACACTTGGAATTTCAAAGCGCTGCCATGGCAGTGCTTTGAAGTGTGAGTGTGGTCGGAGCAGCAGCGCTGGGAGAGAGATCTCCCAGCGCTGCACGTAAACCACATCCTCTACGGGTGTAGCGTGCAGCACTGGGAACCCCGCTCCTAGCGCTGCCGCCCTGATTACACTGAGGCTTTACAGCGCTGTATCTTGCAGCGCTCAGGGGGGTATTTTTTCACACCCCTGAGCGCGAAAGTTGCAGTGCTGTAAAGTGCCAGTGTAGCCATACCCTAGGACTGGGAGCTTGCGGGGAAGGGGAAGCTCAGAGAGATTAAGCAATAGGCTGGAAGCTGGTGAGAGAAATGGGAAGGGTCATACTAAGCTTAGATGAAGAGCTGGGACAGAATTGGTATTCAGTGGGCAAAGAGACTCGGACAGGAACGTGTGAATGACAGATTGTTAATGAGGAGCCCAGTGAGAGTAGAGGGACTGGGAACCAGCTGGTGGGGGGTGAGGGGGATCAGATCAGGTTCAAGGAGGAGGAATTTGGGGGCAAGGAGAGTGGGGGACAAGAAGTTGGAGTGGGAAGGAGGGGACTGGGTACATGAAGGGGAAGAGACTGTGAGCCAGGGGAATTTGGACTTCGACAGCTAGGCTGAAAGGAGAATAAACTGGCTGGGCTAGGGATACTGGGACTATGATGACCCTGCAGAGGAGTGGTGATTAGGACTGGGACAAGGATCTGGGGCAGAAAAGAGAGAGGACTGGGACCAGTTATGAAATGGGGGAGAGGGGTCAGAGTTGGAGGAAACAGGCAGAAGAGTTTGTGCCCACAAGAGCACACTTGCTTCCAGTGACTGTAATGGAGCCCAAGCTTCCTAAGTCTCACTATTTTTCTCCTGTCATCAAATGTTTGTGAAATCCTCTGGTTAAGTGTGTCTCGTCTCATTCTAGCACTTGTCCACTAGAGCAGTGTTTCTCAATGACCAGTCCATGGACCAGCGAAGACAGCAAGCCAGTCCCTGGTATCAAAAAAGTTGAGGAATACTGCACTAGAGCACTAGGATACCATAGTAATAAGTGCTCTAGAAAAGCAGGGTTTGAATTTTGTTCAGTAAATAAGGCCTAGGACCAGACATTAAAGAGGATAAAACAAAGTATTGATTAGTTGCTCATTAATTGAGCACAGTCTTGTGCACTTGAAAGAGATGGAGTCTTGTTGGAAAAAAGTGTGATCGTATTATTAAAGACTGTCAGAATGTACACATAGAAAGGGGCTGAATCTAGGTTGCATAGGCAACTATTTCAGCCTGATTTTAAGGAATGACAAGATGTTAGTAGTTGCGTATGATTAATACCCAGTTCAGGATGACCTTGAGTTCACGGGTCAAATCTGAGGTGCCTGCTGCAAATCTAAGGAAAATTGAGTTTCAGATTAAATGGTGTAACCTTTTGCTCTGTAATAGTCCATGAGGAATCATATTCAACCACTAAGACAGCTAGAATCTCCAAGTTGTAATATAATGGAGAAGACAAGAAAGTAACCAACAAAAAGGCTCTTCAACAATTATACTGTCCTTTCTTAGGGCTTTGTTAACTTGTATGCATGTCTTTTTTTCCCCCACATTCTGGATTCATCTAAGAACTGACACTTTTTTGCTGAACTTCAGAATAAGACTGTCTCATTCTGAAGCTTAGTGGGTGGGAAAAAAAAGCTAGTTTAAGAATACATTTAAAAAAAAAAATCAGATATGATGGGGGAGTATGGGAGTCCATTATGAGCAGTTCAGCTCTTTTGTTGAAAACATACTGAATGCCTGCCTTTCAGAGGGCATCATGCTAATTTTAATAATAAACAGCTTCAGTTGCCATGAGGTTCGTAATCAATGATTTTAAAACAGCGGCAACAAAAAAGAGTTAGATGTTTGAGAACTGCTGCTGTAGTTTTAAACTTTAGCAACCTGCGGACCCAGGTCTTTTATTTAAATTTTTTTGCGGATCCCCAAGTCTCTACTGCTGCTCCACCTCTGCACCTCCTTTTCCCTGCCTCTTCCATCCCCCATGCTCACCCTGTCCCCACTCTTCCTCCTCCCTCCCATCGCCGCCTCCATGCCGCTGAACTGCTGTTCCCCGGCACGCAGAAGGCACTGGAGAGAGGGGAAGGAGTTGATCAGGGTCTGCGGACCCCAGTTTGAGAAACACTGAACTACAGTTTTACTTCATGTCTGGTAATCTGCCAAAAATGCTACATTAGCTGCTTGGCCTCTTCCTGACTCAACTCTTGTTGTCCAGGAGTGGGTCACTGTAAGAATTACACGACAGAAGTATTAGCAAATTCCTTAAATGATTATTATGACTGATTTTAGTCAGGGTTAATATACAAGAAAATATTAAACTGTTATCGTTCAGTGGTTAAAAATCTACAAGAACAATGGATCAGTATTTTATGGGCTTTTTTAAAACCCTAATGAAACTCTGAACAAGTGCTGGGCACAAATAGCAATGCTGGCCCAATTAATATAAACAGTCCTCATTTTTCATAGTTGAAAAGAATTCGTTTTATACTCTAATGCCTTTTTAGTGCCAGGTGACATACAGAGATTTAAGCAAGAGAATATTTTTGGATTTTAACATATTCTGATTAGAAAGCACCATAGCTGTTTCTTAACCCAGATGTCTAGGTACTGCAGAGGATTAATGAGAACTTGAGATCCCAAAAAAATATGAAATAAATTAATCTATTGACATGAACAATTTGCATAGGTTAGAAATACATGTCTCAGTTAATATTGTGGCTCCTATCCATATTGTATATTTGAGGTATATGCAGTGTGTAACCTATATTTAAAATAACAAATGACAGCTATTATTTCCTTTCCCTCCTTTTCTGATCTGCTAACATGTCAAACTGCAACAGGAATCCTCCCCTGCAATTGCGTATTTCTTTTCTCCTGCCAGGCTTTTGATTAATACACACGTTACATAGTGTTCAGACATTTTCCCTGCCATTTCTTAAACCAGCAGGAAAGGCTGCAACTTTTCTCGTAAACGGGGAATAAAACAAGGAGTATTTGGGTGGAGAAATAGTCTTTGATATATAATGGACCTGCAGTTTCAAAAAGAAGCCTCACTTTCTCTGTGAGTAGAGATGGTTTACCTTTCCTTAAGTAGTAGTAACTTTTTTGTCTTAAGAAAAATATTTATAATTGAAAAATGTTCAAAGGTGGGAGTGGATATAATAGACTGATTTTCTCATTGGCGAGTAGTGTGGAATGAACTGGAGCTTATTAAGTATACTGTACACAGATGTATCCCTTAACCTAATATTTTCCCAGACTCATATTTCGGAATCCTAGTTTCCAGTAAGATCATTCTAGATTTTTATGTATATGACTGAAATACTTATTAATTGGGTAACTTGGTATGTATAGGCATCTGTCTTTTAAAAGTGCCTGCACTGTGGGAATGCCTAATTCCACTCCCATTCCTCCTTTATCTGCCCATGAAGTCTCTTCCCACCATTTCCTTGCTGTTACATGTTATTTTTGTGTCTCACAGACAACTCTGACCTTTAACATATGTGCACGATCAGTGCAAAATAACTGCCGAAGGAGGAGAGTGTGATGGACACATGGAGTGCAAGATTTTGTAGGGGGCTAGGAAGGAAAAGAGGAGATGGAAACAGTCAGCTGTTTCTGGAGTGGGTAGGGGAATGTAGAAGTAGCCAGGAAGTGGGCTGATGTGGGTACAACTGTGACCTGTATAGGGGGTGAATTTTGGGGTTTGTAAAGAGAAAAGGAACATTTAGAGAAATAGAAGTGAGAGGAAAAGTACATAATAGACAAGGAGAGTGAATGGAGAGTAATGGACCGAAGTAAACTTGAAAGAGATATACCATGTTTAGGTTACATTTGTTGTATGTATCTGGTTAGTGTCCCACTGGCAGAATGAGAGTCAGATTGCTGGATGTAATTAGGTGTGTAACAAGGATGATAGGACAGATATTTCTAAAAAAATGCATGTTATTGCCCCTGAATTTTTCACTTTTCTGTGAGAGTCCAAATCTTTTAGTTCTTCAGAACCAGTCACCATTTTGGTGATCTACATCCCTCACTGTACAAGGGGTTTGCCATTTGACAGTGCTGTGTTGGTGAATACTCTTGCCAGCTGATCTGGAAGGAAAAGTAAAGAACAAACTTTAGGTACCACTCTGGGAATGGGGATCAGGAGTATGGTTTTTTACATAGCTGCATCTATAGTTTTCTGCTGAGACACTGATTACCTTAGGATACTTTATTCTAATATGCATTTGGCCTTGTGTATGAAATATCCAGTAATACTATAAACCACCTGTACTCCATGGTCTCTCTCCTGGGGATGAGACTGGACAGCTGGTGCTGGACTACAGTGCAGCTGCTGCAGCATGCCCCTTCCCCAACTGCCCTGATGGTATAGGGGACACTAGGGTCATGAAAAGAGATAAAATGCTGACATTACAATTGGAGTCTTTGATCTGTGCTTTGCAAAAAAAATGCCCCTTCCTCCAGGGATCTGCCTTTGCCTAATCCTAGACACTTCCTCAAGATCCAAAGATACAACCACATGCCTCGGTTTCACATGGAGGACAGTTGCCTACATCTTCCCCCAAAACACCTTCATCCAGGTCTACTGCCTCTACTCCATACTTAGTGTCACTCATCTCCTTCCTCAGTGGTCTGACTAAACAAAATAGACAATCACTGCAGCTCTACAAGGCTTCAGAGGAGCATTGTTAGAAAAGCCACAAATTTAATTCCAACCCTTATGCAAGGCATTTCCCTGTTGTGTCTTCCTATAATGTTAGAATAACTCATCCCTTCCACCCCAGAAATGTCTTATCTTTCTCTGGTTCTGTGATGGATAAACACTCTAAGCAGCACACAGTGCCAGATGCTTTCTATAGCCTACAAGAGGGACTTCAACCCAGAATCCTCCTCAGAATTTATGATGAAAGGGGCTTTTAAAGCCTTTAGAGAGAGCAGAAAGTACTACTTTAGAAAGATGATTGAGCAATAGGCACATCTTATGAGCAAAAATATAAATATGCATGCACACATTAATGCCCAAGACCCTACTTACCAAATTGGGATCTGCCCTTTAAAGATTTATCGGGAGCACTAAGAGTTGTAAAGTTAGAACACCCCAGAGGATGAAGTGCATGAGGCAGGAAATGACCAATGGGGAATAGTCAGAAATTCCCTGATCTTCAATCTCAAAAGAAGGAAGGCTTCTCCCACAGAGGCTTTTATAGTCTTAATCTCCCTTCATGTGGTTCAAATGCTATTCAGATTACTCTTAGATTAACCTGTGTTCAATATGGAATACTGCATTGTCACCTTCTTATTTATCCTTCTTCCAACTTCAGTCCTCAACTGCCTGCTAGAGAAAGTTGTTCTACGGGATTGGTTCCATTTTCGTTTGTAACACAGCTAATTAACTTTTTATAGTCACTCAAAATGAAAACATTAAGATTAGTTTTAAATACTGTATATTGAAATATCACACTCTTGCAACAGTCCTAAAATTCTACTTTCTGCTAAGAAATCTAAGGCCTTTTAAACTCTCCCCTAAAAGCAAATTTAGTAAAGTATAAAAATGCAATACTAAAAGTTATTAAACTCTATTAAAATGTATGTTCCAAGTAGAATTCACAACCTAATAGGTAAAGTGATTTGTAGTCTGACTTTTCCTACTGTGACACACTAAAAACGTACAGAATTCGATATGGTAAGAAGATTTTTTTGTGCTTTTTCCTCTTCCCCCTGTCCTCCAACCTTTACGTTCAGAATTGCTCAGTATAATTTTTAATTTAACTCTTGTCAGAAATAAACTCTGTAAAGAGGAAATGGCACATATATACCTAATACAAAAATAAAGCTTTTAATGCAAATATTGTGAATGTGTGAAGAAGATTGTATTTGAAATAGGGTTCTCTATTTATGAATATACAGTAAAGCATCAGATTAGTTTAGCAAAACTGCTAACTTTTTCATATTGTAAAATATTCCCTCTTTCACAGTCTATTGTTAATGGCTTTTGATTATTAGACCCTGTTATAGCAACCCATTATTTTGGAGAAGCTAAAGAATGTGAGATATGAATTGCTGCTGTGATCTGGAACTTATCTGCAAAGATTTTAATCGCCTTTTTTTTGCTCCTAATTACATTCATTTTCCCTTTTCTTTAGTTATGATCTGCTCTGCAGTGTGAGGTTTATTATTAGTGGACTAAATAATGAACAGTTGTGCATGCATCATTGCTCATTCAGTCAAGGTTGAACTGCTATCTTTTATACAAATCTTGGAAGTTTAGAATGTGCATAACATAATAATAAGCTTAACCTAATTCTCACATCTATTTTTTTTTTTCCTCCTGCCCAGAAGTGGAAGAGCTGTTAGCTTCTCTTAAGCATATCCAACACACTTTGGTAGACCCCCAGAGCCAAGAGGATATCTCTCTCATTTTACAGCTTGTCCAAAATACTGATTTTCAGAATGCATTTAAGATACACAATGCTGTCACAGTGCACATGAACAAAGCCAGCCCTCCGTATCCTCTTATCTCCAATGCGCAAGAGCTAGCACAAGAGGTATGTATAGTATTAATCTCCATGATATATTTTATAACTTGTAATTTGTATCACTGGAAATATATTCAGTTTTATCTGTGTATATCAAGCTTGTCTGAATTATTAGTAATCAAAGTTGAAATAAAAATGGCTCTTAATATATGAATAGTCACTGATTACTGCATCCAGGAGTGAAATACCTTTAAACTTTGAGATAATAGCTCAGTTTTTCATAGTAAGAAATTTAACAGCAAAAAAAAGTACAGTACTTAAGTGCAGAATATTACACCATTTAAGTGCAATAAAAGGAAGGGTGCTACAGCAATAATGGGAACATTTTTCACAGTGCGTCATATCAGTGGATATTGTTCACTTACAGTGGATTCGGCATTCTTCTGAGTTTTGAACAGAATTTCGAGGATACCCCTGAAAATGGATCAAAATGAAATTCCTGAAGAAAGTAAACTTAACCATATTTAAAGTTCTTTAACTGTTCCAATCCTTCGGTGTTTGCATCTTGGAACTACAGATTCTGTTGTATATATAACTCAGTGTTGCTTAGTCGTCTGGATTGGTGATATTGTCTATGCCTACCTTAACTACTGATTTTAAAATGTCACTTAAAATCGGGATAATTATTTTATCCTAATAGATCCTAGGTATCACAGGAGAAATGGGGTTGCAGAGTTCCTATGGCTATCAGTCACCAAATAGCTTTCATTTCAAGGCCTGGTCAGAAAGAGAGGCTTCCTGAAAACTTGGTTGAAAGCTGCTTAGACTCCTAATTTAGTTTAAGAATGTAGGACAGTTTTGAGTTATCCCTATGCTAAAAGACCAGTACATGAATTTAAAAGGCGTGGTATTTATACTTGTTCCCCGCTTCTTTAGATCTTGGGGCTGCCAGGGACCAGTTCAGCCCCCAGCACTGGTTAGAGCAGGTTGTTCCCCTCCCTCACCTTCTGATTCTGTAATGACCAGGGAATACTTAGGACATAAAACTTTACTGGTCATATCTCTTCCCACCCCTGGAACACCTCCCAGGTATCCCAAAATAGTCCCTGTGATAAGGTCTCTGCCAGTTCTGCGACCTCCTGTTCTGAGCAAAGGGTGTTTATCTGTAGACAAAAGAAATATTGTACAAAATAAGCAAGACTGAATTTATTGTGCTTTGAGAGAATAGAATATATTACATTCATTTGTTAGAAGTCCTTGCATTAATGAAATAATTTTGGCTGTCATTAAAGGGCCTCACTGAGGAGAGAGGATTTTTGCTAGCAGGATTTATTAAAGGTCAGAACCAAGAGACTGGAAAAATGCATATTGAGCCAATAAATGAATACTGCAGTTGATTGCAACAAACTTCCAACTCCATCACAGTAGAGTAATTTAAATTTTGAGAGCCATGTACCCCAGTCACCATGTTTACCAAGTCATACTATTTAGGAACAAGTGAGCACCTGATATTTCTTTGGGATTTTTAAAATGAGACTCAAACTGCACTTGAACAGCAGTCTAATTTAATTTTTGACACTTTTTCTAGTTTTAGAAATCATATAGAATTGTAGAACTGGAAGGGACCTTGAAAGGTCATCTAGTTCAGTCCCCTGCTAGCAGGATTTGTTAAAGGTCAGACAGACCCAGCAGACTAGAAAAATGAAGATTTTCATAAGGTTGGTTTTTTGGTTTTGGTTTTTCCTATTGATCCAATTAACTACAACTTTTGAGTGTGAGTCTTTCGCTCTTGGCCACAGATGAATTACTTGCATTTTTTGAGAGTATAGGAAGTTCATATTTTTTGTTCACAGATAATTTGAACACAAACTTTAAACCATTTTAGCCATAAAGATATGGCTAGTCTTTTAGGAGCTGCTTAGTAATTTTCTTTCTCTTCCCCATCCTTTGACTTAGCTTTACAGCATGGATGCTGGTTTGATTTCCATCCTCTAATATTCGTATCTTCACTGCTTGAAAACTGAGTACAAACAGCTTTGGCATCCAGGTGTCTCCGCACCACCTGTCCCCTTCTCTGTAAGAGCCTGGCTTGTTGAGGGAAAGCTAAGTGTGCCTTATCCATAAGCGCCATCAAATAGGCCTCAGCTTCATGAGCTGTGGGAGACAGTGCTAGAAGATGAGTGCAAAACCATTTTTCAGAAGAAAGTGGAGAAGGTGCCTGTTTTTTGGGGACCTCTTTCAAATATTAATTGCAGGACAAATATGTCTGCAGTTCCAACTAAGAAGCCACATAGAAGCCAGTATTTGTGATGATATGCAAGGACCTGTGGATGTGTCCGTAGGAAAGAAACTCATTCTCAAATTGAAGTTCCTGTTCTTCCCTTCAAGGAATCCAGACTGTTTGGAGATATTCTTTATTCAGCCCTAATGCAGTTTCTGGGAAGAAAACCTCCTTTCCAGCTCTTGTTTTACTGTTCTGCAAGCCAAAACCTTCTTCCACATCCTTAATGGGAGAGTCACAGAGCCCTCTTAATGCAGGAAAACTTGTGTAGGCTCACCCTTCATAGTGCCATTCTCCCACTTCCCTCCTTCCCTGTTTTAAGTCCAACTTGAAACCTTTAAGGACCGGAAAAAATTGGGCAGAGCCAGTTCTGATTCTTTTTGGAGTGGGAGAAGAACATAAATATGCAACTCCATTGTTCCGGAGGTCAGGTTTTTTTATATCTAACAAAAGGAGGTTGCAATTTATAGAGTTCTGGCTGCACAACTTCGAATTGTAGCAGCTGTGTGTGAATGTGCGTTCATTTTTTAAAAGAGAAAACACAGGCAAGTAAAAAAACAAAACGTATATTAATTCATTGTTAGTCACAAATTTGAAATAGAAAAAAGGTCAAGAAATTGATCTGGCACTCCTGTTTTATCTGCCACATTGTACATGTTTTGGATTACTCTTTAAGCAGTTGAATGTATAGTTTAACATACAGTATAGGCAATGTGGGTGAACTAAAATTGCTGTAAGAATTTTGTTAGTGCTTCTTCACTCTTTAAATTTGCAATCCTTAGAGTTGAAATGGATTATTGGCTTTATCTTTTAGAACATTTTAGAATTTCTTTACATAATTGTACTATGCTAGTTTTAGCAGTTCAACTGGAGTGTTTGTGGGAGCACATATGTAATTTTGATAAGTAGGCAGCAAAAACTTATGATTTATCTATTTTTCTAGACACCTTACTTTAATTAAAAGGCTGAGTAAAGCTTGCAGACTTAAGGAATTTATCTGGAGATTAACTCCCTAAAATAATTTGGTGCACTCTGACTCTTGAATATAAATAATGTTAATCAAATGTCATTACGTTGATTTTAAAGTCAGTTAAACTTGATAACAATGGGGGCCAGGATTAGAGGAACATGGTCTAAATGTTGATGCTGTAACAGCGTTTGATATGACATTCAATACGGTTCATAATTTTTGGCATAGAAGAGCACCCTCCCACCCCGTGCTTCCCGGGCGACCCCTGGTGGTGGCGGTGCCCAGGTGGTGGAGCCGTGAATTTTTGTTTATTGCCCGTGAGCTGTCCGTGACTTTTACTGAAAATACCCGTGACTAAATCATAGCCTTACTTATGTAATTAAAATGCATACATCCTATTTTAAATAAGATTACATTAATATGGAAGTTAAGATTAAAACTGAGTTGCTGGTTCTGTTATAAAGAGGGCCCTACCAAATTCACAGTCCATTTTGGTCAATTTCACAATTGTAGGATTTAAATAGCTGAAATCATGAAATTTACAGTGTTGTAATTGTAGCGGTCCTGACCCAAAAAGGCGGGGGGCTCACAAGGTTATTGTAGGTGGGGTTGTGGTACTGCTGTCCTTTTGTGCTGCTGCTGGCGGCAGTGCTGCCATCAGAGCTGGATGGCCACAGAGTGGCAGCTGCTGGCCAGGAGCCCTGCTCTGAAGGCAGAACCACCGCCAGCAGCAGTGCAGAAGTGAGGATGGCATGGTATGTTGTTGCCACCTTTATTTGTGCATTGCTGCCTTTAGAGCTGGGCTGTTGGTCAGCAGCAACCACTCTCTGGCCACCCAGCTCTGAAGGCAGCAGCGGAGAAGTAAGGGTGGCATGGTATGGTATTGCCACTCTTACTTCTGCACTGCTGATGGCGAGGTGCTGCCTTCAGAGCTGGGCATCTAGCCAAGAGCCATGTCTCTGCGGCTGCCCAGCTCTGAAGGCAGAGCAGAAGTAAGGGTGGCAATACTTAATATAATCTTGTGACATTTCCCCCTGTCCCACCCCGTAACTCTTTTGGGTCAGGACCACCAATTTGAGAAACGCTGCTCTCCCCCGTAAAATTTGCGTAGTATCGGATAAAAGCATGCAAAAGACCAGATTTCACAGTCACAGTTATAAACTATTCTTCAGCATTTGAAATATTGAGTCTCAAATTGTGGTACGTAATTTGTCATGCACATTCATGGCTCTGCTGTAGCTGTTTGAGCTAAAATTAAATGTTTTGGTATTGTTTTACATTTCCAAATTAATACCTTATAAACAGAACTAAATCTTTTTGGTAGAATGAATTTTTTTTAATATGGCAGACTTTTTGCAAAGCATTTATGGGGTAGAAGAATAATGTGACAGATGGTATGGATTTATTAGCTACAAAACTAAGCCACTGCAACAAAAAGGCCAGCAAAAAGTTACTATTGCCACCTGTTCACAATAGACCACTAAATAAGATAGAGAATAAATCTCTACACAGAAAAGATTACTTCAAAATTGGCAGAGACTCCTGTGACAAAGAAAAAGTGGGGACCTCAAACAAGTACTGGTTCTGTGAAGTTTGGGTGCAAAAATCTGTCAAGTCAAAACAGATGGAGAGGGGTTGCTTTCTGGAGAATACATCCTGTAAAGAGGTTTCCTCATGGCAACAAACTCTTGAAGATTCAAAATCCTCAGACAAAGCTGGCAGAAGTTCTTCAGGTTTCTGGCAGCTCTAAGAAATCATATGGCACTGACAGGAAGGAGTCTGATATTACCTCAAATAATGGATGTCACCAGGCCATGGTGCAGCTGACTTCCCTCAAACCTCAGGACTCTCCTTCTTGAGATCTTTGTTAGATCCCCTTGCTTGATCTCCCCAAAACACCTCAGTGGAGATGCTCTAAGGGTTCACCAGTGTTCTCAGTACCAAACTGTGATTACTTTCTTTTGGGTTCAGTGTCTCCTTGACAGCTATGTGCTGTGGGAATCTCTGTCCAGGGGCTTCTGCTTTGGTGTTAATGGATTTTTGGCTGTGCTGTGGGGATGTCAGCTTCATAGATTCCAAAGTCAATAGGGACCGTTGTGACCATCTAGTTTGACCTTCTGTATAACAGGCCATAGAACTTCCCGAAAATAATTCCTAGAGCTTATATTTTAGAAAAACATCCAATCTTGATTTTAAAAATTGCCAGTAATGGAGACTCTATCATGATCATAGGTAAATTATTCCAATGATTAATTACCCTCACAGTTAAAAAATAAATAAATAAATAAAAAATAAAAAAAATTATGCTTTATTTCCAATCAACACTCTACTCTTTATCAAACAAACTTGTAATCTCATCAAATAATGACATCAATTTAGTTTGACAGGATCTGTTTTCCATAAATCTATGTTGATTAGCATTAATTATATTCTGCTCGTTTAATTCTTTGTTATTCGAGTCCCATATCAGCCTCTATATTACCTTCCCCTGGCATGATGACTGCGGGGCATGTAATTACTCAGCTCATCCTGTTTACCCTTTTTAAATATTGACAAAACGATAACTTCGGAGTTCCAAGACACTCTGGAAATCAACATTCACTTTTCAGCGAACTCCTCAGTCTGCTCTTTTAAAACTTGGATGCAAATTATTTGGACCTGCTGGTTTTAAAATATCTAATTTCAGTAGATGCTGTTCAATATTCTTCTGATATACTAGTGGAATGGAAAGTGTTGTCATATCTTATGACATCTATTTTTCCCCTCAAATACAGAACAGAAATATTAATTGAACGTTTCTACAATTCTACCATTTCCATATAGTAATGAACCGATACCATTGTAAGGATTCTTTTTGAGCATATTATTCTTGAAAAAACTCCTCCTTATTGTCCTTAACCCTGATGACCATAAAGTTCTCCTTGTGGCCGTTGGCTTCCCTTACCAATTTTTTTTTACAATTCCTGGCTTCTGATTTATATTAATTACTATCAATATTTTCTTTTCGTTATATATTATTTTATTGCTCGTTTATAGCTTCCTTCACTTTCCCTCTAAACCAGGTCAGTTTTTTTTAACCAAGATGGCTTTCTTCCTTGATTTGTAAATTTGTGGCTTTTTGAAGATCTAGGAAAGTGTTTATAAACAATTCCAAATTATCATTCACATTTTTCTGATTAAATTCTTCCTCCCAGCTGATTTGTCTCATAATTTTCTTCAGCTTTGTGAAATTATCCCTTTCAAAGTTGTGTGTGTGTGTATTATTGGTCTGTACTTTATTCTGTTTGTACATTGTTTGTTTCATTGCTGGCCATATTGAAATCACACAGAGTTGAACCTGGAAGGAAAGCCTCTTTCATGCCCTGTCTAAACTCTCTCTGAAACTCTCCTATTAGGTAACTCTGTTAGCGGCTCTCATGTACACCTAACAAATTACTTTTTATACCAAGTATCCCTGCTTATCTCAGCTCTGCTTCTCACTGCCATGGAGGATTAACTACTTTGAGACTTTAAGCAGCGAGGCTGATCAAAGATCCAAGGGCATAGCCATGTGGCCCTTACCATGGAACCAGATATGAGAGAGGAGCTCCTAGCACTGCTGCAGGTGCTCTTCGTAACCAAACCTTGCACTAGAACTTCCTGGGACCTTCAGTTGTTTTGCTCTTTTTCTTAGCGCTTCTGGGTATCAGATCTTCTGCCATCACCTTTTGATAAATCATCAGCAAGAGTGGAGGATGCAAGAATATCCCAAAAGTTGGAAGAGAGCAGTCTCTTGATCCTAAAAGGGGGAAGGCTCTTGCAATGACATTCCAGTCACTTTCACCTGACTTTTCAATGTCATCAGTGCTTCTGAACCCATATATTTTTATGTTCTCAGAAGAGCATGAGACTAGGAATAAGGGCCCTGGATGGTACCCCCTTCAGCCTCCTCACTAGATAAGGGCATCCTTACTGCTTTGTCTTTCCCTCTAAGCAATAGCAGATGAGGACCTGGTAGTCAGGATGGCATGAGATTTACGTATTTGACAGCTTTCCCAAGTAAATCTCGTAAGCTTTTTGACATCTTGAGTTGCAGAAGAAAAAGGCAGCCCTTCCTGTCAACAGGGATTTTTCAGAACCAGATGAAGTCTGACTCTATCAGTATCTGAGGGAAGGTTTTGACCTGGTCTGAAACCCTGCATCAGAATCATTGTTTTTCTGCTGCCAGTGGAAACAGCAGTTTGAACAAAGTAAGATAATTTTCCACTCCTAGGGAAAAGGAGTCTAAGCAGTTTAATACAATAATAATTTGGAATTTTCTGTTACTCGTGAATCGCCCAGATGGACACCTTAGGCAAGTCTGTAATGGTATGCTGCTGTTTGGTAAATAGACTACCTTTTGTGGGCATGTGTACATTTTTTTTAATGACTGCCCTCCTTTTACAGATCTTAATCTTTTATTCCTTCCCTATTGTAACCTAGTCCATCAATAATCTCTGCTCATGTCACTCTAATGTGACTGGATAACAGCCTAGATAGAGAGGCACAGTTCTGATTTGACACATTAAATAGTTCATGTATTCTCATTGCATAAATGTCTTATCTTAAGATTTGTGTAAATATATTGAGGGAGAGTAACAAATATACAGATTTGCTTTGTTTCTCTCAGTAAAATAGCTAGTTACGTTTAGTTTTCTTTCTTAAAGATACCTTTAGTTAGAGCTAAATTAGCCCACTGTGCAAAGCAGATTTTCACTGTTTGATCTCTTTTAGGTACAATGTGTTTTGAAACCCAGTCACCAGAAAGATGGGCAGGAGCTTAGTGCTTTGCTGAATGCCCCTCACATTCAGGTAAAATAAGACAAAGCTGGTACTGTGCAATCTACACCACGTAGATTTTAAAAATGGTTTTATGTATTTTATTTCTTGCAACCACCTTAAAAACACTGGTTTGAAACTTGTTTCTTAAGGCTAAAAACTGAGTGTTCCTAGTATATATGGAAAATCTCCATGTGATTGAAAAATGAAAACTTAATGTGTTTCATGGGGGGAAAAAATTCTAACTTCCTGCTACTAATGAAATTTACTATTAAAATTAAATGCACACTTGGGGTTCAGTGCCACCCACCAGTCTTCAGGTGTACTTAGTTGCATACCTAGTAAGCCAACCTTCAATGTTTATACACAAAGCAGATGATCGACTTCAAACATAACCACTGGAAGAGCGAAGCTGCACTGAGTGCCTGGGTATATAATACAGTATTATTTTCCTCTGCATTGTTGCCCAAACTCAATCAGAATTGGGGCTCCATGGTGCTAGGCACCATATAAACACATTAAGGGCAAACAGCCATTCATCAAATGCAAAATAATGTCCAGAGTTCAGATGGATTTAAAAAAAAGGGGCCATGGGCTTGCTGCTATTGGTGGCATTGAGGTGCTGTGGAAGTATTAACTGGATAGGGGGCCCTGGCCGAGTGTAATCATTCTGTGCCACTTCTGGCTGTTTGGAGGAATCTTTGCTGTTCCTTTGGGCTGACTGCTGGAGCTTGGAGACTCTGGAGTAGAGTGGTCATATTGGGAAAGTGTTCCTTTTCCTTCCCAACTCTTCCCTCCTCCCCCTAAAAAAAAATGTGGTGGGAGTGTAGAGGAGTCTGAAACAGTAAGAATAAATTCCAGCATATATCTGTATTATACAAACAAGAATTGACAACTAGTGAAATTTACAGTGGTTGGTTACAGAAGAATGTGGTTAATGTGCATTGCTTGCAACTTATGAGTAACACAGCTTCTACTACACTTCTTGGCAGAAATTTAATAGTAGAGTGCTACAGTGAGGTCCCTTGTTACTAAAACTTCATTACATTTAAAAAATATATGTATTTAATAGTATACTCTGACAAGCTGCATTTAAATTTTGTGACAGTCCCTAATTTTTGCAGTGCTTTAATGGAAATAATCAAAATACAGTTACTGCTTCAAACGTTAAAATTGGAGGGTTTGTATTTAGTTATGTATGAAAATGAATTCAAGCAGTACAGCAGCCCCTGCGTTAGTTCCAATGACAAAATCAGTTTATTTTGTTATCAGCATATGTTCAGTAAACTACAGATTAACAGTGTTGTCATCTTTAGGTTTCAGGGCTAACATATGAAGTAAAATGGGGTATTGAGACCCCTCAGAGCCATTGATTCAGAATGTCAGCAAACTCAGGAGGACAGCACAAGATTAATTTATATTCACTTCATGTTTTCCAAGTTATCATTGCAATCATCTCACAAAACTGGTGACTGGGCAACAAAATGGCAGATGAAATTCAATGTAGACAAATGCAAAGTAATGCGTGTTGGGATTATGTTTTCCAACTATACATATAAATTAGCTGTTATCACTCAAGAAAGAGATCTTGGAGTCATCCTGGATAGTTCTCTGAAAACATCCATTCAATGTGCAGCTGCAGTCAAAAAAGCTAACAGTATTGGGAATTATTAAGGATAGATAATGAGACAGAAAATATCACATTGCCTCTATGTAAATCCATGGTACACCCACATCTTGAACACTGTATGCAGATGTGGTCGCCCCATCTCAAAAAAGATATATTGGAATTGAAAAAGGTTCAGAAAAGGGCAGCAAAAATTATTGGGGGTATGGAACAGTTTCCATATGAGGAGAGATTAATAACACTGGGACTTTTCAGCTTGGAAAAGAGACAACGAGAGGGGATATGATAGAGATCTATAAAACCATGGCTGGTGTGGAGAAAGTAAATAAAGAAGTGTTATTTACTCCTCATAACACAAGAGCTAGGGGTCACCAAATAAAATTAATAGGCAGCAGGTTTAAAACAAACGAAAGTGTTTCTTCACACAACACACTGTTAACCTGTGGAACTCTTTGCCCAAAGGTGTTGTGAAGGCCAAGATTGTAACAGGGTTCAAAAAAGAGTTAGATAAGTTAATGGAGGATAGATCCATCAATGGCTATTGGCCAGGATGGACAGAGATGCAAAACCATACTCTGAAATGTCTGTAGCCTGTTTTCCAGAAGCTGGGAATGGGCAATAGGGGGTGAATCACTGCTCTGTTCATTCCCTCTGAAATACCTGGCATTGACCACTGTCAAAAAAGAGGATACTGGGCTAGACTGACTATTGGTCTGACCCAGTATGGCCCTTTTTATGTTCTTAATCATAAGGGCTAGAATGTTCACTTTTTAAAAATTAAGATTCTGAAGCACACTTTCGCAGCAAGGGTGAATTCTGCAGCTGTGGAATATATCTGGATTTCACTATGAATTAGTATAATGAAAACTTAACCATGCTATTGTGATGATCATCTTTAGGATTTTTTAATTTGTTTACTAGATAATTTGCACAATTTTCTAACTTGCAATGGGTATCCTACTTAATACAAATTAGTGAATTTCTATTGTGCTTCATGTTGGCACGAAAGGCATGATTTCCTTAAACTGCATTGTCTGTTTTGTTTAACACTAGGCACTTTTATTAGCTCATGATAAGGTTGCAGAGCAAGAAATGCAGCCAGAGCCAGTGACAAATGAAAAGGTTTATGAGAACTTTGGCCTGTATGGAGGGGAGACAGTGAAAATAGTTCGCATTGAGAAGGCTCCAGATATTCCATTGGTAAGTATTGTTACTTTGACAGCAGATCCCTTGCTTTCGAAGAAAATGAGGCTAGAACTGTCCAATTTACGTTTATTCTTCCAGACTCCCTTGTGGGCGGAAGTTGTCCTAATAGTGTTCAAACATTTTTTTTTAATTTTAAAGAGAGGTGTTCTCTTTATAGATGAAGTAGGGGACAACTTTTTTTTCCCTTTTGCAGGTCATTATTAATGTTTTGGAACTTTATCATGGATATGCGGTTTAAACTTTGAGAGCTAATAGTAATTTTGATTAATGAAATAACATGTTTATGGGTGATGCAAATTTCTTATACTGAGGCTATATTAATTTATTCTAATATGGAAACCTAAATTGCTGCCATTTAGAGCAAAGTCAGTACTATATCTATTGAAAAGTCAATGAGATTGAAAGAAGGCCTTCCTAAAGAAGGCAGTATCTCAGGATTTGCTGAAACTGAGTTTTAATCCTTGCTGTTCCAACAACTGCATTTTTTTTTTACCTTTGTCTTGTTACTTTTTTCCAATATGTTTATGTAGAACATGAAAAACAGAATTTAAAAAATTTGTCATAATGTACAACTCAAAATTAATCACTGTTGAGCAGATTAGAAGTTCCTCTTTCTGCTTTATGAACTTAAAATCTATTTTTAAGTCAAAGCTTTAGATGTTTTCATCTAAGTTTGTTTTTCATTTGTACTATATGAAATTTTATCCACTGGTTTAAAATATATGCAGTATATATCCATGAGTTTCATATTTGTTTTAAATTGAGATTATCTATTTGCAATTATATAGGGTGCTACAGTTCGTAATGAAATGGATTCTGTCATCATTAGTCGAATAGTGAAAGGGGGTGCTGCAGAGAAGAGTGGGTTATTACATGAAGGGGATGAAGTTCTGGAAATTAATGGCATTGAGATTCGTGGTAAAGATGTTAATGAAGTTTTTGACTTGCTGGTAAGTGCCTTCACCCCACCCCCACCCCGAATCTTAAAGTTGCCACTCCTATTCAAAAAAAAAAAAAAAAGTTGGATCCTACTATTTGACTTTTCTGTAGGAATGCATGTTTATTGGAATCATTATAAATCTTAACCCATGTAGTGATATAATGATGCATTTGCTTATAGGGCCTGGATTTTCTTGGAGTTTGTATTGCACTTTGAAAACAGTAAATGTTATTTATTGGAATCCCTAATTCAAACAATCAGTCGGGTATTTGTGCTGTAGATTACTGGAGTCTTGTTTTTTGTTATAGGCTGACATGCATGGCACTCTGACATTTGTGCTGATACCCAGTCAACAGAGCAAGCCGCCTCCTGCCAAGGAGACAGTTGTAAGTGAGATCTATGTTAATCTTACAACTATTGTTTTTCACCTAGTGCTTACAAAGGTCAGTTGTGGGTCATTTTACAGGATGAAACAAAAGAAATTGATTTAGACATCAAAAATTTGAGTAACACTGCTGCAAATAATCACAGGTGACTGCCTAGGGCAGTGGTTCTCAAGCAGGGGTCCGTGTACACAGACATCTTCCAGGGAGTACATCAACTCATCTAGATATTTGCCTAGTTCTGTAACAGGCTACATACAAAGCACTAGCGACATCAGTACAAACTAAAATTTCATACAGACAAAATGAAAAAGTAAGTAATTTTTCAATAAATAAGTGCGCTGTGACACTTTTTTTTTTTTTGTATTTTTGTGTCTGAGTTTGTAAGCAAGTCGTTTTTAAGTGAGGTGAAACTTGGAGGTACACAAGACAAATCAGACTCCTGAAAGTGGTACAGTAGTCTGGAAAGGCTGAGAACCATTGGCCTTGGGAATTCCACGAAAATGTGATCATTTGTGTTCACACCACAATGAAAGACTTTAGTGGGAGGAGGCAGTGGAGTCTTTCACTGAGGCAGGGAAAGACTACAGCAGCTCCCTGATGCTGGAATCTTTTACTGCAGCAGGGAAGCAGCAGGACCCTACACTGCTAAAAATAGTGCAGACCTGGGAGGCCCTGCTTGGGTATGTAGAGAGCTATGCAGGCTATATACGTTAGTGTTATGGCATGCCTGTACTCTACTTACCTAAGCACTGTCTCACCATCTACACTGTTGTTTATACTTGTGCTAGCTGGGCGTCCAGTGTCTGTACTCTACATGCTGCTGCAAATGTTGACCTACCCTATATATCATTGCTTACTGTCAGTCACTAAACATGTACAAGTAAGAAGTGCTAAATCTAGAGATGCTTGTACTTCTGAAATTTTCTGACATTCCATATCTTTTCTTTTTCTTTTGAGAATATCCATTTGTCCATTACAGATAGAGGGTGGAATTAAAAAGTGGTGGGTTGTGCCTTAACTTGCAAAAATTACCTGAAAAAAAAAAAGCAGTAAATTGAAGATCTTTCTAAAATGTCCGTCTCTAGCTAACAGTGTCTTGAGTTATCTTTAACTTGGACTATAGCAGCTTACGTAAAGCGTTATGCAGTATTTATTCAAAGATGAACAAAACCTTTAAATTGCAGTAACATGGTGGGAGACTGATAAGCAAGTGTCACTTATAATGAAATCTCATCTATAATTAAGTAAAAATGAAATCTCTATCTTTAATGCATTCCTATGGAGTTGTACTACTTTTATAATGAAACACAAATCTAGTTGCAAGGAATTTTGGTCATTTGATGCTGACCAATCAGAATAGTTAATACTGCATTCACTACTCTTTATGTGCCTGTAGATTTTTTGCTGTCATTGAAGGTCAGTAAAGGTAACCTGAGACCTATAATTATCTCCTTAATCCAGGTTAAATTTCCAAAATATTAGTAAAACATCTTTCTGGGAGTTGAGCAGAAAAACCCAGAAAAAAGACAAAGAATAAGTGTTCTTTTAAAAAAAAAAAAAAAAAAAAATCGGAGAGAGCTTGTGGAATCATAAATAAATGATCAGTGATCTGTAAATTTGGCACTGATGTGACCACTACTGGACTATTGTGTCCACAATTTAAGAAGGATGTCAATAAACTGGAGAGGGTTCAGAGAAGAGCCACAAAAATTACTAAAGGATTGGAAAACGTGCTATCAACTGATAATGAGAGACTCAGTGAGCTCAATCTATTTAGCTTTACAAAGAGAAGGTTAAGGGGTGACTTAATCATATGTTGTAAGTACCAGCAGGGGGAACAAAAATTTGATAATTGGCTGTTCAATCTAGCAGAGAAAAGTATAAGAAGATACAACGGCTAGAAGCTGAGGCTAGACAAATTCAGACTGGAAAGAAGGTTAAAAAAAAAGTTAAGACTTATCAACCATTGGAACAATTTACCAAGGATTGTGGTGAATTCTCCATCACTGGCAATTTTTAAATCAAGTTGGATGTTTTTCAGAAAGGAATTAATTCACAGAAGGCCTGTGGTATGCAGGAAACTAGATGATCACAGTGGTTCCTTCTGGCTTTGATTTATAATCTGTCAATTTGTTTCTTACATATAGCCATCATTGTGTTGAAAACTGTAATTCAGACAGTAATAAAACTCTGCTACTAATGAAGTGATCTCTTCCCCCAAAACATTTGACTATAAGCAGGTTCTACTGCACATACAGTACTGCCTCTAAGGATTTTCTTTACCTTCATAAAAATAGGCAATGGACTGTATTTCCACGTTCTGTAAAAGAAGTGTGTGTTCTCAGTTCTTCTCACCAAACTTTTCACCATTTATGGAACTACTGTGTGTATTCTGTGACTATAATTCCTATTTAAATTTTTACGTAGTGAAAAGTGCTTATATAATTGAACATGGACGCTGCAGCAGCAGCAGTGTGAAATGAGATTTTTTGTTTTGCCACATAACTGACTAATATTACTTGGTAAACTCCCTTCATTAATTAGATAGAGGCATGATTTTCATCATACTAAAGTCCATAGTCTATCACAGTGGACTTTCATGCTGTTTGCAGCTTGGAGACACAGTCAGATCAGTCAGCCTTCCTGCCAGTGACTATGCCCCTCCACTGACGAGCCCATTAGTTTCATTTTTGCCTTCACAGAAGTGGGTGCATGGTTCCAGGCCTTCCTGTTTTCAGAGACTTTTTTAAAAGACTTTTTTCCTGTTTAAGGAACTAATTTGGCTACAGATTATCAAATTATATTCCAGAATTACCTCTTTTTGGCAAAGGAAATAGATTCCATCCTTCCCAAAGATACTGTAGCAATTGGAACCCCTGTTTACCTGTATAGAATGCAGCACGGTGGGGAAAGCAAAAATGTATGCCTCTTGTACCACTCGCTTCAACTGTCTTGGTGGGGAGTTTTGCCTTCTCTGTGGGCAGGATCTAGGTTTTTCACAAGTTTAGTGCTCCTTAGCAGAAAGCTGACAGAATTCCCTTAGCACAGTAATTTTTGGCCCTGCAGAGGAATAGCAGTACTATCCATGACAGACTACATATACCTCTGCCCAGGCCAGTTCCTTCTTGGCCACACCTAAAGAAGAAATGCCCTGCTGTGATTAGTCTTGTGTGGCTATTATAAGAACAGGCATATCTATTATACTTGTTAGCTAAATTCCTTAGTAATTTGACTGACACCTGGGTTTTGCGCTGTGTGACACCTAGCTCTGTGCTTGTTGTACAGACAAAACTACACAGGATCTTTTCAGGGAGCAAGACAAAGATGCCACATTTATTATAACAATCTGATTTATGACCAATAACTAATATCTTAATCCTTATACGCACACATTATACCTAATACCTATACATACACACACACACACACATCCATCAGATGTTCTGCAGCTGCTGCATAGTTACCAGTCCTGAGGATAGCTTAAGTTCATGGCTTGATTTTGCAGCTTGGGTTCGTAGCTTGTGGTGGCTAACCGGCCAGGAAAGTCGGGCACAAGGACCAGCTGGGTCTCTGTTCGGCATGCACCAATGTCGTTCTATGCTGGCAGCAGAATGTTACCCTCCAAAGTTTTCCATCTCATCCATCGTTTTTGTAGGCTTTAGTTGGAATCCAAAGTCTATAGGTCTTGCTGTGTCATGCTGCCTCTGGGTTTGGTGATTGATCACCCGTCAATTGCAGGCGTGACTTTCAGCCTCGGACTTGGCTTTGATCTTCCTTCTATTGTACCTTTTTCTTTTTAGGGTGGACACTTTTTACTTTGTTAGGGCTCTTGTCTGCATCTTCAGCTGTTGGTGTTTGAACTTTTTCATCAGGACAGGCTGGGGCTGGAGGTTGATTCCATCATCCATACACACCTCAGTCACACATCTAAACTAATAAGATTACAGCAGCGTTTGCAAAAATGAAGGCTGGAGGAAGCTTTTACAAAATGGAGTGAGCGTTTTAAAATGGGGTTTGAATTACAATATGGCAAACAGGGAATAAAAGTTACAGTATAGACAAGTGTAGTGGATGGCAATCAGTGAACAGAAGTTACAATGTAGGCAATTGTAGTGAATGGTGAACAGAAGTTACATTAATAAAGTGAACAATTAAAAACAATTTCATTTATCGATTCTACATGCTGCAGTACATTTTCCAGTGCTTCGGGCTGTCCACTTAGAGGGCCTTGTTCGGTTGCTGTAATGTTAGTGATTTGGTACATTTATTCTTGTCACACCTTTTCAGCACACTTAATTTCAGTTCTCTGCCACCTTGAGTATCCTGGATTTTACTCATCCATGCTTTAGCCTACTTCACCTTATCACATATTCCTTATGTGGCTGATGCACCTGGCTCAACCAGGCCTGTGAGGCCAGTGTCAGCTGTAGAAGGCCTTTGCCCTGGTTGATTTTCCTCCAAAGAGAATTACCAGGAACTCAGAGAAATTATCCATTAGGGTGTAGACTTTGCCTTATCTCAGGTGTGAGCACCCTTTAATGTAGGGTATGGCTGCAAAGGCTGCTACTCTGAGGGTATGGCTACACTGACACTTTATAGCGCTGCAACTTTCGCACTCAGGGGTGTGAAAAAACACCCCCCTGAGCGCTGCAAGATACAGCGCTGTAAAGCCTCAGTGTAATCAGTGCCGCAGCGCTACACCTGTAGAGGGTGTGGTTTACATGCAGCGCTGGGAGAGCTCTCTCCCAGTGCTGGCACTCCGACCACACTCACACTTTCAAGTGTAGCCATACCCTGAGTGGATTTCTTCAGCTTGGCTGCAGATATCTAATTTGCAGCCAAGGCCGGCTCCAGGCACCAGCTCAGCAAGCAGGTGCCTGGGTGGCCAAGGGGAAGGGGCGGCACATTGGGCTCTTTGGCGGCAATTCAGCGGGTCCCTCTTGGAGGGAGGGACCTGCCACCAAATTACCGCCAAAGAAGAAAGTGGTGTGGTGGAGGAGGCGCCGATCGTGATCATGCTTTTTTTTTTTTTTTTTTTTTTTTTGCTACTTGGGGTGGCAAAAACCCTGGAGCCGGCCCTGTTTGCAGCGGAAGAAATTCAAGGACCTGCTATATGCCAAAGAGAACCTGTTTGGGGAGCAGATGCAAGCCTCTTTACAGAGGGGAAAAATTAGTGTCTTGGGCCTGTGTCGTATCCCTCGTGGCCCTCGTTTAAAAGATGCAAACGAAAAGTTTCTCTTTATAAACCATCTACAGCGGATTTCAAAGGATCCCAACTCCAGGGTGGTCACCTCATCAGCTGCAGAAGTTGACTGGTTCTAAGCCCAGTTCCTACAAGCAGCAAAAGCTGTAGGGTTCCAGAATGTGTACCCTATGTGCTACTTTCAGTATCCTGCCAGGATATCCTTGCTAGGAGCAAACTTAAAAGCTTTTTACACTAAGTCGTCTCTGGCCACCTTGGACACGTGGTGCAAATTCAGTTCAGTGAAGCAACTGAATCAGGCTTTCAGGAATACTTCCAGGTTGTCAGTGCCCAAGAATGATCTCTGTCTTCTCAGTATCAGGAAAAATGCTTCAGGAAATCCAATCCCTCCTGGCAAAGACCGTCATCAGTTTGTGCCACGTCGTGAAAAAGGAAATGGATTTTATTCTAAGTACTTCCTGATAAGCAAAAAAGCCAGGAGGACCCTGACGCTTCCAGGATCTCAAGAAATTAAATCCTTATCTGGTCAGAGAAAAAATCCGAGCTAAGGAAGTTGTATAGGCTTTGTGATAAGAAGTGCTAACACAAGAATCAGAGTCCAGTGTAACAATGTCTTCAGAGAAGCAGAACTACAGATAAGTAGTCTTCCCTTTTAGCCAAAATTAAATAGCAAAACTAGGAATTTGCATTTAAAAGTGCCACCAAAACCCCTACGTGTGTCTCCATTAACTTGATTAACTGGATTGAACTATTTCACCTCAGTGTTTTAGGTGCATAGTCATTTGTATGAAAGAATTTTCATGCCTTCATCTTCAGTTTCTAAACTTCCCCCAAACTGGTACAGTTTTATTTTCCCTATCATTATAGATACATTAGTAGCACCATCCATACCTGCATACAGGAGACTGACTCAAATATTGAAATTGCAAGTTGTCACAATTTTGCTTTTGTTTCACAGCCAAAGGGAGAGAATGTTTTAGGGGACATGAATCACTGGAATTACTAAATATTTTTCCCTTTTATTTTTATCTCTTGTTTCCTAGATACACGTGAAAGCACATTTTGACTATGATCCTTCTGATGATCCTTACGTACCTTGCCGAGAGTTAGGTCTGTCTTTTCAAAAGGGAGATATACTTCATGTGATCAGCCAAGAAGATCCAAACTGGTGGCAGGCCTACCGAGATGGAGATGAAGACAATCAGCCTTTGGCAGGCCTTATCCCAGGTACAGTGCAATGTAACCAAAAACACAGATGTGCAAAAGTTTTGAGGTGCCATTTTTTGGAATACAAGCCACTTACAGCAGGTGAAATGTCTTGGGACTTTTATATCCTGGAGTTTGGCTGGTTAAATGTCCATCTGTTGCTTGAATGTCTTTTGAGCAGAGAGAACTACTATGGAAGGTTTTGTGATACAGAAATTAATTTACATGTTCAAAAAATAGTTACCTATTTCTTAGCAAGCTGGTGTTAATTTTCTCATAGATAAGCATCCACTGGTATGTCTGCCAATCACAGATTAGACCTGATCATTCCACTAGTTTCTTCTTTTTTCCCGTTGAGTTCAAATTTCCTCTGCTGTCTGCTTCAGCAACACTTGCACTTCAACCCCAGTTTATTCTGCCATCCTCTGAGAAAGCAAATTTAGGCTCAGTAAATACAGAGAGAAATAGATAGAGAAATTCCTCTTTCAAACTACTGGGAGCTTCAGATTAATTAGATTGTCAATCATTGGAACCAGTGTTCACCTTCCATTGTGGAGCATCAGCAAGAGAGTTATTTATTAAGATCTTATCTGTTACACCTGTGCAATGCAAATCCATTGGCAGCAATATGATGAACAAGAAATAATTCTGAAGACAGGTGTTTCACGAGTGTGACTTCATTACTTTGTGGTGTTTGCATGACATGAAAAGGAATCCAGTCTGATTCTTTAAGTCCAGGCTGATTTTGCAGAGCTGGAATTTATTTGGGGGAAAAAATACATTTTTTTACTTGCAAACTGAGCATATTTAATATGAAAATCATTGAGAAACAATGAAATTCTTCTATAATCACTCTTCAAAACAGAATTGCTCAGAGTGATACTAAAGATACACTTCTCTTCCTTGAGAGGGGTATGTTGGGAACGCTACAGCACGGGTTCTCAAACTGGGGGTTGGGACCCCTCAGGTGGTTGTAAGGATATTACCTAGGGTGTCGTGATCTGTCAGCCTCCACCCCAAGCACCACTTTGCCTCCAGCATTTCTAATCGTGTTAAATGTATAAAAAATGTTTTTAATTTATATGGGGGGGTCGCACTCAGAGGCTTGCTATGTGAAAGGAGTCACTAGTACAAAAGTTTGAGAACCACTGTGCTACAGTGAATGACAGTTTTCTAAATAACTTTCTCCTTTTATAAGTGTTTTCTTGGTACTTCTTAAATGGAAGGATTCAGCTCTTTGAGAATCATAGACATTAAAGATGGAAAAATCATATTGGATCATCCAGTCCCTGTCCAAATATCCCTTATTTTGAAGGATTACACTTCAGTCAGTTGCCTCCGTTCCACACAAATTCACCATCTCCTTACTTTCATTGTTTAAAATTATATACAATAACTGTAGTAATGAAACTGAGATTATAGAAAGTTATTTACCCTAAAATAATGAATTCCATAGAATTTAAGTTTCATATATGACACATTGTCCCTCATTTTGGATCTTTGTCACTCAGTGTGTATCACTTGGACCTTACCAGATTGAGAGGTATGATGATAATGTAGTTGTGTAATTCTGAGAAATTAGTTAAAGAAAACTGGCATCTTGCTTGTAAAAGGAAATAGGCATTGTTTTCCAATGCTAACTGCTTTTATGTACCTTTTTTGTACATTAAGGAAAGAGCTTTCAACAGCAAAGAGAAGCAATGAAGCAAACCATTGAAGAAGACAAGGAGCCAGAGAAATCAGGTTGGATATATATTCTAAAGAAAATTTCTGAACTGTCGTACCAATGTTAATTCAAGTGGTGTGTCTGATATTTTGCTATCAAAGGCCTTTTCGCATGATTTTTCGTATGCACGCTTTTTTGTACAGTGTGGCTTCTTTCAAGGTTATGCTCTACCAGCTCCATAATGGATTTTAACTTTGCACTGAACTTGGATACCAGTTCAATTACAGGTTGCCCTTCTGAGTCATTGTTCCCTTCCTACAAATCTGACCAAATCTAGTGGGCCCTGTGACCTTTCTTCTGTATAAGAAATTGAAGGGGCAAACCCTGTCGATTCTTGAGGTATTTCTCTATAAGCAAACAATAGGTGATGCAATAGCATGTCCCAGTCCCTTGCCTTTCTATGTACCTACACTGTTAGTCTGAATTTGAGTGTCCCGTTAAATCTTTCAACCCATTTGTTTCTGGGTGATAAGGGGTAGACTTTAATTGTTTTAACCCACACCTTTTGCACAGTTGAGAGAATATGTGGGATGTGAAATTTGACCCATGAACTGGCAGTATTTCTTTTGGAAAAACCCACTCTAACAACTGTGAAGATGAGTGCAGCTGCCACTGTTTCTGCCTCTATATTAGAGAGGGCCACTGCCTCTGGGTATCTGGGGTCAGCTACCACCAATATATATTTGTTTTCCCATTTTTGGACAGCTTAGGGAATGAACCAATAATGTTCATGGCAACCCTATGGATTGCTTCTCCCTTTACAGGTAATGCAGCACCCCTGGTTAGCCTGGTGCTCACCTGTGCAGAGCTAAGTGTGTGCTCCTGTTTGCAGTGGTGGTGGAAAGCGCAAGCTCTTTTCTGGACAAGTGGGGCAGGTTCTTAGAGGACATTAGTACAGCAGGCCCACCCCCACCACAACCTAGATAGCAGGGAGGCTGCTCCAAACCCCCATCTGGGACAGAGACAAGCTTCTGGGGGACACATTCCATCCCTTCCCCTCCCCCTCCACTCAACCGCAGCCATCCATCCCAGAGATCTGATCAGGAGCTTCTTCAAGCCCCGCCCCACTCGTCATGGCTTCTAACACAGGGAGCCCTCTGTCTGGGGAGAGTGGGGAGCCCTGGGCACCCACTTCTGCTGCTCTCACTGGAGGAGTTACCTGACTGAGTGCCTAGTCAAGCTGCAGTTTGGGGCTGCCCTCTCCAGCAATGTATCTGTCTCTCGCTGCTTGGCTGTCTCTGTAAACTCAGGTGGCTCTTGGTCGGCAGGTCAGGTCAGGTGGGAGGTATCAAAGGCACCTCCTTCAATACACTGCCCTGAGCAATTGCCCTGAGTGCCCTGATCAAAGGCTGAGCCTGCAGGTCAATGCAGTGAAAACCCGGGATGCCATTATGAGCAGAAGTATTTTGCCCCGCCCCCCACCTGCTCTGCTGTTGTACTGCTCCTGCTCCCGCTCCCTGCCTTGGAGTCAGCCCTGACCAGCTGCTCCTGGGAGCTTTCCTGTCTGCTGGGGAGAGGGGGGATGTTGATGTCAGGGTGTCCCTCCAACCCTTGCCCATGTACCCCATCTCCACAGAGTGGAGGAGGAGGGAGAGACAGGGCTCAGGAGTGAGATGACGCTGCTGGAAGTGCTGCTGTCTGAACAAGCCTTCAGACTGGTGAGTGCCGCTCTGCTTAAAGGGACAGCATGCTGTCTCTCTTATGGTCCCCTGTCTCCCCCCCACCCCCACCCACACACACACAGTCTCTCTCTCTGACACACTCCCCAATACATGTTTGTATTATTGTTGTTGTTACTTCTTGGTATTTCCTGCAATGCACATAGTCTCTGTAATTTTATTCTTTCAAAGTTGTAAAGGATTAGAGTGCTATTCTTTCAGTTTTTTGACTGGTGTGTGCATTTCATAATTTTATTTCTCTCATATTTACATTCAGTTCTTTGAGTAATGAGTTCTAAAATGTCTAACCTGTCCTGGCTGGAGTAATTAATTATTATTACTTTTATTATCATATTGTGCTTTCTCATTCATTATTTAAAGTGGTACAGTCAAATAATAGTATCCTTCTATAATGTAAATTTAGCTTGTACTAACCATAGTAGTGCCAGTTTAAAAAACATAAGATGAAACACACAACTTTAGACACTGGGCAGATGAAGGTTGCTTATTTTTTAGTTGTATCTGTAAAATAACTTAAAATTTGCATGAAAGTAAATGCAGTTCCAATTATGATACCAGTAGCAATGATAGAGTCATGTGCTGGTGAGTCACATACATTATTATGATCAGTAAACGTAAATGCCAAAATCATTAGAAAAACAAATTCCTTTTCTTAATAAAAGTGGGGGGGGGGACCTTAATCATGTGTGTTAAAATTAAGTATGTTTCTAGTGAAATGAAATACAGTTGACTAAAATAAAGTAGATAATGGCAGTAACGCAATGTGTGTTGTTTGAGAAAGTAAGCAGATTTTTTTTATTTATCTTCACTAGATACAGTGTATGAAGTATCAACCATGGGTTTCTGATATGTATGAAAGTTCCAGAACTGATTCCTCAAGGCTTGGGATTGGGAATATTTTGCTGTATTATTTCCTGATCTTTTACATATAAATTTTAAATCTGGCTTTAATTGGAGTTTATATTATTTTTTTTTCTTTTATATAGCAGTTAGATGTACTGCTCCTGTCAGTTAACTCCTAAGTTATCTACATACACGCAGACACACACATTTTCAGATGCCTAAGTAGTTGCTGGAATCACGGTTAAAGTTTCCTCCTACCTTGTAAAATCTGAAATGGTGTCCAGGTGAGCCAGGAGTGGCCAGAGGGCTGCACGAAGGCCATGGGCTCTTGCAAGATGCCACCCTTAATTCTGTGTTGCTGCTGACGGTGATGTTGCTATCAGAGCTGGGTATCCAGCCAGCACCCACCAGTATCAGGCTGTCCTGCCACTGCTTAAATTGGGCCAGAGCTGAACTCTGTCATCTCTTTCAATACAAATTAAATACTGGGGGAGGCAGTGGGGGCCAGAGGTGATGGAAGGGGGGAGCCTTTGGGAGCCAGGGATGATGGATATGGGGCACCAAAATACAAGTTTGCCCAGGGTGCCATTTTCCCTAAGGCCAGTCTTGGGTATAGTTGAAGTTGTAGTACAGGTCATGAATGCATTTTTCTATGTAGATAAATTCGTAGATTCATACCTATAGTTTGTAGATGTGTCCTAATGACCATTAAGTTCAGAACATGACAAGGTTTTATAGAAGACCTTACTTGATACGCTTTTACAGTACCATAATACAGTATGCAGTCAGTTGGTTCAACTGCTCATTTTTGGAGTTTAAACCTTCCATTCTCTCCTTGGAGTGTCTGGACTCTGATTGTCACAGGAACTCTGGAGCTTTGTCTACATGCAGAATTTTAGGAAATTCTCCCACCTGTTGATCTAGGACAGATGGGATAATTCTCTGAAATTCTAAATGTAGGCAAGAAGTTTGTGTAGGAACTTGTTAATACTCAAATGGTGTTCTCATAGCACATGCAGATCTCATTAGAGTAATTCAAGAGAGCTGCAAGAGATGAGCCTCTCACTGTCTCTGAGAGGAATTTCATCCACCACCCTTCAGTTGTTACAATAGTGACAGAGGTGGGTTAGAAGAAAACTTCTAAAGATCTGTGCACTCTGAGACCACCTTAACTAGACAAGGGTGGATAAAGTCTGGTCAAAGCAACAAAGAGGAGGTCCTTATCAACTGTCTTGTATGAATTGGCAGGGAGATGAGGGATATTAAGGCAATCAGAAAGTAAGAGTTTATAATAGTCAAGACACAAAATAAGAGTATGTGGTCAAGAGTTTTTAACAGTAAAGACCTAACAGAAAGAGTGGCCCTTGGAAATGTGGAAGGAAAGATGGGAGTATTTGATGTACTAGATGTATTTAGGTAAGAGAGCAACAGGAGTTAGATGATCTCAGGTTACGAGTCTGAGCAATGCAGGAGGCTCTTGGTATTGTGTTGTAGGAGTTATATGAATCTAATACTACAGATCTGTAATCTATAGAAACTTCTATTTCTTAATTTACTTAAATACAGGTAAAATATGTAGAAAGACAAAATGTATCCTACCATCTTTAAGTATACAGTCAGGAAAAAGAAGCTTTGGTTTTATGTGCATTTCTGATTCTAGTGATTTTTTTTAATTTGACTTTCAGGAAAACTCTGGTGTGCAAAGAAAAATAAAAAGAAACGGAAAAAAGTTTTGTACAATGCCAATAAAAACGATGGTAAGTAGTAATAACGCTGCTGTGAACTGTATGCCAGATTTAGAATTACACCTCTACTCCGATATAATGCCACCCGATATAACATGAATTCGGATATAACGCGATAAAGCAGTGCTCTGGGGGAGTGGAGCTGCTTGCTCTGGCGGATCAAATCAAGTTTGATGTAACACGGTTTCACCTATAACGCAGTAAGATTTTTTATGGCTCCCAAGGACAGCGTTATATTGAGGTAGCGGTGTATCTTGCTAAAATGTCCTGAACATTCTTTGCCTTGCTATAACAATGACAAACTCATTTTTTTTTTATGTGCTACATAAAGCTTGTCCCTGCTATTTCATATTGAATGTTCTATGCGTATTCAATATGAGACTGAAACTGTGTCCCCAGAAAGTTCGTTCCAGTGGAGTTCTATATACAAAAGTACCTTTGGGATTCATGGTAAATGCAAATTAGATGTATGACAAAGTCTGAAAAAAATTGAATTTTGGTTATAGATATAAATACCAAGAAATAATCGCTGAATTACTGTTTCTTTATTAGAAACCTAATTTATAAACATATCAGCAAATTTATTTCCTAAATACATGCCATTAGGGCCTGACAGCACACTTACATTCCTCTTCCTGTCAGAAAATTTTCATTGCTAAATAGCGCAATCCTGGAGAAATAACCAGAGGCAATGAGATCTTTCCAGTTCTCAGCCACAAGGCTGATAGACCTGTCAGAGGGACTGAAGTGAGAGGTGCACAGTGAGAAGGGAAGGGATATGGGTTTCCCTAAGCTCCATACATTGTGTGTCAGGCTCACACTGCATTTAATACTGCCATATAGTAATAGTGTTGTTATACCCATGTTGTTACCAGGATATGAGAGACACAAGATGGGTGAGGTAGTATCTTTTATTGGACCAACTTGTGTTGGTAGAAAAGAGAAGCTTTTGAATGCCACAGAGACCACTTAAAATGAAGTGGGCAATTAACACCTCTGCAGTCATAGGACAAATGAGAGTTAGTAGGTTAAAAATTGTTGTAGTGAGCCATAAAAAGTGTGTCTATTGAGTCCATGATTTTTAGTGTCTAGTAGAGTTGTGAATTCAAATTCTTAGCCTCCTCTTTTGAAGGGGTTATATAGGTTTTCTTGCGAGGATGAGGACTGCGAGATCGGAGATGGAGTGATTGCTTTGTGTGAAGTTTTCAATCACAGGTAATAGGATGTTTGTCTTTTTATCATATTTCTATGAGAGTTTATTTGAGAGGGATAGAGATTGTCTGGTTTATTTGAGAGGGATAGATAGTTGTTGCTGGGGCATTTGATGCACTGATGAGGTACACCGCGTGTTGTGATTGGCATATTGGGACCCATAGGTCTTGAAGGGTGTGTTGCAGGGGTTATTAATCATTGTAACCATAGAAATAGGTCTGCAGGTTTTGCATCTGTTGGTCTGGTGCTGCTTTGAGTTAGTGTATCCTGGTTTGTGGAAAGCTTGCTTTTGATGATGAGCTTAAAAGGGCTGGGGGTATGAGTTGATACCCCATATGGAGTAGAGGTGTGTGGGGTTGTTTGTTTGGGGTTTTTTTTGTTTTGTTTTCCTGTACTGAAACAGGTTCTCTTGAGCATATTCTGTAGTATCTGAGTGCCTGGATGTAGATAAGATTCCTCCTTGTATGTGGGATGGTTAATTGATCTGTGGAGGTAAGTGTGATGAACTGTGGGTTTCTTGTTTCATTTTAAGTGATCTCCTGCAATGTGTTAACCCCTTACACTTAACAAGCTGTCCCATCTTGTATTTAGCTCTGACACTCTGGTTACCTTTTCCACACCTGAAGAAGAGGTCTGTGAGAGTTGGTTCAATAAAAGATACTATCTCACCCACTTTGTCTTTGTCATGTAGTAATAACATCAGTCATGTCTATATCTGGTTGTCATCTTTGTTTTAAATAATGTTTTTCATGAGGTTTGTTTTGTTTGCTTGTTTTTTTCTCTGAAGATTATGACAATGAAGAAATTTTAACCTATGAGGAAATGTCACTGTATCACCAGCCAGCAAATAGGAAAAGGCCCATTGTCCTGATTGGCCCACAGAACTGCGGCCAGAATGAACTGCGTCAGAGACTAATGAATAATGAAGTAGATCGCTTTGCAGCTGCAGTTCCTCGTAAGTTTGAAGGGAAGATGTGACACAATGGGTACAATTCAGACTAGTGGGGGGCTATCACCCCTGCCCTTCAACCTTGGGCGCCTTAAAATGCGTTGCTGAAGTAGTTCCCACCTGGGAAACTATCTTAGTTGCAAAGCAGACTTTCTCACCACATGCTCCAGTAGATTACTGATCATATTTTCAGGTCAGGGCCCCGTCCCAAAGTCCAACAGCTGTTTCCTTTTGTCTTCTCAAGTGCAGAAAAAGAGATGTGCAGGGAGGGAGGAGAGGGGTCCCTTGGGGTGTTTGTCCCTGCTTTTCAGTTCCAGTCCTCTTCTTGAAACCTATTTCCAGCTGAGAACTAGGGGAGACAGATTCTGTGTGGAAGAATATTCCCTGCTGGGTTTTTTTCTTTTCTTTCCTGTTTGAACTTCCTTTGTTTTCCCTTCCTGCTTGATGACTCTGTTTACTGCTTAAATGCAAATCAAGGTAACACACATTCCTTCATTTAGGATAGACCTAACTTGCCAACTTCTGCTTGGACAGCGCTGTGTGATTTGGAACATACGTTAATATCATTGTATAGAAAAGTCTTAAAGCTTCACATACAATGTTGCTGCATATATTTTATCAGGACAATACTGACCAGGAAATTGAGTTTTCAAATGATACCTTACATGGCATACCTTGTACAAAGATTATTACAGTAGTTTGTAGGGTGTGAATACAGGGGTGTGTTCCATCAGACTGTGTAACCATCAGCCTAAATATATTCTGCAACCAGATCACCTCAGTCTATGATCTTAATGAATATTACAAGCTAAGCAGGGTAAGATCAGTTCTGAGTTACAGGATCAGTAAAGATAACCTTTGTGTGCAGAAAGTGGCTTTGATAAGTCAGTATTGGAACAGTGCCCCAGCATGGTGTTAGGTGCTGCTGGAAGTGCCTTTTTTTTTTTTTTTCCTCCCAGATAGGACATAAAATTGGGACACTTACAGTAGTCAAAAATCCCATGGAACACTTCACAATAGTAAGTGATTTTAACATAGGGGTCCTGGCTAAATTCCAATTTGGGATGATTATACTCTGCTTTCCTAAATTCCCCTGCAGTTTCCATTCAATATAATATTCTCCACTACATGTCCTGAATTATGTTGCTGTGTGTTGTTAAACAGCTGGAGCTTTCCATCCAAAGTGGCTGCATAGTGAAGAGATTTCTTTTCTAGTTGGTAAAGAGTTTCCAGATCGTTCTGGGTGAAAATCACTAAATGCAAGATCAGTATCATATAATTGACACAGACTAATCTGTTTAAAGATACTCATTTTTGAAAAGAGAATAGCTGCCCTTTTGTCTAATTGGATATTGCACAGTACTATAGCCTGAAAAGGTGTTACTCCTGAACCATTTGGAATTTGAGAAGTACACCCATTTTTTTCTCAACGTTAGTTTGGCTGTTGTTAATTTCAGATACCACTCGGAGTAGGCGAGAGAATGAAGTGGCTGGCAGAGATTACCATTTCATCTCACGGCAGGCATTTGAGACTGACATAGCTGCAGGGAAATTTATTGAGCATGGCGAGTTTGAGAAGAATCTGTATGGTACCAGCATAGACTCTGTGCGGCAAGTAATCAACTCTGGGAAGATATGCCTTTTAAATCTCCATACACAGGTATTACATTTCATTGCAGCAGTTGTTATGAAAACTGAACATGTTAATGAAGGAACTACATCTGGTATTAGTAAAACCACGCTGGTGACCTGTGTGAAACGAACACCTGGTCACAATCCATTTCCTACTAATCCGTCTGCATGTAGCCTGTTCAATCCTTCGGGCTGCCCCTTTTATATATTGTTCAGGCGTTCTGGCAGATAAGGTACAGGAAGTTTGTATATCTACAGCCTGATCCATATCTGTTCTGTAGATAAATAGTACTTGTGAAAAGTGCTCTGGAAACTGAAGCCCTAAGTACTTTTAACTTTTTTTTAAGGAATGTTGATAATTAATGCCCACCTTCCCCCACTGCCGTGGAATTCTCTTACTGTCTGGACTCTGAAATCTTGCAGATGGTGGAGTAGTTTGGGGATGGTACCTCTCTTTTCACCTAAGGCACTGATTTGCAAGGGAGTGCTCATGCAGTCCCCAGAAAGAACAGCTCTAGCAGGTGGACTATATAGCAATATTTTTAAACAACTCAGTTACTGATATGATCTCTTTTTAGCCTTTGCTATCTTGTAAAATTACAGCAAAGGCTGTAAAATGTTATGAGCCCTCCTGCCATTGTTCCACAGAGGGCAATGAGTTTGCATCACGTAACTATGTGTGTGTGTTGACCCGGGGATAAATGCAGGTGAAATAGGATTGATAGCATGAATGCTCAATAACATACCATCTAAACATAGGCCAATGCTAGTGCTTTAATTGCATGTGGAATAAATCTGTGTAGTTGAGACCCTTGACTTAAGTGAAAGTTGAAGAAAGGGTGTTCTGTATTTTGAGGGATCAAGCTTTTTTCATTCTAAACATATTTTGAAACATATGGTAAAACTCCAGCTCAAGTTGAAACTCAGCATGCAGTTTAGAGGGGAAACTCATCAAATGCTTGGAAAAGAGAGGGTAAGGTTTCCTCCAATTAAATGACAATAACTTTAAAAGAAAAACTATTTAAAACAAAGATCTAGTGGTTTTTCACTGCTGCAATTCATATGCTGGTGGGATTTATTTCAGAGAGACGAACGTGGGAAGGTGCTCACTACGGTGATGAGTGCAGTATAAGAACTTGTATAGAGTAAAATAACGCATCTGTAATGAGACTGAATATTTTGTGCTGGTTTGGTTCAGCGGGGAAATTAACATGCAATAGCCGAGGAGTTATGATTAGCAAAGTACTTACTTCACTTGTCTAGTAATTAACTACTTTAAGAAATAACATTTATTTTTCAAGAATCTACCAAGCGATATTTAAGGTGGTGTAAAATTAGAGCTGGCTGGAAATTTTCCAATGAAACTGTTCCATTGTAAAGTGCTAATTGGTCAAACCCAAAATATTTTGTGAAAACCTCTCAGGTTAGGTAAGTTGTTGGCGAATCAAAGGAAAGGTTCTGATGGGGCCATGGGAAACCTGCCGGCTTGCTGGTCTGCTAGGGAGCCAGCATATTACAAGTTCAGTGACTCTGGGACAGCTCCAGTCTATAGGCTGCCACGAGCCTGAGGACCTGGTCTTGCAGGTTCCATGACTCTGGGGCAGGCAGACATGCCGGAACTTCCATGCTCACTGCCTTGAAGCTGGGAGCCTGAAACCCATAGGAGCTCCAGCTCTAACCAGGGCTTGATCCCCAGCTCTACTGAAGGGAGCCTGGAAGACCGTAGAACACTTATTAACAGTGGGGCTCTCGGGCCTTCCAAGCTCCATGTTGCAGAACCTGGAAGACCTGGGATGTGCTCCCAGGATGTGCATCTCTGGGGCTGCTGCACCATGCAGACTGTCCCAGATTGGGGAGATCCACATGGCAGGGCTGCCCCAGAAACACAGACCCCACTACCCTAACTGCTGCTAAGTGAAATTGACATCCTTGTTGGTTTCACTCAGCCACTGTCAAGGTACTGGGGAGCAGATTTCATTTAGAAAACACGATATATCAGCTTTCTGATTCATGAAATATTTCGGGGATTTCTAATTCACTAGAAACTTTGAAACAGCTTGAATTCATTCCAATTTGGAACAAAACCAAATTTAGAAAAAGAAGAACTTTCTACAGATCAGAAATCCCATTTTTGGTCAGCTCTATGTACAATAACCAGAGCACGTACGTATTTAATAACAAGTAAAATTGCACATTAGAATTTAACTTTTAGTAAAACCAAAATGATTTGCCAGGGCATTTTTATAGTCTAGTTATGCCAGCTACAGTATCACATATAATTGCCCTGTATTTGTTAAGCCCGTGTGTAAAATAGCAATTAGATAATCAAATACAAATAGTGGAAAATCACATTGGTGTAGTTACAAAGAAATTATGTAAATGATTTCCATTGTTTGCTTTTAAATATATACATTTAGAGAACTTACCCTATTTCAGAAGTTTAAAAAGTCACATTTACACTGACCGTGCATTCCGGTCTGTGTAGTGTAGTATTCCATATTTCTCTAGGATGGTCTATGAGAGAATCTCAAAACATAATTAAAAATTAATTAATTAAACTTATTAACACATTCTGTGAGGCTGGTCAGTATTCTTATTTTGAAAATGAGGAAGCTGAGTCACAGAGAGATGATTACTTCTCCAAGGTTACAAAGAAGGAAGTCCTTCGAAGAGCCAGAAATAGAATCCAGTTCTCCTGACTCCCTATCGTGTGATCTTACCACAAAACTGCAAAATGGGTGCTTAGCACATCACTAATGCACTTGGTGTGTCTTGGTAAGATAAACTGAGAGAGGATAACTAGTTTGTTTTTCTAATTTTAAGGTTAATGCTATATATAGAATTTTTGACAGTACGTAACAAGACACATTATATACTGGTTCTCAGTTGTATATGGAGAAATTGCAACTGTAGTTTAAGGCTGTTTGTACTTTGGACACTGAAAGAAGAGTAATTAGTCTGAGTTCATATATTTAGTTTCTGCCAAGTCAAGTTTGGTGAACAGTTGACCTACTTTTCTATGAAGAACTCTTGAGCGAGAGTAAATGTTGAGGTTCCATAAGCAAGGGGAAAAAAAGTTGTAATACCAGTTGCACAGGAAGAGGTGAATGGCACCAGAGTTTAGCCACATAGCCAGACAATAATGCTGCTATTAAGGAATGTCACAACTTTAAATAAACTCTTTAAATTTATACTGAGTTACCTTAGTATTTGAGAACGTTATGTGAACAGTGCATCTATACTTTTCCTTTACAAATATTAATGAGATTGAAATAATAAATGGAACATTTTCTTCCAGTCATTGAAGACCCTACGCAATTCAGACTTGAAACCATATATTATCTTCATTGCACCACCTTCGCAAGAGCGGCTACGTGCTTTATTGGCCAAAGAGGGTAAAAATCCAAAGGTAATTTAACATTTCTTAGTAAGTGGGCTTTGTTTACAAGTCTAGAGCTCTATTGATAAAGGCAACTCCAAAGAATTTGGCATAAAAAATATTAAGCATTACTAATCCAATCTAAAATATGTAATATGAAAAATGTTAGGCCCAGAGAATTAAATCTAAATATTTAACTTCAGGAACCTGTGCCTCATTGAGTGGTGCATTATGTGGGAATAGAGCAATCTGGTGCTGATCTAGCATGTAGTTCTATGGTAATTTCTCTTTCCTGTCATTTTCCTTTACAAACAAAAATCTAAAAACAAATTAATTAGTGGGTTTTTTACTGCACACTGTCTCATTTACATGTCTCATTTACTGCATACTATCCAGCCTGCAACACTTGGTGGCTTTGAGCAACTGATACTGACATTCTTTTGGGCTTGAAGATCTGCTTTTTAACTTGGGATCAGTTGCTGCTTTAGTGCTTTTACTCCATGCATGCCAAAGAGTCAAGGGTCAAGCTTTGAAGTGCTTAACTCCAGAGCTATGGTGAGCCTCCAGTTAAAAATACTTGAATGGGCCAGCAAGCTGGCTTCAACTATTATTTTCATACTTAAAATTTAAAGAATAAAAAACTAGCAAAGTGTGCAAAGGAAAACAAGAAAAGATTTAAAATATGACAATGACTCTTAAGGGACAAGTATACATTCCTGCTTCAGTTCTATCCATCTCTATACCCTTGTCCTTTTCTCACGCCACTGTTCGCTCTTCTGCCACTTTTCTCTGTGGGTTTGTCTTCCCTAGAAAACCTGCTTGTGTTAGAAGACAACCTCGAGCAGTTGTGTTATCTAATATAGTTTTAAAGACAGTGTTTTGGTCAGTGTAGATCAGGGTCATGAGTAAACATTACTGGAGCCAGACATTTCCCAAGAGCAGCTGGCATGGAGTTGAACACTACAGCGATGGACTCATGACATGGGAAGTAATTTGCCCAGTCTTAAAGTACAATTAACTTGCATAATTTGTGTGCCTCAATCCTATGGTTAAAAATGCCTTAGATGTTTTGGGTTTGAAATCCTTTTTTATTACAAACTTAATCTTAGCTTCCTAAGGTGGGTGCCCCCCCGGCCGCATATATCCAAATGTCAAATCATATCTGAACTGCAGAAGTAGTTTGCTGAACAGATATGCAGACTGGATGCTATTTTGTAGAATATAAATACATTTGAAAGCATTTGTAGTTTGCGTTAAGACAAAAATAATTTAGGCAAAGACTGTTCAGTAATTTTACTACAATAATACACCAGTCACTGAGAGATATCTTAATGTATTAATTAAGAATCCGAGCTGCAATAGAAAACACCCAGCACATGCCACTGAACAAAGGGATCAGTGTGTGGCACACCAATTGCATGACATTCCTGCATTAAAATTAGAGCGCAAACTAAGTGTTTTACTAGCAGTTTATTGTTTTGGAAGCTCAGTAAAATTAAGATTATGGGAGAAACCCAAAGCTCCAAGCTCCATTAATTCATGTTAATATCTGTTCTGGTTAATTTTAATAGTAATAAAGGGTATACAAAAAATGAAAATAATAAACTGATTTTAATTAAGAATATTCTGTATGTATAGGACTTCAGACAGTGTATCTGTGTTAAATATTTGAACTTGAGTGGGAAGAATTCTATATCTAGTTCAAATAGTTATGCAAGATGGCTTGTCTTCTGGTTGGACTCTCCATTTTCTGTGCATTTTCAGGGTATAGGATTCAGGATTTCAGTTAACAGGTGGACTCATTTGAACAAGTATTTGAATGATCCAAATGCAAGGTTGCATGTCTAGAAATAAAGCCATAGGTTGCACAGTGTGGGAGACTGTATCTTGGAATGCAGCGATACTAAAAAGGACTTGGTGGTCATGGTCGATAACCAGCTGACAGTGAGCTGTCGGTGCTTTGCTGTAACTAAGAGGGCGTACATGACTGTGGGATACATAAGTAGCGAAATATCAAATATGAATAAGGAGATGGTATTATCTCTTTAGCATTTGTAAGACCGTTATTGGAGTTCTATATTCAGGTCTTGGTGTCCACGCCCCAAATGATGTTAAAAATTTGGAACGGGTCACAGAGCTATAAGAATATTTAGTTTTAAATTCAGATTTAATTTTAAACAGGTTTCTTTTTAAAAAGAAAAACTTCTAATTTAAATTAAAAACTAATTTTTTTCAAAAAAAAAAAATCATCAGTTTTTATCCACTCTGGCTGTTGGTGATAAGAAAAATAAATAAAAATATTTTTTTCTTGCAAACCATCTCTGTTTTCTTTGATTATTCCCACTGGAGTTACAGGACGGAATATTTTAGTAGTTCTTCTAGTGTTGTCCCTATGGGTGCTCCACTGAAGAATCTATGAATGCTCCACTGTAGGTGCAGCAGCTTGCCCTGCGCCTGGGATTGGAGATATTCATCATCAATGTCCATTGGACTGCGTATGCACACCTCCCCGTCTTGTGCTGTGAACAGGACGTATATATAGTGCAGTGCAGTCCGACCACCCCCTAGTTCCTTCACTACCGCCTTTGGCCTGGGATGAATCCGCAGCAGAGCCTGCTTCTCCTTTTTGACCCTTTAGATAGTGCCTTACCTGTTAGGTTCAGTTTAGTTTAGTAATTTCTTTTTCTTTCCTCCTGCCCACCCCCCCCCCCCAATTGTTCTCACTTTACCCTACTCATTACTTCATAGCTTAGATTTTCATTTCTCTGCTTCCTGACTTGGAAGCTTTTTCCTCTCACTCTTATGCCCAGATCTTCTGAGTTCAAGAGGTGAGTGTCTTGCTGGGTTGCCTTCCCAATAAGAGACAGCCCCCTCAGTGCATTCACTGTCTGGTAGAGGGACGCATCACACAAAATGTTCCCGCTGCCAGAACCAGAAAAGACTGGGACATTTCATTATGACTTCTCCTCATGGAGAAAGCACTCCGTCAAGAATCAGACCTGGGACTGGACTCTCCCACTGTTCAGCTTTCCCTGCTCTGCAAGTTCATCTGCTGATTCTCATCTCCCAAGTCCCTCTGAGAGAGTCATCTCTTTCCCACTTTGACAATAAGAAATGATATCCCTCATCAGTCACTGAGATACCACCTACTAGAAAATCATCCCCTGCGAGGTCAGACACCTCACCGTTCTCCGACAGGGGACATAGCTCCAGGGCCCTTCAGAGTACATGAATGAAACAACAGTCTTAAGATCCTAACCAGGCAGACCTACAACCCTGTGTACCGAGCAGTTCTTCAGCTCCGCCTGCTGGCTGCTCAGGAGAATGCATCTCTTTCTCAGCATCGATTCATACACCGGTACTGATGATGCTCCTACCTCCTCCCCAGGAATTCAGATACCCTAAAGACGTACTTGTATCTGATATGCCTGAGTCACCATTACTCAAATATGACCTCCTCCCACTTCCACCTTCTTCTCCAGACTCGAAGTTTTCTTCCCTTTCCTCTTCGAGGACGGCACCGTCCCTCAATGACAACGAGGAAGAGGAGGAGTGCTCCATCACTCCTTCTTACTCGAGACAGGAGCAAACAACTTCCTCTACACACCTTCACTATTCAAAATCCACACCTGAACCAGAACTCTGGTATAGACACAATGGATGCAGCCCCATGTTCCACTCTCTTCACATTGGCCAAACTGGGACCCCGAACTATTTACAAAAGCCCAGTTTGGGAAGCCTCCCATGGAGCAAAGCTTGGAGACCTATACCTTTGCTTTCTCCACCAGTTTCTCATCCACCAGAGACTGAGCCTCTCCCTACAGCAGATGAGGAGGGAAGAACAAGAGGAGGAAATTCCACTACCACTCACCTTATTGGGGAAGAAGTGATCATGTGCCCCCACCTCCCACCACCACAGCTTACAACTTCAAACATTTCCAGGAGCTATTTCTCAGGATTGCAGACTCCCTCCCCAGTCCTTTGGAGGAGGTGAAGGATCAACAACATAAGCTGCTCAACATCCTGCACACATCCTCCCCCAAAATAGCCCTTTCTATCAATGAGGCCCTTCTCAATCCTGCCAAGGTTCTCTGGCAGACCCCAGCATCCATCCCACCTACTCACCCCACCCCAAATTCCTTGGTTCCTACACCAGAAAAAGGACACCAATACCAATCTCGACTAGCACACCATGCTAGAGACTGGAAACAATTGGACTTGTTCAGTCATAAATCTTATTCATCTGCTACTCTCCAATTCTGTATATCCAATTACGAGGCTCTCATGGCTAAGTATAATTACATCAACTATTCTAAAATACAGGAACTCTATCAAGACCTTCCTGATGACAATAAAGAACAACTCCAGGCACTCATAGCTGAAGGACACCTTTTGGCCCACACAGCTCTACAAGCCTCTTTAGACATTGCGGATGCCACTGCCTGCTCCATTGCAACTGCCGTTGTAATGAGATGGACATCATGGCTGCACCTCTCGGGCTTTCTTAAAGAGGTACAAAGCACCACTGAAGGCCTGCCCTTTTGAGGGCCCCAAACTATTCATGCAGAGTACAGATGATTCCCTTCACTCGCTTAAGGACTCCCGAGCAACCCTCCCCACACTCTGGGCATTTACAGTGCAGCGCCAAAGAGACGCCCAAGAAAGTACCAACTCCTTCCATGATCCCAATCACTGTAATACACCCCCCAGCGACAGTATGATACCCAGCAACGTTGACAGAAGCCCCCTACCAAATGCAGACATACAACTCCACAGGGAGCTATTTGTCACATGCCTCCACCCAAACAGCTATTTTGGAAGTGTGGTTGATGTGATGGGGTTCCCAGGGTGCAACCTAAACTGTGGGACCGCTGAACCCCTCTTCTGTGATGCAGTTGGCAAGCTACAAACCTCTGGCAGGTGGTGCATAGACATCCACAGGCAGGGACACAACCAACTGAGTTACATGAAGGCTTCTCCCAGCCATTCATGAATCAAAAATAGAGAAGCTCCAGCCAGGTCCCCCCAGCATTGCGTCTCAGTACTGTACCATCTTGCCCTGGTCAGAAGCCTAACCAGTGTAAGTTCATTATCCAATCTGCCCTCCCTCTAAGTGGAGAAGACATACACTAGCTGTTGTAAACTGAGTTGAGCTTTCCCAAGCACTTCAACCAAATTACACTGTTTTAGGTAAAATATAAAACAGATTTATTAACTACAGAAAGCTAGATTTTAGTGATAAGTAGTAAGCGTAGAGATCAAAGTTGGTTATCTAAGAAATAAAAGTAAATTCACAATCTGAGTTCTATAAACTAAACAGGATTTGAATAAAGCAGTATCTCACTCTGATAGATGGTACAAACAGGTCACAACTTCAATACACAGCCTGGAACTCTCCTCCAGCCCAGGGCCACCCTCGCCAGTTCAGTCTTTGTCTTCCAGCTGTTTCCAGGTGGTGGTGTGCGAGGAGTGAGGCCAAGTCACTGTGTCACTTCCTCTCTTTATAGTTTCTTCCAACTTGCTGGAAAGATCTATGCTTGTGACATGGTGGGAGGAGGGGGTCCACCCCCATTGGTCAAGTATTCTCGATTGCCTATGTGCTCTCTGAGAAGTTTCCATTGTATACAGTTTCTGGGATAGTGGATTATCTTTAATGGGCTATCAGCATGTCTGGCTACTCCACTGTTGGGCCTGAAAGGCTGGTTGTGGGTGTTCCCAACCTCCCAACATATTTCAGTAACACATACACACACAGCAGAACTTCATAACTTCACATACAATGATAGCACATGCAATCCAATTGGATATTAATGTTCAGCAGATCAAGACTTTCAAAATGATACCTCACAAGGCATACATTGTACAAAACATAATTAATGACAATGGTGAATATGGGGGTTCCAGGGTGTTTCTTTAAGGTACAGAGTGCCACAGTTGACTGAGAAGCCTTCCTCTGTTTCTCACATCAGCCATCTTCAACATCCCCCTGATTGACAACCAATTTAGCCCTGTTCTTCCCATCACAGAGGCTAACTACTCGGACCAGTGAGTCATAGAGATCTCCTGGAAAGGATACTCCATCCAGTTCGTATCTATCTCACTCCATCTCTCTTCTGGGACCCTTCTCACAAACCCATCCTACAAGAAGAAACAAATGACTAGGAGCCATAGAACCGGTTCCATTCCAGCACATAGGGAAAGGGTTTTTACTCATTACTTTCTGATCCAATCCAGCGGATAGAGCCTGAATCTAGACCTTTGAAACCTAAACAAGTTCGTCAAACTGGAACACTTCAAGATGGTTATCATCGCCACCATCATCCCAGCACTGGAACGGAGGGGGAGTGATTCTTGGCCCTCAACCTCCAGGATGCGTATTTTCATATCATAATACACCCTGCCCATAGATGGTTCCTCCGGTTCATCGTGGGGACCAGGTACTGCCCTTTCCACTGTTGACAGCTCTTGATCTCCAAGGTCCTTACAGCAATTGCTGCCTCCCTACACAAGAAGGCATCGTCATCTTTCCATACTTGGACTATAGTCTCAGGGCCCCATCCGAAACCAATGCCCTTCACACCATCCGTATGATAATGGATCTTTTCTCGAGCCTCAGGCTTCGCATAAACTTACAGAAATCTACACTGACATCTGTGCAACATCTGGAGTTCATTGAGACATAACTGGATGCCATACAAATCAGAGCCTTCCTCCCACCTTAGATTCTCAGTGATAGTCAATCTTGTATCCAAGGTCAGAACCTGCCCCCAGATCTGAGCCAGGAGATGTCTCCAGCTGCTCGGTCACATGGTGGCGGCCACCTTCATGGTGAAGTATACACATTTACACATGCAGTGTCTTCAGGCATGGCTATGTACAGTCATGTCCCTCACAGACAGCCTGCACAAACCCCTTTCCATGCCCATGATGGTCAAGGACTCATTACTCAGGTAGACTCAACTCAAAAATGTCTCTGTCTGGATTCCCTTCCTGCAGCCAGCACCATCCATGATTCTAACAACTGATGTCTCCTTGATTGGTTGGGGAGCATACCTTCGCAATCATACAGTCCAAGGTAGATGGTCTTTCATTGAATCCACCCAGCACATCAACCTCCTGGAGCTACGGGCAATCTGCAATACCTACCAACCCTTTCTCCCACTGTTTGCACATCACGCCATCAGAGACATGACAGACAATATCACCTGCATGTTGTACATAAACTCTATGCTTGGAGGCACTGAAATTATGGAATTGGTGTATCCAACACGGCATCACTATCTCAGGCGCATATTTCCCTGGACACCAGAACACCATTGCAGATTCATTAAGCAGGCAATTCTCCCACGATCATGAGTAGGAACTGGATATGCAAGCCATTCAGCACATCTTCAACTGCTGGGAATCACCCACCATCGATATTTTCCATTGTGGCAAAAACACCTGCTGCCCTCAATTTTCCTCGAGCAGGACTAGGACACAGATCCCTGGATGACTCATTCCTCCTCACATGGGATGCTCTAGTACTCTATGCCTTTCCTTTTCTGTTCTGTGTACTCCACAAGATACAGAGGGACCAGGCCCAAGTCATCCATATAGCTCTGACATGACCATGACAAGTCTGGTATACATACCTCCTTTACTGAAGTATGCCCTCCAATGTCTCTTTGCCTGACTCTGCAACGCCTTTCTCAGGGTGTGGATCACATTTTCAATCCCAATCCACAGCTGTTCCACATCAAAGCATCGCTCCTCCATGGTTCCAGGATTCAGAAATTGCCTGTTCAGAAGTAGTTTTAAACAAGTACTCTTGAACAACAGACATGACACAGCTAGACGCACTTACCTCCATAAATGGACTAGGTTCTAATGCTGGTGTCTCCCCCATTAGGTCGACGCAATGCTCATTACCACTTATCCTGGACTATATTTTACACCTAAAATGATCAGGATTATCCACCAGCTCCATCTGTGTGAATTTGGCAGCAATCACGACCTTTCACTGCCACATAGATGGCCACTCTGTCTTCACTCACGAAATATTTCCTAAAGGGCTTCCAAAATATTTATTCTCACATATGGGATCCATCCCCTGCTTGGAACCCCTGCCTTGTTCTGTGCTCTTACAAGACCACCATTCAAACCAATAGCAATGTGTTCCTGGGTTCATTTATCTATGAAAAAGGCATTTCTTGTCACAATCACCTCTGCCCAATGGGTCAATGAAATTGGAGCCCTTGTGGCATACCCCCTGTACAAAGTTTTTCACAAAGACGAGATTACTCTGTGTCTGCATCCTAAATTTTTACCCAAGGTACCATCCTCTTTCCATCTCCAATCAGTCCTATCCACCTTCCTTGCTTCTTCCCAAAGCCTCACAGTAACCAACAGGATTGCATACCCTCTATGTCAGACGAACATTAGCTTTCTACTTGGACAGAACTAAACCATTCTGAAAATCATCATGCTAATTCCTCTCAATGGCGAAAGGTGCAGCCATCTCTAAGGAAGGCTTTTCAAAATGGATCTCTGAGTATACATCAGTCCTACCCAACTACGTAATTGACAACCTCCTCCTGGAACTAGAGCACATTCCATCTGCTCACTCTTCATCTCTGTTGTTTTCCTCAATAATATCCTGATTGACGTTTGCAAAGCTGCCACATGGCCATCAGCACACACTTTTGCCTGTCCCTATACCGTTACTCAGGATGCCTCAGCAGATTGTGTCCTATCATCTGCAGTAAATACCGCTGTGAAGCCCCAGCCTTCTAATTAGGGGCCCTGCTTTCTAGTCACCTACAGTGGAGCACATCAATTGAGGGACATCAATTGGGGAAGAAGAGCAGATTACTCCCCCTATGCAGTAACTTAGCTTCTTCAAAATATGTCCCTGTGGGTACTCCACTACGTACCCTCCTCCCCTCTGCATCAGAGCTGAAACGTTAGCTCTGCTACAGAGAAGGAACTGGGAGCAGTCAGACCACACAGCGCTATATATACATCCCGCTCATGGCGCAAGATGGAAAGTGTGCATGTGCAATCTGATGGGCACTGCTGATGAAGATCTCTGATCGCAAGTGCACAGGGTGCTGCCACACCTACAATGGAGCACCTATAGGGGGTCATATTTTGAAGAACCTCTATTATTGCACAGGGTGAGTAACCATCTCTTTTGTGGAAGCTTCTATTCTAGCCCTTCCCCAAAAATACTTTGTTGTTTGGGTTTTTTTAATTAAAGCCTAACAAAAATCAGGTTTAATCCTAAAATCTCTTTAAGGCCCCTTTGAAAATCCCTGCCTTACTTCTTATCTCAAGTGTCGCAGGGAAACAATATTTTTTGCTATAGTTAATGCTGCACTAGAACAAGCACAGGAAGCTTTGAGAAATGTCATGCTTCTGTAATCTGTTTACACTGATAAAAATCCTGAAGTAAAATGATCCCATTCCACTGTTAACTTCCTTCCCAGTTCTCCTTCTGCCTCTCTTACCTGGACATTCATTTCTAGCTCACCTGCAACTTTCCTGCTTTTCTGCCACCTGCTCTTTCATTCCGCTGGAACTCCTCTTCTGTTTTTATTGCAACATTTACTAGATGGTGAACTGGTTTCAGCAACTCTGCATTATGTGGCTCTTAACATTTCCTCATTATGCTGGTGTGTTTTTATGGTAACTCTTATCATGAGGCCTCTGTCCCTTGTCTCTTTTCCTGTAGGTTTTTTTGTTTTTTAAAGATGAGCATATTTTAAATATGTTTTTCTAAACTGTTTTAATTCTTGTAATAATGTATTGTTAAATGTTCAAAATCATGGTTCTTCTTCGAGAGATGTCCCTGTGGGTGCTCCACTCCAGATGTTGGTGCGTCCCTGTGCCTTCACTCTGAGATTTTTGCAGCAGTACTCGTACTGGCCACGCATACGCAGAGCCTGCCCCCCCACCGCCCGGCCACTCTGAGTATACCTTAATAGTACGCATGTATGGCCGGTCTCCTCAGTTCCTTCTCTACCATCCCTGGCCTGAGATTGAGCTCAGCAGACTCACTAAACTTTATTCTTCTCGTTAAAATTACCCTTCTAGTTAGTTTATTGTTAGTTTATTAGTAGTAGTTACCCTTTTCTCTTTTGAAGAAAAAAAAAAATTTCTTCGTTTCTGTCAGCAGCCACTTCTGACATGCCGGGCTCCCCTGGCTTTAAGCGCTACTCTAGCTGCAAGAAGCCTATCCTCCTGTTAGATGGGCACTCACAATGTATAAAATGTTTGGTGGAGACCCACATTCCCCAAAAATGTGCCCGCTGCAGCAAACTTAGTTCCAGGGCATGGAAGGACAGGGAGCTTAGACTAAAACTACTGCTTCTTCAGAGATCCCTGGGGTCAGCTTCAGACCCAGGTGCTGACTCCGGCTCCGCTGCCTGCCACAGCCGCCTCTCCCTCCCCCTGCCTCAAAGGAAACAAAAAAAACTTCGAAAAGAGGGCACCCTTCGGTCATCTATGAAGGAAACCCTGCGGGATAAGCTGTCTCTGGGCAGGTCTACTGCCTCCTTCCCACTGCTTCCCCGCTTGAGTACATTTCACACACCAGGCTCCTCCGGCACCACGCAAAAGCTGCCTGCGGCTGCAGCGACATCACAAAGTTCCAGTGCCGAGGCTTCAGGCTTCCAGTTGCCTGCCTCTCTTCTGGCACCATTCGGCGCCGGGATGGATGCGGTGCTGACATATCAGGACCTGCCTGACCCCCCGCAGCCGATATTGATCTCCTGGCACCGGCTCTGGCACTGACACCCCCTGAGCCGACCAGCAGTGATTTGAGGCTCAAAACACCGGTGCAGAGGAATTTTTCCTCTCAGCAGATTCCTCCTGCACAGCCTTCACCTCACACAGAACCCTCAGCACTGCAATTTACTCAGTCAAGGGATCTCCTCATGTCACCTACCCTGCAGTCACCCCTACTGAATGCATACTTCTCTCCAATGGCTGACTCAGGGTCTGCACAGCCTTCCTCAAGTGATGAGGAAGCTGGACCGCAAGGGGATTTTTCATCCTATTAAGATTCCCATCCTCAGACCCCTGTCAGCAGAGGTCACAGAAAAATTACCTCATTCTACTCTCAAGATCCTGCTCCATGGTGTGTGAACCCCTGGTTGGCACCACCTATGCCCTTCCCACTGCCGTGGCAATATTGGGCCCCATGGGCAGCATATGCTCAAGAACACACTCGCTACTGCACCTCGACCAGGCGCAACACCTGCCTAGCACCACCAGCTGATGTACCTGCCACTGACACAAAACACCAGGCAGCATTGTCACAACTGCAGGATCAATCACATCCTGCTCCTATTCCAGTAGACCCAGAGGTACCGCCTGAAGGAGCTTTGCTTCCCCTTCCCACATAACGTCTTCAGATGACTTCTCACAATTTCAAGATCTCTTTAAAAGAGTTGCTAGTGAGTTGAGAATTAACTTGACGGAGGTCCCAGAACAACAGCATGAGCTAACAGACATCCTACAGCCCTCTTCTTCCTCTAGGGTTGCATTACCAGTCAACGCAGCCCTTTTAGAGCCTGTTAAGGCCATCTGGCAGATCCCTGCTACAAGCCTACCTACCTGTAAATAAGCAGATCGCAAGTACTTCATCCCTTCTAAGGGCTCTGAATTCCTTTTTACCCATCCAGCGCCAAACTCGTTGGTAGTAGATGCGGCCAAACTGTAGTATTCCTGCTCCACCCCATCCAACGCTGGGACCTCCTTGGACGTAAAGTGTATGCATCTTCAACGCTACAGTTTCGTATTGCTAATTACACTGCAGTTCTGACAATATAACCACAAGAACTATAACAAATTCATGGACTTTATTGAGGACATTCCAGATTAAAAGAAGCAACAATTCACTGCTTTAGTCTCTGAGGGACAAATCATATCAAGCGGCCCTGAATGAAGCCAATACTGCAGCAAGATCCACCCCCACAGCACTGGTCATGCGCTGAGGTTCATGGCTCTCCTCTTCCTTTCCACGAGAGGTCCAGAGTACCATTGGAGATCTTCCCTTTGACGGTGACAAACTCTTTGCTTCTACCACAAATGACATACTTCATTCAATGAAGGACTCAAGGACAACCTTCAGGTCCTTAGGAATACAAACTACTATGACCAGAAGGCGACAATATAGATTTCAACCTTACCACTGTCCACGCTACCCTGCATATACACAGCACTTCCATAGATCACGGGAGCAACAACAGCAACGCCAGAGACCCAGATACCAGCGTCGTCGTCTCAATTCTTCGGTAACACCTCAACCCCCTCCAACTAATAAGCAGGTTTGAAGTTTTGGTCGAGGACCTAGAAAACAACGTTCCCACTTCAGCGCTTACACCCCATGTCCCTATTTTTGGACACCACCTACGGCCATTCTCCCACCAATGGCAGAGCATTACCACTGACAAGTGGGTTATAGAGCTCGTCACAAATGGCTACTCTAGTCCCTTCCTCTCCTTGCCTGCCACCCACCCACCCTCCCCATCCCTCTTCAGGGACCCCTCTCATGAGCCACTACTCTTCCAAGAAGTACATCTCCTCCTTTAGGTGGGAGCAGTAGAACTTGTGCCCGAACAGCACAGAGGGAAGAGTTTTTATTCCCATTATTTCTTAATAAAAAAGAAAACTGGGGGATGGCAACTGATCCTCGATCTCAGGTGGGTCAACAAATTTTATCAAAAAGCAAAAGTTCAAGATGGTTACTTTCACCACCATAATCCCAGTGCTGGAGCAGGGTGATTGGTTTTCAGCCCTCGGCCTACAGGATGCCCATTTTCATGTCGCTATGCATCCATCCCACAGACGTTTCTTTCGTTTTACCCTCGGCTCGACACATTTTTCAATACAGGGTTCTACCCTTCGGACTTTCCACCGCCCCCCGGGTTTTCTCCAAGCTCCTAGCAGTAGTCACTGCCTACCTCAGAAAACAAGGGTTCATATTATTTCCTTACCTCAACGATTGTCTCCTCAAAGCCTTGACGTTCATCAAACCTCTCCTATTCACGCATCTCACCATTGATTGTTTCCTATCTCTTGGCCTACAAATAAACAAAAACAAATATACATTATGCCCTACCCAGCACCTGGAGTTTATAGGAGCGGACCTCGACTCCTGAGCAGGGTTGGCATCTCTCCCACCCGACCAATTCAACACCATAAAACTTCTGGCCACAAAACTTCGCAACAGTCCCCAGATCACTGCCCAAGGCTGTCTACAGCTAGTAGGCCACATGGCCTTGTGCACTTTCGTGGTCTAAAAGGCACGCCTGTACATGAGGTGCTTCCAAGCTTGCTTGACCATGGTTTACAAACCTAACGTGCACTCCTTAAACAAGCCTCTCTCCATACCCTTCCGAGTCAGACTTTCTACTATGGTGGACAGTTCCCTCCAACCTCTGCTCTGGAGTCCCGTTTCTCCAGAACACTCCATCCCCAGTAATGACTACCGATGCATCCCTCACAGGGTGGGGCGCCCACATGTCTCACCACACAGTCCAGGGACTGTGGTCTTCCACCGAAACCTCCCTGCACATAAATGTCCTAGAACTTCGAGCCATACACAATGCCTGCCATCACTTCCTCCTACTAATCAGGAATCAACATGTACGCATAACAGATAACATTGCCTGCATGTTCTATGTAAACAGGCAGAGAGGAGCTCACTCTCACTCGCTCTGCACAGCGGCTATGAAGCTCTGGAATTGGTACCTTGCGAACAACATCCGCATTTCGACTGCCTATCTTCCCGGAGTTATGAATACCACAGCGGACGAATTAAGCAGACGCTTTCCCTGGGATCATGAGTGGGAGATAAACAAGTCAATCATCCGCAGCACATTCCGCATTTGGGGTCATAGACCTTTTTGCAACTGTGAAAAACACGAAATGTCCCGAATTTTGCTCCAGAGCAGGATTCAGCAAACATTACCTGGGAGAAGCATTTATGGTCCCATGGCAATGGAACTTAATCTACGCTTTTCCTCCCTATACTGGTTCTCCACAGAGTTCTCACAAAGATATGAACAGATCGTGCCACGGTGATCTTGATTTGCCCCGTCGTGGCCCAGACAACCGTGGTATCCGTTCCTCACCAGAATGTCAATTTGACCACCAATCTCATTGCCCCTCATTCCGAACCTCTTATTACAGCAACACGGCCGATTTCTTCACCTCAGTCTGTCCATGCTTCACCTCAAAGCCTGGTACCCACATGGTTCTCCGAAAACGAGCTAGCTTGCTCTGACCAAGTTCAGAGGATGCTCCTACATAGCAGAACACAATATACTCGCACCACCTATCTCCGAAAGTGGAAGTGATTCACACAGTGGTGTTCAGCTAAACAATTTTTTCCCATGTCCGTACCCCTCCTGCTCATACTTGACTGACTATTGGACATTAAGCAATCTGGCCTTTCTTTCAGCTCCATCAGAGTCCACTTAGCTGTTGTTACAACCTTTCGTGACAGAATCGACAATACCTCTGTCTTTGCTCATCCGATCACCAAGTGTTTCCTCAAGGGACTCCAAACCCTATACCCAGACATTAAACCGCCTACCCCTCTATGAGACCTTCATTTAGTATTATCCTGCCTAACTCAACAACCTTTTGAGCCCACTAGCCACCTGCTCCCTTTTACACCTCTTTATGAAAACAGCATTTTTAGTGGCAATTACCTCCGCCAGAAGGGCAGGAGAAATAGCAGCCCTTATGGCAGATCCACCATATACACTATTTTTCAAGGACAAGGTTACCTTTAGATTACACCCCAAATTTCTTCCAAAGGTTCACTCTTCATTCCACATTAAGGAGCCAATACACCTACTGACTTTTTCTTTCCAAAACCACATGCAAACTCTTTTGAAGCCACAATGCATGCGTTAGATGTATGCAGGGCCTTGTCCTTCCTTTTGGATAGAACCAAACCTTTTAGAAGCTCTTCTAGACTTTTTGTCTCCATCACAGAGCGTTCCAAAGGGATACCTATTTCTACCCAGAGACTTTCAAACTGGATCTCTGACTGCATCTAACTGTGCTATCAGATAAAACAAGTTACACCTCCAGCCTCCATCAGAACTCCTTCCACTAGATGTGTAGCTACTCTACCTCCTTGAGATACACTGCTTTTAAGTCACCTGCAGTGGAGCCACCCAGAGGGACATCTCTCTCGAAGAAGAGGAGGTTACTCACCCTGTGCTGTAACTGGCATTCTTCGAGATTAATGTCCCTGTGGGTGCTCCACTATCCACTGTCCTTCCCTCTACTTTGGAGTTGGGGTAGCCTCCGTTGCAGAGAAGGAAGTGAGGAGACCAGCCACGCATGTGTACTATTATGATATACTCAGAGTGGGGAGGCAGGCTCTGCGCATGCGTTGCCAGTACAAGTACTGCTGCAAAAATCTCCGAGCGAAGGCGCAGGGATGTACCAACACCTGGAGTGGAGCACCCACAGGGACACTCATCTTGAAGAATGTCAGTTACTGCACAGGGTGAGTGACCTCTTCCTATTTCTGTAATGTAATCTAAATAAAGTATCTCAGTACTATCTCTTTCACATCACTGGTTTGGTTTTTGTTGTGTTTTGTTCTTTGTTTTTTTTTGTTTAAATTAATGAGAATTTGGCTCATACATTACTTTGGCACTTCTGAAAATCTTACCCCTTATTTTATATGAAACCTTTTTTTTTCTTTTATTTGGTTCCTTCAAGAGCGTTTATTTGCTGGACAATTAATTGCAATAATCATTCTATCATTTTCCTTTTGTGTATTTAAACATTTTTTTCACTCAATACTGCATCATCATCTAGTAATGCAATAAGACTGGGCATGATCAGTGGAATTTCCTGACCAACTACTGCTAAAGACTTTAAAGTCTTTTAGAACACACATAACAAAAGTACCAAATTTTGGATAGTTATTAAAATGCACCGAAATGTCTCGTATCTTGCCCTTATTAAAATACACGGCTGCTGTAAAAATATTTGTTGTTGTAGTACAGTTTCATACATTTTTAACCATTCTGTGTGGAATTAAATTTTTCTAGCCCTCTGTAGCAGTTTCCAGGCCAAACTTGCCTGTGCCATAAAAATTGGGTGCAAGACCTTACAATCCCCTAATGAATAGTTTTATACTATTTTTTCACAGTGAACATTTAAGTGGAGTGTGTATGTACATAAATTATACCACATAAATTAATTCCTCCTATGTTTTCATTACAGCCAGAAGAACTAAGAGAAATCATAGAGAAGACCAGAGAGATGGAACAGAACAATGGCCACTACTTTGACACAGCGATTGTGAATTCTGATCTTGATAAGGCATATCAGGAGCTACTTCGTTTAATAAACAAACTTGACACAGAACCTCAGTGGGTGCCATCCACCTGGTTACGGTGAAAAAAACTAGTTCTAAGGGACAAGCAGACTTCTATCCAGCAGTCTGTCAAAGGGAGATTGCACATGAATCAATACAACTTAAATAGTAGGTGGCAGTGTGAGTGCTAGACCTCTGTGGGTGCACCCCTTGATAGTTGGTGTATTAGTGAAGAAAATCCAGTAGGCAGTTCATGAACAGAATGATGTACTGATTATTTGTCTGGGTTTTCTTCTCATCTTTGGACTAGAAATGGAAGCTCTGAACAAGCCAGTACAATTTTTAACAATTTAACTAGCCTTTCTAGCAGCTGCTTTACCTTTTCTATCTACAATCACCTTTCTTTAAAAACTAAAGATTTTAAATGTATGTATATATACAGTCCATGTTGTCATATAGTTATAAATATTATTTAACACTGTTAACTTAATGACTTTGTGGCCCATGATAGTAGTTTGTGAATATACCTTTTACAAAAACACTGGGCAGAGAAATAATCTGCATGAGACACTAAGGTTTATGAGAAATTCTCCCCTTTTAAAAATACACAGAATAAGGTGCCACTTTGGTCTGAAGCTGCCTGGTTAGGCTTGAATTTATTTTTTTAATTATTTACATTCCACTTTCTGAGAGCACTGTAATTTGGAAAATGTGTATAATGTAAATATTTCAACCCTTTGTGTCTTTTTAGTCAGACTTTGTAAATCAAATTTGACTGCACATTAACCTTAGGTCCAATGAAAAAAGAATATATACTGATCTTTAGATATGATATTTTTATGGAATTTTGTTTTTCTTTAAAGCTTATCAGTTGATTTGGGAGCCATTGCTCCCCACAGATTTGTAGAGATGTTTAGAAGGCAGAGGTTATATTTTTATTAAAAAAAGACATTCTTATAAAATGTGCGGTTTTAAAAAAATTCTTCCTGATAATGTAAACAGTTCTTATGTTTATAACATAAAGGATACTGAATGGGCAGTTGTGGTTAGTGTCTTTTTATTTTTGGCCCTGGTATGTCTTGTGGGTAATGGTCCTACATGTAACTAACTGGAATTAAAACTGCTGAATGTAGCTACTGTAAGTAAACCAGTAACCTTACCAAAAGAACTTGAGAAATGGAAACACGTGTATTGCTAGGTCTATATCCTAGCATGTTCCAAGTTCAGCATGTCCCTACAGACTAGCCTGAGCTGTGAAACTTGTGCAGCTGTCACATCTGCAGCAGGGCTATTCCAAGTATTAAAATGAAATAATGTTACCTTTAGCTTTTATTTGTTTTGGGGAAAGCATGAACAGTCTTGAATGTGAATGTTGATTCTCTTCTTGTTTAGCCACAGTGTTTCCTTGTTCCCACAGTTAAACACTGGAGTTATGTCAATGTGTAGCTGAATTCAATGTAACAGTGAGGAATGAAATTAGTTTTTCAGTCTTGTTTTGTGTATATATTTTCTTCAAAGAACAAATCTAGGCAAAACTCTTTTGCCTTCTGTGTGGCCATAGCTGAATGAAGTGCTCTAGGCTACATAGAGAATGAGTATAAACGGTTGTTTTAAGTCACTTTTAGTACACTATCATTCCTGTAGAGCAGGGTGAAATATAGTACAATCTCTGTCTGCAGTTAACCTAGAAGACCCCCAGCAAGTTGGTTGCCTATGGAGAGAAGTTATATGCTGTTCAGTTGGGTTTTAGAACCACAGTACATCTTATCTTAATGAATGGACCTTATGATTCTTCTCTGTCACAGCATGTTCACCAACATACCTCCAGCAAGGCAGGTGTTGGAAGACTGAAATGAACTCCATATCATATTTGGGCCAACAGCTAGCATGTTACTAAATTAGCTCTGAGTCAAGTATTCAAAGTAGTGGCTCCGTGCCTCACACTGCAGGTGTATTAACTCTGGAGTTTTGTAGCTGTCTCACACCAGACTAGGGGGCTACACCGTTATCTAGCAATTCTGCCCTTCCAAGTTTAGCTTTTTTTTCCTTTTTACAACCTAAGAGATGTAATCTACAGTCAGTTGAGAGAGTGAAAACTTGTTAAAGTGCAATCTTTAGAAAGGCATCTTTAAAGGTGTCACAGGTGAATTATCAAAATTTCACTATTACTGAACCCTGACACATTCAGTGTTACATTGTGGTGTTAAATAATGCTGTGAATGCTGGTAAATCTCACCCCCTTTTTCTTTCCTACCCTTCCCCTGAATTTCCTCAAAGACTTTGAGCAGGCTTTGGAATGCAGTAGGTTGTGAGATGTTTAGTTGTACCCTCTTTGTTTTTGAAGTATGCAAGGAGTGTTGTGGTATTTCAGAGAGATCCATTTATGGAAATGAAATGATCAAGACCATAGGAGTCATTGTTGGCTTTGTAACCAATTATGTGGGCATGCTGGAGCAGCACTGAGGAACAGACCTGGCTCACTGAACTGACGTATCTAGCACCAGTTTTAGAGTTTGACCCTGAATTGCCTGAACATGAAGTAAGCAGGAAAGCATTTTCTACCATTTTGTCATGAAGGAAGTGTCCTTTCAGTCCCCTCAGGGGGTAAAAGAATAAAACAGACTTGATTACTGGAAGAAAACACTGGGCATTGTCAGCTGTTTAATAGCCAGCTGAAAGGTATCTTTTTTACCAATCCAGATTTATTGAAAAAAATCATTTTATCTGAATTAAAGAACAAATACTGACAAAGATTATGAATAGGTGTATAATATAAGATGTGGACTTGACAAGAACTTTACTGTGACCTGTTAGCCCCAACTTGTTCTTCTGTATCATGTATCTGCACACTATGTAAAAAAAAAATGTAAAATATTTAGACAAAATAAATCACAATTTTTATCTGACAGCTACTCTTGAAGTCTCTTCTGCCATTGCTCAGCAGGCAAATAAGCAAAGGCTGCTTTGGACTTGGTGAATGTAAATGCTTAAGTATTTCAGTTGAAGAGTTCCATTCTTCTGTAATGTTTTTAAAAGCACTAAGTGCCCCTTAAGCTCAAACTAAGTAACACAAGTGTCTTAACTGTGTGGGCACAGCTCAGGGGCATGCATGTAGCTGATAGGGAAGATTGCAAATTAGGGCTGTGCTCATAGTCAAGTGGGAATTGAAGCCCAGCAGCAGCCTCACACACACCCCGGGCTTGAGGTTCCAACTCCCCAGAGCTCTAGCTATAATCCTGTACAATACCACACAGAGTACAGTCCTGCTCCCACCTACATTCAGGTTGCAAACTCATGCAGTCCAAACGTAAGAAATACCATAAATAATGTTGCTCTTGTACTGCTGTGTTTGACCCCTCAACAACAGAAGAATAGGAATGACTTATTTTTGCCTTGTCTACCTATACTTAGCAGCTTTATATAGGATTCTAAAGTCCCTGTTGTGCTCAGTAGCCTATAGAAAATGGCTTTGTCAAGGTTACACTAGAATGTGATCCACAGCACTTATCCCCCTTCATCACTTCATGACAGAAGTGATCCCCTCTGGTTCAGGATTAAGGTACATTTGCTAGAAAGCAAAGCTTGTCCTGTTACGGAACCTGCTATGCCACTGTTTCCAGGGTCATGAAAGTAGCAACACTGTCTCCTACTTAGAGTGGACACTAGACAGTAACATTTAATTATTTTACTATCATACAGCACAGACATTAATTTTCTCACAGTTACACAACATGGAAGGTGTCTTCCAGGCAAGTGGTTACAAGTGTGTGGATTTTTGCAACAAGGTTAACCTGAACAATCCAGCTTTTCTATCATTAGTTTGCAAGTTAATTGTAGCAACACCTGTTAACATGCACATAGGTTGTTTTCCACTGTATTAAAGGTAGGAAGGGGAGAAAAGGGGGTATGATTGCTATAAATACATCCTTAATCAACAGCAGTACAGATTCAGTAGCCATTAAAAAGCGTACAGCTGGTGGTAGATTCGCAGTAGGAAGAACCTCTCCCTTATACCAAAGAGACCAGACTCCTGTTAGTCTCCTTTTTCTGCTTCCACACCCCACCAAAAAACGCTCCCAGAGTTCTCATCTTGGGAAAAACCACAACCAATGGAGCGCACAGGCTAATACACCAAATGAAGAGCCACTCAGTATCCAGAATTACATCAGTTAACACACTGCCATCTGGGTCTCCCCCTCCAACGGAGCTACTCAAAGAGGAGGTCTTCATCCTTTTCTTCTGCTAAGAGATTGGCAGGTTCATGTTCCACCCCAGCAGCTTTCCGTAAGGCCCGCTCTGTCTCACTCTTCTCTTTCAATATTTTTTTCTTCTCCTGGATCTTCTTTAACCTGCAGTAAGAGAATTGGGGTGATATTTAATGTCTGCATTGATGGTGCCTCTTCCTAAGAAGTTAAGATGTGCTCCAACAGTTTGGCTTTTCCATCAGTCCTCTGGGGAGCTTCTGGGAAAGACAGACGATGCAATACATTTGTTTGTTAGGTTATGTAGGTACAGCAAAGTGCTCTCTGGGCCCCAATATGCTGACCTGTAAAAATCATTCTTGGCTGAAGATACCTCAGTTCCTACTCCAGCAAAAGAGACATCTGACCTGTATACACTTGGCATTCTATAGGCATGTTACTCTGGAGTGAACTAGTTCAACCTGCTTGCACTTTACTCCTTACTTTCCTATTCTTAGCTTGAACCTTAGATCTGAACTGAGCAACTGGCTTCAGCTACCCTCCAATTTAAGCTACAGTAACAACCTTAAAACCTCTTACCCAAAAGAAACCCAACAACCCACATTTTCCCCCAGCAAGAAAGAGACCAGGTTCTTTTAACCTTTCCTCAAACTTCAGCTTCTTGGCACCAGATCACCTGCCTCGAACAGGCAACAATTTCCTTCCCATGGCACAAAGCCTAGGACTACACCCACAATTATAGATTCAGCTAAACAAGAGTCTTATTACCCCACAAAGAGTGCCATCCCTGTGCCACCAAAAGAGTGGACTGATTGGGATGTGGCTTGGAGAACCTCTGAACCCTCCCACAGTGACTGGAGAAGTTCTATCCAGGACACCTGTTGGGATTCATGGGAGAACAGGCAGGATCTGGGGGAAGGAGTCAGCACAAGGAAAGAATAAAGGTGCAAAGGAACAGAAAATCAGGAAAGAGCAAGTATGAGACAGAGAGCCTTTTTAGAAGTTGATTTGAGAAAGCTTAATGCTAAAATAAGAGTAAACAGAAATGAGTACAACAGATGAATGAGCCAGCTTCCTTCAAGCTGAATTTCACATAGGACAGAAAGATGTTCGTGTTTAACTGTGCCCCCTTTAACCTGGTACTAATGTCCTAGTCCTTCCACATTAAGCTTGACTTTTCCAAGATTCTCTCACCACAGCCCTTGAAACTTTGCAGAATCATACATCAAACTCAGCTAGTATTTTTCTTGGTTCCCTAAACAAGAGGGTTTTCACACTTGTGTGGTGAACACATCATAATAGCACAAGAGTAGAGTAGGGCTCAACCTCCACTCCCCCATTCACAATTGCACAGGCCACTTCTCCCACCTGCCACTGTGATTGCATCACATCCTTGTGGCACCTACAGCAATTACTCTCAAGGGAAAATGTTAGGAAGTGTTTTTTTTAAAGTTTTCACTAGACTCTCTTTTTGAAAGAATCGCACCTGCTCTGTTTGTCAGCTGGAAACAAGGAAAGCACCATTTTGTTTAAGGTTTGATTTTTAGTGGCTCCATCAGTTCTCTTGTCAAGGCTCTGCAAGCAGCACACACAGGAGCAGCCACAGCAGCTAGGGAAGGTGGCAGAGAGCAACAAACTCCCATGGCATCCGAGATGAGAGGGGAACTAGATCTACAGAACAGGTCTTTAAAAGCAGGACATTCAACATGCACTGCAGTGCTCCACCATTCCCACCCAAGGCCTCTGCACAAGGTGTCAAGGACCACACAGCATAGTGGCTGAGGTATTCCCATCTAGGAGAGAAGTGGCTGTGAACCTGTGCTTGGACAGCACTGGATAGTTTCTAAAAGCAGAACATCAATAGTTTAGCCTACTGCACAGTTATCCTTCTCTACCTCATCACTATTTCTGTGTCTCAAAAGTCAATTTGTGAGAAGAAAGGGAGGGGGCCAGCACAACCTCCTCCATTCACATCACTTACCTGTAAAACTCCTCTCGCTCTCTCTCATCCAGCTCCGTGATGATGTAGGACAGTGTGCGCTCAATCCTGGGAATAATCACTAAGACATACGAATAATTACCATATTAATCATGCAAACACAACCTGTACAGTGAGGAGAGATCACATACATTCAAAGTCAGCCCAGTGATCTGTTTGTCACAGTTTAAATGCTACCCTTATTTTGACAGAAAGAACTGCAGTGTTTCATTAAGAGGGAGAAACCAAACACTTTTCTTTAACAGGGCTTAGCATTTCATAACCTCCACCAATAATTCATTGGAGCCAGCTTGCACTGGCTTCCAATGGAGGTTGAATGAGGAGAACTAAGTAGTGAAATCAGTAACTATTTTTTGTTGACAACTTCCCCCTCCCGCCCTGTCCAACTTAAACTTTTCATTTCACAGTTTCACATCCTTGTCCTACAATAATAAGACTGATTTGCTTTCTTTCTACATCCATACGATTTTATACTGTGAGCTCCTCAGATAAGGCTAAAAGGCCAGGCCTGCAAGTCCATCTCAGTTCTGTAGGTATGGAACCAATATCCCTGAGAGTGGAGTACTGTGCTGCCATAGGTGATCTCTCTCGGATAAGATGTAACAAGATCTTTGACTACTAACGTCCTGAACTCTTGGAGATCAAGATCTCAGGCCATTTCCATAACAATGAAGGTCTTAACACCAGCGTATTGGCCAAATTTCAATTTTAGAAACTGCATTCTGCTGCCATATGTTCTACCACAGGTTCTTTCAGCAGTTTGTTGGATGTGACTTTTACCCACTACTTCTTATCCTGAATGGTTGCAATAGCATCATTGCGCAAAGTTAAACTTTACAGTGCCATGTTTTAAGTTGTGCATGATAAGATCCCTGAATGAAGGGTGCTATAAATTTAAGTGTTGTGCAATCTTTCATACAAATTGTATGCCAACAGATACAAGGATGTCAGACAGTATGTGGTGCAGCAGCATGGTATGGCACATTAAATTCAGTCATAAGGACAAGAGCAAGAGATGACATTTTCAGCACAGCTTTGACATGAGTGCTAGTCAATTCTGAAAGACTACTGCCAACAGTAGGATCTGCAAAGGAGAAGGGTCTCTCACAGTGTCAAGCTTGTTTGGAAGACCAGGGAGGAGGCCACTGCTAAATGAGTGAAGTGAGTGAGCAGTGAGGGGAAGAAAAGACATGATGTCTAAGTTTGACTGAGCAAGTCCATGGAAAGCTGCATTGCTTAACAAAGGGAACAATTTAGAACTGACTCCTGAAGTAAGCAGTGCAGCAAAGGAGTTGAGGGTGGAGTTCAATGTCATGCTTCTTTATGAATCTGAAAAGGCAAAAAGTCTGAAGAGCTGGGTCTTGAGGAGGCCCTTGAAATAATCTAAGTGGCAGGAGGTTAGAACTGGATGGCTTAGTAGAGGGACCTGCAGCAGGGTTGTATACAGGCAACACAGCAGAATGGCAAAAGACAGATCTGCCAACATCAGGAACAGGAAGGACAAGGAGTTCAGAGCCAGGGATGACACCAAAGGCAAAATGAGAGACAGGAGTAATGCACTTGCACAGAGGATATGAAATTGTGTTTAAAGACATGTCTTTCCTAGCAGAAACACAATCTGCCTTAAGCTTTTCTATAGCACCTATTACCCTGTACATCTGAGATGTTTACCAGAAGGAAGCTGAGACAAAGCATGTCATTAAAGTTACTTTAATGATAGTTGTAACCCAGTCGTAACTCCAGAGTCTTCTCTTTCCTGCATAAGGAATTCTCAAAATTCCTCAGAACATAGTAACAAAGTAATTGGTAATAGGAGGAAAAAAGAGTCCATGAGAATTGTGCTGACTGACATATCTGGTGACAATGTGACAGTGTGAATGGCTGCAAGTGCCACAACAGTAAAGGCAAGTACTGCAGAAAGGAAAAGCAGGGAGAAAAGTCTCAAGTTTTTCAGGAAAGGAATAGTGGAGAGATGGGGGAAAATGAATTTTGAACAGCTGATAAAAACAACTACTTGAGCTATGCAGAGCCTGGCACCTCAATGCTGAGGACCAGGCAAGGACCCTTCTTGTTTGAAAAGCAGTTGACAGTAATAGAATAATCAAGAGGCAGAACAAAGGAAACAAGTGATCCCAACAGGATTCTGTGAAGGGTATCACAGAGGAGATTGAGTGTATGGGGGGGTGGGAAGGGGGCTGCTGTAAGAGCCATTTTGCACCAGAGTACTATGAGGGGCAGGGTAGGCAAGGGGGTGAAAGATTCTGCCTGCTGACAGATACAACACAGATCTCCCAAGGAAGGGTGAGCTAGTGAGAACATTATGTTTAAGGTTTTATTGTTTTGTGTGATCTGTACTGTCCTGTGCTCTACATGCTTAAATATAAAGAGCATGAAGTTGACAGACTGAACAAAGAGTGAGATGGTAGTTGTGAAGCAGTCAACACTGTGTACCCTGGAGAGAGTTAAACTGTAAACCAGAAGCTTCGCACCTGTTGGGTGGAGTTCTGGGAGACGAGGCTGTTTGAGTACTGGGCAGTCTGAAGGGTCAGCGCTGTGCCCAGCAGGGCGAGACAGTTGGACAGCGGGTTCCAACACTCAGAAGGGGGATGCTAAACAGAAGATGTGCCCAAGGACCCCAGCATCCATTCAGGGTCCAGAAGCTTAACACACCCCAGGAGATCTTAACACACACGCTTTAGATCTCAGTGGGGGGCCACGAAAGGGATCTCACTAGGATCTATGACTGACCACCTCCTATTCCCACCCCATTCAAAGTCTCTTAACATCCCTATGACAATAAAAGCAATTGCTTATATGGAAAAATGACAACGGTAATATCTGTACATCTCAATGCAATGTAATGTCTGAAAACGAGGAGAATCAGCATTGCAGGGTTAGACAGGTATCCATGCAGCACCAGCAAATGGTCTATGGACTGCAGGACAGCTCCCTCACCTAGTCCTTGCAAGACTTGCAACCTGCGTAATCCACACTGGGATTTTTATTTACAGTATAGTTCCTGGTTTATTCTCTGCCTACGTAATATTGTTATAGCAACTCTCGATCATGGCAGAAATCCCCATAACAGCAAAGCAGACCAACAAAGAGCAACAGTTGCCAGGACTCTACACTGCTCTTCATCTCCTAAGGAGGCTCAAAATCAGTTAAGAAGAAAGGCTTCAACTCACTCACCATGTTCAATAGCATTCACACGCCGGTTTGTTATCTTAATAGCTTCATCCAGCGTAACAAATGAAGTCTGATAAAGTGAGATTAAATAATACAAAAACAAATGAGTCAGTATTTTTACCACCCAACAAGCATGGATGGCTTCAGGGAGCCAAGCATGCTTGCTTTAAAGGCTAAATTCTGCTCTGCCTTTGTGCAAACAGGTACATTCTCATGGACATCAGGTTTGTACGCTGTGCCTAAATATTTGCTGTAACTAACTTAGTGTTACACATCTCAGTAGCCCGAAGGGGGGCATTTACTAGCCAGGCATCTTAAGAGTTCAAAATAACAGCAAGAAAACTGGCCACAAAAAGGCCCCTGCAGAGCTATACTTGTGAGTAGCTAAAGCAGCCATTCAGTCTCTCACATATTTCAGGAGGAGAGGCTGTAGAAGACCAAGCAGATCCACAGGAGAGATTAACATGCAATCAGTGTCTGTATCTGCCAGCAACAGCTGCAGGTGTGGGAGAGGTAGGGTAGAAAAAGGAAAGATGCTCAAGACCCCAATGAGAGAAGACAGACTGAAAAAGTGCAGTATAGTGGGAAAACTGCAGCCCTTTGGTCTCCACGCACACAGCTCAGAGGCCAAGGGGTTACATCATCCTTAGCCCCCAAGACTGTCCATCGAACAATTGAGAGAAACCAGACCCCCTTTAGCTCATCTTCTGCTCCCACCTACCTGGAGCGAGGCCAGTTCTACAAGCAGCTCCACTGCTTTGGCATAGTTCCTCTTCAGTTTTGCCAGCTGCTCCCCACCTCTAGCTAATCCAGTCAACTCATAACCTGAAATAACCCATCAAACAATAGTGGCATTAGCAAGAATGAAGCCTCTCAACAAAATAGAGAGCACAAGTACAGGGATGCTTATGGGACTGCTAATGGAATGCTGAATTCTTCACACCTCAGTCAGCAGTTCTAATCTAGAAAACAGTAGTAGTTACTGACCACCATTACTGTGGGATGGCTGTTCAGTGGTCTATAGGGTCTGCTAATCCCACCTAGTCACGCACAGACAGGGGTCTGTGCATCAGGAGCAACCTCCTATTAGCGATTTCAGCATACAGACCAAAGATTTAGTGACGACCAAAGCTACACTCCCCAAAGGCAACCCCTACAGGTCAGCGTTAGCAAAGCAACATGGAGAAAGCTTGAATTATCAGTTCCTGTGCTGTCAGGGTTTCACTGATAAAGGGTTTTCAGGACACCCAGGTATTTTTCACAAGCACCTGAAGACATAAAACATTAATTTTGTACTTACTGTCCCCTCCTTCTTGGTAATGCTCAAACACTGGTAAAGTTACACCTGTAAAAGACACACAAGAGTTTGTGTAAAAATCACTGAATGTTTTATTTGGTTCTCAGACTACAGGTTTTTGTTTTGTGTGTGTTTTACACACACACATACACACACACACACACAGAGGCAGGACATGCTATAGCTTATGTTATTTCAACTTCAATTCTAGCCTCTTCCTTCTCCCATTGCTAACATTAAATTCTTTGGGAGCTTGAGCTCTCCCTGCTAGAAGTCAATTTAAAAAAAAGTTTGAACCAACTTGGCTTAGACACTTGCATATGAAAAGCCATGATTTTCTTATCTTCCAGTCAGAAATTGCGAGGAAAGGTAACTCAAATGACTGAAAATAGAAATTCCAAATTTATATTATTTTTAGATCTCACTGAGACCCAGCATATCGCTGTTTGAAGAAAATCAGTCTAGTAGTTCTAAAGACAAGCATTTAAATTTAAGAATTTGGACTTGTAGTAGAATTTATTATTTGTCCTACAGTAGCCTTCTGAGGCCCCAGACACCACATTGTGCTAGGCATCAGACAAACATAAAATGATTTCTGTCCCAAAGAGCTGATACTAAGTACAAATGAAACAACGGGGGAACACAAACGGTGAGATTATGATAAGCAGGGACCATAGCACACCACTGTGGAATGCGTTTTAAAAAGAAGTCCCAGAAGTTGCATTAGAAATTCAGATATGTAGATTCAGTTTGATATTATTTGGTTATTAGGTTGATAAAAAGTGACCCATGTTTTACGGTAAGCACTGAGCATTCAATTTTTTAATGTTTCCTGACTCTGATGGCAATTTTTCAGTGTAAATATATTGTGTTGGCACTTTGCATGGAATTTTCTGGCATAACGATGTATCTTTAGAGTCCAGGACACACACACACACACGCCCAATAGTTATGCACTGTCTGATCATCAAAAGTTGACCAGACAGCAGTTTATGTACTCTCACTTCATTTAGGCAAGGTAAGGGACTGAATTTATAGATCCTTCTTCCCTTTCTAAAGGCAGAATCCTGCATTTGGGGTGCAGCTGGTTATTGTGAAGTGGTGAACATGCACACACAGTATAACTGAGCATATTCTGAGACATCTGGAAGCAGTGATGCTTAAAGAGATTTAAGAGGGATAAAATACAAGTTCCTGAAGAGGAAAAAGTGTTATTTACTCCTTCAAAACAACAAGAACTAGGGGTCCCCCAACGAAATTAATAGGCAGCAGGTTTATTTCCTCACACAGTGCTCAGTTAACCCATGGAACTCATTGCCATGAGATGTTGTGAAGGCCAAAAGTAATAAGCTGGTTCAAAAAAGAATTAGAGAAGTTCATGGAAGATGGCTAATAGGTCCACCAATGGCTAAAATAGGTGGGAACACAATCCCATCTTCTGGTGTCCCTCAATCTCCAAATGCCAGAAGTTGGGATTGGATGACAGGGACCAGATCACTCAAAATTGCCTTGTTTTGTTCATTCCCTCCAAAGCATCTGGCACTGGCCTCCATCAGAAAACAGGATATTGGGCTACATGGACCATAGGTCTGACCCAGCATGGCCATTCTTCTGTCCATAATGGAATACAGCAGCAAAAACAGCCAATGAGATTTTAAGGGTTGTATACAGAAGCATGTTACAAATCAAACTGGTGATAAGTCCTTCATACAGCTGATGAGACTAAAAATATGTTCATAAGTTAGAGGAAGCATAGAGAAGAGGAGCAAAAATTAAGTGGATTGAGAAAATGATCTGAGGAAACATCAGAAAATGCTACATAATGTGTGTAGCTGGGTTAAGTGATGTCTATGGGGAATATACTTGCACAAGTATTTGAAAGGAACTGTTCAATGTGGTCTAGGCTATATAAGTAGGAATAATGGGATGAAATCAAACAAGAGTTAGAGCCGCAGATACTAAAAAGCTTCCACACAGGAAATATCTACTAGAACACGGTGCAGCTGGCCTGAGGAAAGCAGTGGAAGCCCCGCTGCTTGAGACATTAAAACTGTATTTGACAAAGTTCTGAAGAATAGGCTACAGTGGAAAACTATACCTGGCACCTGCAAAAGTGGACTAAATGACTTAGGGAGGGTGGCCTTGGATTATTTCCCTGACTGCAAAGTCTCTTATTGTAACAATTATGGAGACCAAATGAATTCGTAGTTCACCAAGTTCTTATTTTCACATGCAAATATCCCTAGTAATAAAAAGGAGGGGAGAAGAGAAATGCAGAAGAGGAGACATACATTCTGTTTACAAACCATCAGTGTATTTTTCAGGAAACATAAATGGGCCTGTGACATACTTGTACTTTGCTAAAGGGGGAGATAGTCACCTGCTACGTTGTCTTTCTTAGCTCTGATCTTGACTTGAGCTTTGTTCACGTTCTGGATCACAGTGGTACTGAAGAGAAGAAAATGCACCTTAATTAGGTAAAATCAAATCATGAATTCATCATTGTGTGCAAGGGTTAAGCAGCAATCAAACTGCTTCGAGGATTCCTGGAAGCAATCTCCAGTTCTGGAAATGAGTTTTCTGAAGATTAGCTCACCCACACTAGCAGTTCAATGAAGCAAGCTTTTACACAGAAATCTAAAAGTAACAGAGAAGAGCTATGAAACTAAGTGCGGAGACTGCATCTGTTCGTAAATGTAAAGAGGCCGAGTACCTAGAATGCATATTGCACACCTGGCCCATCAAGACTCTTTCCAACCTCAAATCAAGTCCTGAAAACAGTTATTTATCTGGCAGAAAACCACACAAAAATATTTAGTAATATTATGGCTCTAATTTACATGAGAACCCAAAAAATGTGAAATCTGGACCAAGGTTCCAGCATTAAGTTGGATTTTGTGTGACTGTGCATAGAATCATAGGACTGGACAGGACTTCAAGGTCATCTAGTCCAGTCCCCTGCACTCATGGCAGGACAAGTATTATCTAGACCATTTCTGACAGGTGTTTATCTAACCTGCTCTTAAAAATCTCCAATGATGGAGATTCCACAACCTCCCTAGGCAATTTATTCCAGTGCTTACTCCCCTCCCCCCCACCAACTGTCAGGGTGGTTGAGTGGGGCAGGGTAGGTTCTGAATTTAAGGGAAACCCAGGAAGTGATTTTGGGTGTAAAAAGGTTGGAGACCACTGCCCTAGAGACAGTCATCAACATATAACCTCATGACATCAGCATGGTAGATCTCCCTGGGAGTTACCGAGAGGTGATAAAACCATGTAAAAGGAGAATCTGCCTCTACACTCAGCAATACAGAGCAAGAGAGAGAAAACTAGACCTGCCTTCTGTTCTAGTTTCCCTGCACTTTAAATTCCAAGCTGCAGAAGCAACCACTGGCTCACTTGAGGATTTACATGTACACTTACACTTAGCTGAAAGCTGCTTCTACCAGCTGATGTGCTTGTTTGTGCTGAGGAAATATTCATCACTTTGGAAGTCAAACTGTTTCTCTCCTTTACTCACCTTATGCTCCCACCCTTGATTGATGGTACCCAATTTATCATTAGGCTGCCTTTCCCTTTCCCAGCATCTACTACAGAACTTTCCCTTCTTCCACTCTTCTCCTAAAAGTGGAACCTACAGCCTGCTGGTTGTCCTCTCTTCCTGGGAAAGGAATGCTGGGGATTCTCCATGTAGCAGAACAGTACAAATCAGTGGTCCTCACCTGAAGTCTCCAGCCGTAAATTTTGCCTCAGCAAGTGAGAATGCAGCTTCTCTCATCACCTCACCCATTAACATCTTAGTCTATAAAGAGAACGGAGATGCAATTTTAAAAAACTTAACAAAAATCAGTCAACCTACAGGTGAAATCCAGTCACCTCAGAGGGGGACATTACTCGTCAGCAGCTGTTTGCTGTTCCTAGTTAAAGACAAATGAAGAAGAATCCTGTGTCCCGGAGTTCCCAACTGTGGGTCATACCCACCAAGGAGGCAGCAAAAAACTAAAATGTAAAGGTGACTTTTTTTATCTTTAAGATGGATACATGCCTCTGTAAGACCACCATATTACTGTAAACTGAGAATCCCAGGATTTAACATGGTAGTAAAAATGGGCACAGCACAAGAGGGCTTCAAACAACTTCTTACAGTGATTCAGCTGAACTACCAGGAAATCTGTTTTTTCCAAGTCTTTTCAGCACAGATAAGACGTAAGCATTTCTACCACAGACACTTACAAAGACTAGTGAAGCCAAAAAACTGAGTATAAGCCAGCGCACTCCTGCCTTACTGAGTCTGCAGGAAGCCTGATACAACACTTCTGAGGCCTTATCTACACCATGAAATGGAAACATTGCTAATCCTGGATGTCAGCAGCAATTGTAGCTAACGCAATGCTGAACACAGTTCAGTTATAAAAGTAGATGCTGAACATGGATTATGTTTGTCATTTCACCTGACCATGGTTAAATTTTGGGTTTGCTCCTACTGCTGCAGATTGCACATAAACCCATATTAACACTGTGCCTTTACAGAAAAAAAGGATAAGATCCAGCTGGATAGAGCTTGCTGTCCCTACTTAGCAGTTTGTTCAACCATGCAGCTGATACTGATGGTCCACAGCATCCTCCCCAAGCCAGATGGAGTGAAGGAAGCAGGTTAAAGTCAGTCTCATAATGCTTAACACCATTAGGACTGGCCAGTTTTCTAAAATTCAGGAGAGTCTGTAGGGAGCTCTGGGTACAGAAGGAAGCAGGGTTTATGGCTGATTAGGAGTTTAAACCCCTCTTTCCAAACAGAGTCTTAGGCCCCTTGCGCAGCTTCTTCAGTGTTGTTTACCAGACTGCAGACTACCTGCAAAATTGCACCAAATTCTAACCGATGTGAAAGTGATCTCAATGGAAGCATTATGGAAATGCATGGTTTACACAACATAGATAGTTTCCTAACAGAGCAAGGCAGACATGGTAGAAACTGAATTCACCTACCTCAATGATTTTCTTTAGTATCTGTCGGAATCGAAGAGTCAGAGCATCAGATTTTTTCTTTAAGAGGTTGCGACCTGTCTGGGCCCCTTTCAAACGAGCCTTCATGATGGTCTGAGCCCTATTAAGCAGGGGAAAAGATTTTTTTTCTGTCACTCAGAAGGATCAGGAGAAAGTAAAATCATTTCGGACATGGAAAATGGAGACATTAGGAAGTATCTGAAGACATGTTAGTCATCTTGGTCTCCTTGACCACAAGCAGCCACTTGATGTGGTTCATTTTCCCATTTGTAAATAATGGGAATTATACTTGCCTGTCTCACAGATGGGGGGGGGGGGGTCACAGAATTAGTGTTTGTAAAGCTGAAGATCTCAATAGGCTGACAAGTGCTGCATACGTGCCCTGTTATTCAGATCCTTGCTCAGCCATTCCATTATAGAAAGCCACACAATAAGCAAGCAAAATTCTTTGGAATGCAACTTCTCTAGAGCCATTCAATAGGAACCAATACTAGCCCATTGTCATCCTGAGGACATATGTTCTACTTTCTAATATTCTGGTTTCTCACACTTCTCAAATGCCAAACACCATTAAAAAAAAAACAAAAAAAAAAACAATTCTTCATGAGACTTTGGTTTCAATAGACAGACTAATGAGAATTGGCTTTTCTAAAGTGTCTCAAGTACATTTTTATAAAACACACACACACACACACACACACACACAGCAACAGGTAAGATGAAACAGCAGCCAGACTTTCAGCAGCAGCTCACACTCTCCTTTGGAAAAGAACAAACACAGTCCAGAAAGTAGGGTTATTCCCTACCCTCAGAAATCCCGTGGGAGATTTCCAAGTCAGTGGAGACAGGTGAAAGTGATCCTAATTTGCAAGTACTAACCTCTGAAAGGTCCAGATTGAGAATAAACTCAGTCTCCTGGAAGACTTGAGAACCGAAACCAAGGTCACAGGTTCCATTTCCATCACTGCTATAAGCTGTGTCTTCACTGCAGAGTTAGCACCTCTTAAGTTAACCTTACTGAAGCAAGAGGGGCCACACCGTGGAACACTTGAGCTACTCAGAATAGTTGCGTTAGCCGCTGACAAGCTGTACTAACTTGGCTATAGCGTAGCCCAGCGTTTCTTAAATGCAGCCACCAGGGACTTTTCTTGCGGCCATAGCCTCTTGGGCAGTGATTGGGGAGGGGGAAAGATGAGTTGCAGCCCCTCCCCTTCCCTGTTGTTCCTGGATGCACCGCCTTGATGTTGGCTACTGGGGCTGCAAGCAGGGGTTGGGCCCTGCCCCGCCCCTCTGTAGACCAGGGGTAGGCAACCTATGGCACGCATGCCGAAGCCAGCACGTGAGCTGATTTTTTGTGGCACTCACGCTGCCTGGGTCCTGGCCACTGGTCTGGGGGGCTCTGCATTTTAATTTAATTTTAAATGAAGCATCTTAAACATTTGAAAAACCTTATTTACTTTACATACAATAGTTTGTTTATATATTATAGACTCATAGAAGGAGACCTTATAAAAATGTTAAAATGTATTACTGACACACGAAACCTGAAATCAGAGTGAATAAATGAAGACTGGGCACACCACTTGTGAAAGGTTGCCGACCCCTGCTGTAGACAGTTGGGCACAACGCTGGAGGAGAAGGCAGATGGCGAGTTCCCCACCTTCCCAGGGGCAGGAGGGCTCAGGCTTTGGTCTTCAGCCCTGGGGTGGCAGGGCGGCAGGCTCCAGCTGCATGGCAGCAGGCCCCAGGCCATGCAGCTTTGGGCTCTGCCCCCAGCCACAGGGTTTCGGTCTCTGACACCCCACTGTCTCCCTCTGCCCCCCATTTCCATCACCCCGGCCCCTGCTACCTACCCCAACCTCCAATCCAGAGCTTAATTTGTCCCCAGGCTTGCTGGGGCTGAGTAAGTCTACTGTGAACAGTGATACTTGTATGTTCATAACTTATTTATCACTAACTAGTGTGAACAGTGATATTAAACTTACAAGTATCACTGTTCACAGCAGACTTACTTGCTAGTGATAAATAAATTATGATTTGGACCTGTATATGTGCATATTTATTTGTTTTTCCTAAAACTAATTAAGTATTTGGGGGGGGGGGGGGAGGGAAGTGTGAGCAGCCACCAGCAAGAGTTGGTGGCCGCACTCTGAGGCCACCAAAAAGATTGTGAGAACCTCTGGCCTAGCCTATAGACAGAGAAAGCGGGCATAACACGCATGCTAGAGTTAACACTTGAGTTATAACTCGAGTTAGCTTTGCAGTGAAGGCAAGCCCACAGACTTCCTGTGTGACCTTGGAAAAACACTTAGGCCATGTCTACACTAGTAGCAGCACTGCTGTAAGATCCCTTGTGTAGCTGCTCTATGCTAACGGGAAAGAGCTCACTCATCAACAAAATTAAACCACCCACAACAAGCAGCAGTAGCTACGTTGGTGGGAGAAGTTCTCCCGCCAACATAGCGTTGTGCACACTACCCCTTACGCCAGCTAAAGGGGGGTGTTGCTCAGGGGGGTGTTTTTTTCATAACCCTGAGCGACCTAAGTTTTGCTGACAACAGTGGCAGTGTAGACATGGCCTTATTAATCTCCATTTACATCAGTTCCACATCTCTAAAGAAAGAAATAACATTTCTCTACCTCACAGGCACGTTGAGGGCAATAAATTCATTCATGTCTGTGAGACACTGAGATACCACAACAACATGGGCCATATAAATTCCTAAACAGATAAGAACCCAACTTGCACTGAAACTTCTTAATGTTCATAGTAGAATGTAATTCTGGAAATAAAAATGAAGCCTGCTTTTTAGAAGAACTGAATATCTGGAATTTCACACAGATTCAGAGATTTAACAGTCGTGCACCAACTGGCTTTTTCCAAGGTCTAACTATCAAAGGCTGGCTCGTTTTCTAGTCCAAGCAAGATTTAACAGACTCCATGTGTGCATTAAACACAGTCCTGTTTACCATCAAGAAAAAGCCAGAACTGCTAGAACAAAAGACTTCACCAAGCATCTTTGATGTAGAAAAGATTTAAGCCAATAAGAAACTTTACTAACAATAAGATGGAGTAAAAAATTCTGTTCAACTCAGGAAAAGACAGATTAGAGGCAGAGTTTCTCTCTTTATTAACAGAAGTTGCTTTGAGTTTACTTCTCTGCTGAGACCCCAGTCAAGTCACTGCTCGTCATTTTTAGAGAAAGAGCGTGAGCGCACGCGTGCTCTCAAACTAAGGATGAAATATTATTCTAGATAACTATAAAGACTGCAAAAATGCTCACAACAGTGAAAAAAAATTCACCTACCTAACAGGCTCCCTACAAAAAAGGTCATGGAAGATCCATCACTTGGGACATTTAAAATTTAACTGAACAAGAGCACTAGTGAACAAAGTGAAGAGAACAATGCAGTAGCAGCAACCAGACAAGGCAGATAACCTAATAGATTATCTTCGTGTCCAGCATCTATGATTCTGCATTTCTACAAATGAAGCTATGAATTCAAGTCCTCCTATGTTTAAGTATAATAATCTTGCTATATAGGATGCATTTTTGATCTTAAGCAGAGATGTCGCCTTTAAAAAGATCTGGAATACAACAGTTATTATTCAAAATTTTTAAAAAAAAGTCAGTTATGCCTCAGTTGTTGTACATTAATATTGCACACTAATTTGATCAAGGATCTCAGAAGTGCTTTTTGAAAAACAATTCTACTGTGAGGAAGATGAATGTTGTTATCCCGGTTTCACATAAGGGTAAACTGAATCAGAGGAGTTAAGTTCACGCAAGTCAGCCGCAGAGTCAAGAACGGAATACAGAACTCCAGACTCTCAAATGCCTTCCCATAGCATTAACCCTGCTTTCCCTGAGCTATTTGTACTCGGAATACTATATGGAAAGACCCTGTGTTCTGCTCTCTGGCCCCTAAGGATTAGTCATGTTTCACTTTGCATAAAGGAACTTCAAAAGAAAATTTTTTTTATCAAAATATCCCTAGTTCAGAATTGGTCATATTCTTCTGGAAGTATGCTGGAGATACACACCTATTCTAAACCTGGGGAGTCGCTGCATCCACATCTGCAGAACTTTTAGTGATCTGTGCTTCAGGCGTGACAAGCAATAGAAAAAGGAGATATCTAGACAAAAAAAACAAAAACAATGAACCTCCCGGGGCCACATATACCACACACAGCTACTCTCAACTTCAACAAGGAGATGTAGGGATAGACTGCAGACTGACCGCATAGATCAAGATGAAATATAATGTGCTGGGACCCACCTACGTATTAACACTGACAGAAGCTCGATCAGTACAATTTTATACAAGACTAAGAATGACCCTCTCCTGCTCATGGCCAAGTTTGGTTGCTCCTACCCTGGAAATCTGAACAGTTTTTGAGTAGAGACATTACAAGACAGCAGTTTCATAACTCAAACTTTCAATTGTCTTGCGTTCTGTTGTAATGATGGCCATACGCCATGCTTTGTCAAAGACATCTGACTACATGACAAATCATTTGCTGTCAGCACCTGGAAAATTACAGAGAATAGGGATTATTTAGCTGACTTCCTCTGTCAACACAATTAGCTGTGAACCTACATGTCCCACATTGTTAATTTCTATGTGAAATTAAAGGAAAAGCCCATTTCAGTGAATGTCCCCATTCTCAGCTATATATCAAAGACCATAAATGTCAAGTTCTGCCTTCATACATGGCTTTGCTTAACACCAAGCATGGAGTTTCCCCCCCAACACAGGCCTCATTTTCCAACTTACATAAAGCTATCCTCTTTCAAGTAAAAGCAAACCCAATACATTCTTCAACTGTCCTCCATCTGGTTCTTTAGCAGTTGTTTCTACAAAAGCTTAAGCCAGCTCTACACTACAGTCTCTGATAAGCTGTGATTTTTGACAGACATCGCTGTGCTGGCAAGAGTCCTTAGTGTAAATACAGTTATCCTGGAAAAATTACATTTTTGTCCAGAATAGCTTATTTTGCCTATGCCAGGCAAAGCATTCCTAGCAAAGACCTGGCCTCAATCTCCAGTTGTATGGCAACTGAATTTCTAAGGTGCCTTGACTGCCTCATTACTAGTCTCGATCCTGAGATGGTTTCTCCAGGAAGAATTGATCTAGTTTCCCAACTTCATGCTCAGTCCACAAATACAAATAGAGCATGGGCAAAATCAGGAAGCTTAAAATCTTACCTCTCTGTTTATGAGGTCTGTATTTCCTGTTGTGTGTTTAACAGAAAAATGTTTGCAGAGATCAGCTCTAGAGCAACCCAGTACATTATGTGATGGACGGTTTTTTCCTTTAATTTTAAACTTTATATTTTAAAGGGGAGTGCCATAAAAAAAGGGAATAAAATGGAAGATATCTTAATGTGACCCAAGCTTTTTTTACAGCCAGAAAACTGTTGGTTCTGAGAATTCTCTTTCTTATGTTTGTAGCATTCAGTGGAATTTGTACCACTCAATAAAAATGCTACAAAAAGTAAGCCACTTGGAGCTCTGGTTATAAGGAGACAAAGGGAAGTTGGTTTGCAATGTCATAATTCACTCATCTCTGTAAGAGACAGGGAACTACAGTCACATCTTCACTGGCCATATGCTCCTCTCCTGAAACAGTTTCCATAAAGAGAACATAAAAGATTCTCCATCACTGGCAATTTTTTAAATCATAAGAATGGACCAGGGGTCTGACCCAATATGCCATCCAGCTCAGTATCCTAACAGCAGCTAGTGCAAGATGCTTCAGAAAGAATGAACAGGACAATTATCAAGTGATCCATCCTGTCGTCCAGTCTCAGCTTCTGGCACCCAGAGGCTTAAGGACAACTAATGCATTTGGGTTGCACTCTTAACCATTTTTTGAACCCATTTACAATTTTGGCCTTGATGGAGTTTTTTGGAGACTAATGTAGCGGTACAAGATAGAATCCCATTTGCTTATAAGTTCCTCAGTGATACTCACTTGAATGGATTCATTAAAAAGATTGCAAATGCACTGAAGATACTTGGAGGGAATGCAACTGACAGAACTGACAAAAGATGGAGTAGCCGTAATGGAAACTTATGCTGATACAACTGCTGATGTTCAGACAGCAAGCTATTGTATGCTATAGGGTTCTCCATCTGATATGCTTAAGGTTTGAGTATTGGCCTGAGAACTACAAGAACATGTTAGATGCTTGGAGATTCTGGCACAAATTAGCAGAATTTGACATGAAAAACTAGCCAGGATCTCAGTTCAAAACCTTTAGCACAGGTATGGCGAGTTTCAGTTTCTGCAGGAAATCAATCCCTTACAGCTTTTCAGACATACCTCAACAAGGCTGAGGTTTTACTCAATATGGAGTAAGTGGCTCACCAACCAAGTCAAATGTTACAAGCTGTCATGGTTGTCACAAACCCCTTCCTTGCTGTGCACTTTTCTAATAAATGCAGGGATCCCAGCTGCCCTTTAGGAGCCAAGTCAGATGTAATCAAGACTAGATGTTTTTCTAAAAGACAAGCTCCAGTTCAAACAGGAATTGACACAGGGAAGTCCTAGGCCTGGGTTACACAGAAGGTCGGACCAGATGATCACAACGGTCCCTTCCGACCTTGGAACCTGGGAGTGACAAAGCTGAGGCGAGTCACCCACAGCGCCTCGCAGCCCCTGAACCCAGACAGCAAACCTAAAATTTGCAGAATCCCCAACCCTGGTGTCAGAGGCTGGGCCGTTCCCTGGGGCAGCGTGACGGGCGGGTGGGGCAGGGGGCCGGGAAAAGCGACACGCTCGGGCCGACATGGCTCCCACCCCCTGGAATCCCATCGGCAAAGCAGCGACGGGCAGGGCCGCTGGGCGAAGCAAGCGGGCGGGCTCCCCGGGGCTCCCCGGCGGCGCGGCTCCGAGCAGGGGCCCTGCTGCTTCCTGACTGGTCCGGAGCTACCACCGTGACGCCGCCCGCCCGCTCTCCAGTCACTGCGCCGGCCCCGGAGCCGCCTCTGCCCGGGACGCCGCGCCAGAGCCCCCGGGGCAGGAGCCCGGCTCCGGTAAGGGAGGGGCCCCGGCAGCTGCCGCCGGCCGGCCGGGCGGGTCACTCACATCCGCGAGGGGAAAATCTCGATCCGGTCCTTTCCCGACATCCTGACCGCGGCGAAGGGCGCTCGCGACCCGCTGCTGCCTGCGCTGCCACCCGGCTCGGTCACGTGTGACACCACGACCGGTAAGCGAGGGGGTGGGGGGATGGACTCCGCTTCCGCTTCTCGCAGTTGACTCCACCCCAGCGCAGCGAAGCCGGGCGCAGAGAACACGGCGCAACTAAGACCCGGATGTTGGACCCTTTCCTACTCTGTCGCCTCCATATGTCGCGGATTGACGCACAATGGGCAGGAGTAGTCACGTGCCCTTCACTCGCCGCAGCGCCACCGTGTGACAGAAAGGAAAATGCATGATTTGTTCCTAGGCCGGTTTGTACCGCCAGGAGGTCATCGACTCTATGGTTTGTGCGCGTTCTTGCGCGCGTGCGTCCCTTTCAGAACCCCTCCCCCCCATCCTCCATCGGGTTTAGAAGTTCCTAAGCCGGTCTGTGCGTCCTGAAGATTTCGCACTCTATGATGGGTCCTCCAGACTCCCTCTATTCCGCCCGGCAGCCGCGGACACTCTATGATGAGGCGTGTGAAATCTCGCGTGAGCGCTGCAGGTCCCACGCGCTGTGTGAGGTGGGAAGGGGCGGGTTCGCGGCTGCGCAGTGAAGAGGAGCTTGGGCGCACACTGAAGCGGTAACCCGAACGCCCCGGAGCGGAGAGCGGGACCCGGATACCGAGCAGGTAACGCGCTCGCCGGGGCCATCAGCTCGCGGGGCTGGCGGCGATACTGTGTCGTCCGAGGCGAGCAGGCCTAGTGCGTCAAGAGAGATGTTTAGAGGAAATGTTTTGCCAGATGAAGGTGCCCAGTCAGCGTTAGGCTGTTTGCCTTGTTTTCCCGTCTCTGAATAGTCCTGCCCGGTGACCCTCTGCTGGCTTGTTCCTTCCTCAAGGGAGGTCCTGCGTGGCAGTGTGGTCACTGATATAGCCGGGCCCTGACCCGTGGGTAGCTTTCGGGATCAGGACCAAAGCTTTGAACTGACAATTGAAACAGAGTGAGAGCTAGTGGATACGAGTACAGGCCTGGTGTACTCACAGACAGAACGTGGCCTGCTGCGTTCTGCATGGTCTGAAGCCTCTGCATTAAATATTCAGGCCCAGACACGGAGTTATGGTAATCTAGTTTAGAGGTGACAAGCATGTGGATCTTCATACAGGAAGAAGGAGCAAAGTTTCCTAGCAAGCTAGAGGTAGGAGAAAACATTTTTTTTTTCCCAGTGATGTCATCTGATCATCTAGGTTTAGTGAGGATTCTAATGGGTTCTTGGTGCTTCACTCCATGCTGATGATGGTTGCCTTCAAGGGAATGAGAGGAAAGAGTCCCAGATGGTTCTTGGTATTTCCCTTTCTGATCAGCATCACCTTGCCTTACTTAGGCTTTCTTCGACCCAGCTGTTCTTTGTCTAGGGCAGGGGTAGGCAACCTAGGGCATGTGTGCCAAAGGCGGCACGCAAGCTGATTTTCAGTGGCAGTCACACTGACTGGATTCTGGCCACTAATCCGCGGGGCAGGGGAGCTCTGCATTTTAATTTAATTTTAAATGAAGCTTCTTAAACATTTTAAAAACCTTATTTACTTTACATACAACAACAGTTTAGTTATATATTAAAGACTTACAGAAAGAGACTTTCTAAAAATGTTAAAATGTATTACTGGCATACGGAAGCTTAAATTAGGATGAATAAATGAAGAGTCAGCACATCACTTCTGAAAGGTTGCTGACCCCGGTCTAGGACCTCATCAGATCTGGGCCAGTTAGTGTGATCCTCTGTATTGACATCTCCTTTGGATCCTTGTGCTCTGACCCCCCAAAAGTGCCACTTTTGAGATTTTTTAGAGGGTCTTTCCAAGGACTCTGTACTGAGCCTGGGATGTTCCCCTGTGAGATATAGAGATGCACTACATTGTCCAGAATCCTCCTCCTCGACCTTTAATGCAAAACCTTAATTCCAGCCTCCTACTTTCCCTACACCATTTTATGTGTTGCCCGGTAAGCTGGACTCCAGATGTTTTCCCTGCATATATGCTAATGTTATTAACATCTGAGTTATGATTTTGTGTCACTTCGTGAATCAGGTGAATGCAGGGAGAGTAATTTGTATCTCTATCCTTTTGAAGTTCCCTATCTGTGGTGAGGCATGGTATTTCATACATAATGTGATGCTTGAGTGACAAGCTCAGGCAGACTTCTGTCTTCAACGTGGTATTTCCTTACTTTTAAGGTTTTGGGTAGTTGGACAGGTTGTACCCTGGAACAACCTTAACAGTTTTTTAATGGTTTTGGTTTTCATATTATTCTCCTAACATAGATATCAGTTTTTAATTGAATAGCCAAAACACTTTTGGTTGGACATTTCCTGGCAATTGATGACCAGATAGGTAAATGGCTTGATATACACCGCTTCCTCGATATAACGCCACCCGATATAACACAAATTTGGATGTAACACGGTAAAGCAGTGCTCCAGGGGGGTGGGGCTGCACACTCCGGTGGATCAAAGCAAGTTCAGTATAACACGGTTTCACTATAACGCGGTAAGATTTTTTGGCTCCCGAGGACAGTGTTGTAGCAAGGTAGAGGTGTAGTTTAATATTAAAATTGTTAATAATTTATAAGGTTTACTGAGTACTACTAATAGTTAATCATAAGTTCTGCATCCCAAAGTTTAAGAAATCATGAGCTAGTTGGGGCACAATTTCAGATTGTGGCCAAACAGGCAAACATTTCTCTTCATCCTCCACCAGCAGCTGAAATCTCAATATTTGCCACAGTAGTGGATTAGTGGTGGCCAGTGCAGTGGGATGAATAATAATCTCTGCTTCTTTTACTCAAATCACAGCATGCCTGGACTAAGCTGTAGATTCTACCAGCATAAATTTCCAGAGGTAGACGATGTAGTGATGGTCAATGTTCGATCCATTGCTGAAATGGGAGCTTATGTCAGCCTACTGGAATACAACAACATTGAAGGCATGATTCTTCTTAGTGAACTATCCAGGAGACGTATCCGCTCCATAAACAAACTCATCCGCATAGGCAGGAATGAGTGTGTTGTGGTCATAAGGGTCGACAAAGAAAAAGGTATGTTGGGACAGTAGGTGGAATGACATTTAGGATTCTAATTGTAAAAAACAGTGCTGTTAAACCTGGGACCCTCGCTACTCTGAGTTTGTAATTGGCTTTTTTAAATATATAGTGGTACAAAGTAAGGTCTGATCCTGCAAGCTGCTGTCCTTGTGAGTTATCCTTACTCAGGCAAGTAGTCCTGTTGGCTTCAGAGGGCCTGCTTATAGGAGTGAGGAGAAGTCCTGCCAAGGAGGATTTGCAGGATCAGGCGTTAAGACTTCTAAACTTCATGCATGGTCAACAAACCATAGTGAAATGGCATTTTATTTTGAAAGCTCAATAGTGCTTCTGCTTGTTGATACTGAGAGAGGAAAACTGTGACCAACAATACTACTGGTGCAGTGAAAATAAACTGAAATAATGAACAATTTCCTCATTCACACCACACAGTCCATCCTGTGCACTAAATAAGGCAAAGGCAATGTGTACACAATATTATATGATCATGTAATTGGACTGCATTATATAGTGCACAAGTAAGGTCGCATAGGCAACCTTAACTTTGGTATTTCGTGACTTTTGAATAATTAGCATTACAACTTGAAAGTTATTTTAATGCATTTGGTATAGGATACAGCATACAAGCAATCCACTGAATATTTTCAGATAACAGTGCTACGTCTGTGTTCTGACCTAAGTAGTTAATGAAACACACAAGCATCCTCTTTTAGAACCAGGAAAATATAGTTGTTTCATTTGTATAGTCCAGTGTTGGCCAGATTTACTGACACTCTGAACCATGTACAACAAGCTTTAGAATTTGGAGAGTTGGGGCACACCTGCTGGGGCTTGGGGCTCAGCCCCACTCCTCCTGAAGCCCCAAGCCCTGGCAGGCATACCCCATGGGCTGAAGCCCCAAGACACCTCTTCCCCACTGGGCAGAAGCCCCTACCCCACTGCAAAGCAGAGCTCCTGTGTTCTTTTCTCTCTTTCCCCTCCAACCCCCACACCTAGTGCAGGGGCGGGGGGTTTCACAAGCTGCACTTTAACTGTAAAAGAGCCACATGTGGCTCATGAGCCACAGTTTGGTCACTCTGATATAGTCTTTCATATAAAATGTATTCCTAAAATACTTCTCAGAATTAAATCACAGATAAAAGCAGAGAGAGAAATTGAGAGGGTTAATAAGGGAGAGGAAACATTTTCAGATGAGATTTGAAATGAGTTGGAGAGATGCAGAAAGTCTGTTCCAGATGAGAGAAGCTGCACTGAAGGATACTTTTTACCTTTACAGATTTCATCCTCCTTTTAACAAACTCTCTTGGGGTTATCTGTGTCCCTTATTGAACCCTGAGAGGAACTCCTGAGATGGACTAGTTGGTATGCCATTTGGAACCTATCAGTGCTGCTACTTAATCAGACAGGATTAAGCAATGGAAGACATGCCTACCTGTAGTATATGCACATGCTGTGCTCTCATTTCTTACATAGATGTGATCAAGGAACTGCCACAGAAATTGAGCCCAGATCTTGGCTATCATACTGTAGAGCCTTACACATCTAAACTACCAAGAATGCCAACTTCAAATGGTTTCTTGTGAAATGCCACCAAAAATATCCCTTTTAATTTACTTTTCTGGGTGCCAGCGTCATTGTCACTAAGAATGTGCACAGCTCTTGGAAGATTAGTGGCTAGTTAATCGCTCAAGTAGAGCATAAGGAGAAACTTGTACTAAATTTTGGGTCAAATGCTCTTAAATGGAAGCCATATTTAAAGAATGTTGGTGACATAAAAGGTAGCTGTTTTAAGTTGATTTACAATCCAAAGAACAAATTTTAATATGCTAAAACAGGTTCACTCTTCATGTTGTTCATCTCTGATTAAATTATTCTGAAAGTTCTGCTTCGCTTATAAGTGATCTCAGTGGCTGATGTGTAAGGCATGGAGAGAAGGCAAAGGGAAAGCCCTGATCCAAAAGCAAAGTGTATTGCTGGCTTTTTCCATGAAATAGTAAAAACTTTCAGATGTGGTGGTGAGGATTGGCATTTGTCACTAATGTAAGTGAAGTGTTTGTACTCTGTACCTTAAAGTATACTGAAATTGAATCTTTCAAAATGTCCACCCCACCCCCCCACCCCCGTTAGGTTACATTGACTTGTCAAAAAGAAGAGTTTCCCCAGAGGAGGCAATCAAATGTGAAGACAAATTCACCAAATCAAAAACTGTAAGTTGTTGTCTGTGCTTTACGTTACTTTGTTGCCTTCTAACCACGTATATTGCCAACCACAGAGAGCTGAACTGTTGTGAAAATGAAATGCCATTCTAGTTCCTTTAACACACTTTGAAATATATGACTGGGGTTTAGACTGGGAGCTGAGACTCCTGGCTTCTGTTTCCACCTCCGTCACTGACTGTCACATGTTGTTTAGTATAACACTCCTCAAATGGGTATAAATAATATCACCCTTTCACATGTGCAGAATAGGTTAATGTTGATAAAGCACTTTAGGATATTTAATTGCATAGGGTTTAGTATATAATTGTCCTGTGCAGTGCTGGGTAGGGAAAATCATACAGTGTCAGCACCCTAAAGCTTTCAATTTATAACTCTTTAGAATTGCTGTCTTTTATTTGAACATTCTTTACTCTTACTATTTGTGTTACAGTAGCACCTGGAGGCTCCAACAAAGAGCAGGCTCTGTTGTGCACTGTACAAATGCATAATAAGGAGAGAGAATCGCTGTGCCGAAGAGATTACAATTTAAATAATATTAGTCACTGAGGTCCTTCATCCCCTCCCTCTTTTTTCTGTTTGTCCTAGGTTTACAGTATCCTTCGCCATGTTGCTGAGGTGTTGGAATACACTAAGGATGAGCAGCTGGAGAGTCTGTTCCAGAGAACTGCCTGGGTATTTGATGACAAGTACAAAAGACCAGGATATGGTGCTTATGATGCATTCAAGCATGCAGTCTCGTAAGGGCACCTTTTTACTCTTATTGTTTAATTCCTTAGCTGCAGACAAGTGTTTCTCGGAAAAGAGCCATCAACATTTTCCTCTTAGCCCATTGGACAACTGGCAGCGTTTGTCTCACACTGGTCAAATAAGTCTCACAATTCCCAATTTTTGTCTGCCACGTGCTTTTTTTAGATAACGTCTGTTTCAGGCAGCACCAATGTGGTGCTCTCATCGGAGCTCTTTAACACTGAGAACTAGATTCCAAGGATTCTGCCTTATTCGCCCTCGAGCGTGTCACTTTGCAGAGGCCTGTTTTTAAAAGTAATTGGCTTTGGTATGGAGTAAGGTGTTGTTTGAACACAGAAGAATGGGTTTATAAGTGCCGCCAGTCTGGAGGAAAAATGGCATCCTTAAGGAGCGTTACAGTACTTTTCACACACCAAAAAAAAGTAAAGGGTTTAGCCTTTCTGTCTTTGTCAATTTCCAGCTCACTTAAATCAAGTACCTCATTAACTTGTTTTCTTCTGTGGTCATTGCTAGGGCCCTACCAAATTCACAGCCATGAAAAACGTGTCACAGCCAGTCTTTTGTATGCTTTTATCCTATACTATACAGATTTCACAAGGGAGACCAGCATTTCTCTAACTGGGAATCCTGGCCCAAAAAGGAGTTGGGAGGGGGAGAGTCCACAGTATTGCTACTCTTACTTCTGCACTGCCTTCAGAGCTGAATGGCCAGACAGTGGCGGCTATTGGCTGGGCGCCCAGCTCTGCAGGCAGCAGCGGAGAAGTAAGGGTAGCGATATTATACCATGCCATCCTTACTTCTGCGCTGCTGGTGGTGGCAGCTCTGCCTTCAGATCTGGGCTCTCGGCCAGCAGCCGTCACTTCAGCTGCTGCACTCTGAACACAGAGCCGCCACCAGCGGCAGTGCAGAAATAAGGCTAGCAGTACCGCAACCCTCCCCCCCCCGCCCCCTACAATAACCTCACGACACCCCTCCTCATCCCACAGCTACTTTTTGGGTCAGGACCCCTACAATTACAGCAATGTGAAATTTCAGATTTAAATAGCTGAAATCATGAATTTACAATTTTTAAAATCCTGTGACTGTGAAATTGACCAAATGCTATCTGAATTTGGTAGGGCCCCTATAGTCATTGCAAATCATCTTTTTTTTTTTTTTTTTTTTTTTTTTTTTTAAATGACTTTCAGAAAGTACATACGTCAGATTTTTCCCTAATGTGTCAACTAGGTCTCCTTTCACTTGTCTCCAAATTAGGTGTTCCCAAGCATATGCCTGTAATACAGAAACACAAGTGTATTGAGGTTGATCTGTTTGAAGCAGATGTTGCTTACCTGTAATTTAACAGGTTTGTTACATTAGACCATATTTTCAAATGTATCAGTGAGGTTGGACTGTCATTCCTTTAAGGCGGTATTTCTCAACCTCTTTGATACCAGGGACTGGCTTGCTGCCTTCCTAAACTTTATCAGGGATATCTCCGGGACGGCACTGGTCCATGGGCCGGTTGTTGAGAAACACTGACCTACGGGATTGGAAGCAGAAGCTGTGCATCAGTTGAAATAGTTTGTACTGAGATACAGGCCATTCACTTACAGGCTGATTTGTTGAGACGTGGCAGTTCCTCTTAATAGTGCCTTCACGAAAGGTCAATTGGCAAACCAAAATTGGGTTTATCAGAAAATACTTCCCCCTCTTCTCTAGATTTTGTATTTTAGAATGGGAAGAAAGAAGTGTAACTTCAGTTCACCTCTAGGTGTCAGTGACTGGTTATTTCAATCTGTGCATGTTTTCTTATGTCCACCTGGAGATTCAGGGCTTTTATTACTGGTTTTTAATCCTCCATAAATTGTATCTGTATATTGTGTTTTGAGATCAATTGACAGTACTTCAAGTTGACTAACAAGGCTTCCATGGAGAAAGTTTTAGTTTAATGAAGGGAAGCTCACTGATTAATGGATCATCAGGTCACAATGCTCCAAAAGGGACCCAAAGCTCACTGTCATACTGAGAGACAAACACTGCAGTATTGACCTGGAGCCCTTTATATAACTAGAGCTATTTTGAGAGTTAAACCTGGAAAACTCATTGCTCAAATCTAATTTTCAGAATTAGGGTTAGGGGAACCTGCCCCAGAACTTTTTAAAGGGTTATAAGCAAAAAATTGTATCTGAGACGTCAGTATGTAATCATGTAATTCATTTTTAATACATGTGTGGAAAGGCCAGAGTTAAGATTCTACAGACAAACTTGACGCCTTCTGATTTTTTGAGAGTTTAACTGTGCAACCAAAATGCGTAATTGAATATATATTCCAAACAAACTACACTGAAAGCAAACGGAGGATCAACAGTTATTGGTATCGGTATGTGCCCTGGGTGCAGTAAGCATTCTCATCAACTGTAGTCTTAAATCTTAATCTTTGCACTGTTCATGTATATCAGCTCAAATTTTGGTTTACATTTTCAAGGGCTGAGCATATAATCGATTTGATTTTTTCTTTTCTGATTACTGAAAAGCGATTGGCTGTGGCATCATATCTTTCTTGGTGTGTACAAGGACAAATTAACCCTCAAAACAAATATATCATTTACATAATAGCATACCCAGGGCCAGATTTTTAAAGGTATACCCAGGGCCAGATTTTTAAAGGTATTTAGACACCTAAAGATGCAGATTGGTGCCTAGGTGCTTTTGAAAATCCCAGTAGGTGCCTATCTGTATCTTTAAGCATCTAAATAATGTAAACCTGCCCTCAAGTGTGTGCTCATTAAGGGCCTTTTGAATTTTGTGGAAGTCTTAATTGGCGTATGTGCAGGATCAGGCTGTATGTTAGGAGACTGGATATTCAGACTTAAAAGGGCACCATATTCCCCCATATAAATTCATCTTTTTCAGGATATAAACATGTATGCCCTTATGCTATATTTCTGCATGTAAAGTCAATAAAGATTGCATCATAAGGTGTTCAAAATTAAGTCTGTTGTGCAAAGCATTCTGGTTAATATGTCCAAGCTAGTGGTGTTACAGGTGGGGCTCCTGTTGCATTTCAGAGAACCATGATTTGTTTTTGGTGTGACTAATCGGGGCTTGCAAAGGGAACTATCAGGATGTTGCTTCCTAGGTAATAGAGGATGACTTGCTCAGGAGATTGCTCTTATGCAGCAGTGAAATAACAAGGGGTGGGGGGTCTAATGGGGAAGGCTTGTCTGTGAAGAGCTTATCAGTTGTTAGTTACATGATTATGTATTTTTATTATTGCCCTAGTCATGGAGCAGGCCCCCATTGTGCTAGGTGCTGTACAAAAAAAGACTCTTCCTGCCCCAAGGAGCTTACAATCTAAGTGGGCTATGGTGTGCGTTTTAGCAGTGTGCTGAATGGAAGCAAAGCAGCACTAAATGGAAATGCTACCACTTGTTACACCTCCCCCCTGTCTAGGTCAGCAGCAGCAATTGTACCCCAGAGCTCTGGATCTTAAAGCATCAACTGTACTGCCTGAGCTAAAAAGACCTATGTCTGTTAGCCAAGTGCAGCTTGGTGCAGCTACCGCAAGAGGGAGTCAAAGCGCCATACTGAGTGGGTGTGGGCTTCGTAGTCTTATTTTCTCTTTAATTTATAGAGTAGTTGTTGCCCCTGACCAAAACATTAAGGTGTCAGGGTTTCTCTTTCACATTAGCATAGCCTCCTTTGCATAAGGGATGGAGTATGAGCTCCATATAGCTGGCTGCATTTTTCATGCAAATATAATGTACATTCGATGCCAGATAGAAGTTATTCCCCCCTTTTTATTAAAAATGAGTTTGTCATGCAGTCTTATTTCCTCCACATAACTTGAATGCAAGGCCGAGGCAACTGTGTTCCTCCCTTACCAAGAAATATTTCCACAGCAAAGGTGTGTTTAAGTGGATGCCTTTATTTCTCTCCATTGTTTAAATGGTTTCTTAACAAAGCTTCCCCTTTTTCTTTGCACAGCAGATCACTTTGTCGTTATACATAACACTGTAGGAGTAGTACTACATGTTAATATTGCTGCTTGTGTCTCGTCCTGTCCTTGTTTGTATAGTTTATAGATCACTGACACTGATATGTTTAACATTGCTTTGTTCGACTCAGAGACCCTGCAATTCTGGATGGACTAGATTTGACAGAAGATGAGAAACGTGTGCTGATTGACAACATAAATAGACGTCTGACACCACAGGCGGTCAAAATCCGAGCTGGTGAGTCCTAAATGGACAATAAATTGAAGACCAGAGCCCCTATACACAACACACAGTCACTGAAATCAAGTTACCAAGCACAATGTAAAATTATAAACCCAATTAAAATAATTACCTCATAGTGACAATATTTGAATGAAATTGCTGTTTCAGAATTGGTTATCTTTGAATAAGATGCCTTTCAGATTACTGTGCATGTCCTCCTACCTCTAAATCCCATAGTACTTTTGTATATTTTTTGGAGGGGAGAGACTGTGGCTAAGGCCGGCTGCAATGACACTAACAGTGGATTACCTACTATTCCAATCTAAGAAACATTGCTCTCCTCCTCAAGTATTCCATAGGCTTCTTTCTGATATTTGGATGTTTGCATTGCTAATCACAGAATCCTCTTCTCTGAAAGCAGCTTCTTGATAAGTAATCCAGTCCATCTCCTTGAACTGGCACAAGACTGATTAAAATATTCATCAGCTATTATTGATTACACCAGGGGTAGGCAACCTATGGCACGGGTACCGAAGTCAGCACACGAGCTGATTTTCAGTGGCACTCACACTGCCCGAGTCCTGGCCACCAGTCTGGGGGACTCTGCATTTTAATTTAATTTTAAATGAAGCTTCTTAAACACTTTTAAAAGCTTTATTTACTTTACATAAACAATAGTTTAGTTATATATTATAGACTTATAGAAAGAGACCTTCTAAAAATGTTAAAATGTATTACTGGCATGCGAAACCTTAAATTAGAGTGAATAAATGAAGACTCGGCACACCACTTCTGAAAGGTTGCAGAGCCCTGGATTACACCTTTGAACCTGTCTAGTGATGATGATGATTTTACAACTTCCCTTGACAGCTTCTCCTATTACCCAAACGTTAGTTTCTCTGACTGCACGTTAAGCTCATTGCTGCTTGTTTATGTCTTCCGTAACAGGATGATTGAGCCCAGTGTGCTTTGTTAAAATCATTTATCTGGCTGTTCAGCCATATAATTGAACAAGCCACAAGCATAGTTGTCAACTAAACAAATGTCAGGCTGTCACAAAAGGGTAGAAAATGCCTCTAGTAAAGCATCATAGGGCATTATGTTTTTATTGTTTTGGTTGGGGTGGAGAGAATAAGCCATATCTGGGTTTAGGGAGGTGTGGGGGAGTGGAACTGTTTGTGCTGCTATCTAAAGCTGTTACTTCATTGCACCATGAATTAAAATTAGGATTTTACATAGATGCATAGATTTTGATTTCCAAATCCTGTTTATATCCTGAATTAAATCACCAGAAGAAAAGCTCTTTGACTAGAGTCTCATAAAATGACTTGGAATGAATGTTCCCTCATTTAGTTTCGATAGCCTGTTGTGTTATTTTGACAGTCCTACGTTGGATTTGAACTTTTTGTTTTGTAAGTAAATAAGGAATTTTCCTGTAGGCTTTTAGAGGTTAGTCTGAGGCTGACTAAGATATTTACTTTGTTATCTATCCAAATTTAATTGCAACCACTAAAAATGGTAGGGTATTGTGAATCACCTGGGTCAGAGATTAATCTACAAATGACTGCTTTGTGCAGCAATTATATATGGATATAGACATACAAAAACCTTTGTCTGGTGACTAATCAGGTAATAATTAGCAAATACAAGCTTCATGGTTCTGAGTCCTGTTCAAACAGACAATACAAAAAAAACATGGTAGTCATTTCTACTGTAAACTAATACAATAGTATGAAAACTCCCAATACTGCTGGGGAGGGACCTCAGACGTTAATGTTAGCAGAATTTCTTGGTTTTGAGGTGACATTTCCTTTAGTTTCAACTTTTTGACAGTGCTTTCATTTTGCAGTCTTCTGTTATCGCTTTTTCTATATTTTGAAGTTGCATCTAAGTCTCTTTCCACTTTATGAAATGCAATTATATCGTTACTGATTAATTTGGTAGATTCTTTTATTAATTATTCAGTGTCTTACAATTTCAAAGCACCCTATAAAGACTGTTAATCGTCAAAGAACTCTTATGAGTTATGTAAATATTTTCATCATTTTATAGCTAGGGAAACTGCAATATTCCTGAGCATCCTATTTTCAAAGGATACTGAAGCTGTCCTGAGAGCTGACTACTAGTGATTAATTTTTTAAAAAATAGTTTTCCTTGAAAGAATTGTACAGTGTTCTATAATTGGGGATTTTTTTTTTAGTATTGTATTCTTTGTTTCTTTGTCCTAGACATTGAAGTTGCCTGTTATGGTTATGAGGGCATTGATGCAGTGAAAGAAGCTCTGAGAGCTGGTTTGAAGTGTTCCACCGAGAACATGCCAATTAAAGTAAGTGACTCTGACCTATGTCAGGTGACTGGCGCCAGGAAGTAGTTTAGTGTCTTATCAGGGTGCCTAATTATCATGTGCATTTCTCACCCTCTTCCCTGCTATGTGGACAAGTCATACCTTTGTCTCTGAAGGGACCTCAGAGTCCATTCTGTTAAATTAGCTGACAGGGACAACCAAGGCAGGCCATGTTCTAGATAAAACCCTGTTTCTTAACACGCGTTGTTCCTGGATATATACCTGGAGTATTTATTTCCAAGGACCAGCTTGGGAAATGAGGGGATACTTTTAGCCCCAGAGGGTTTGGGTTCTCATGCTGAATTTCAAAGGGGTCACTGCACCCAGTCAATCACGCACAGTCTTCTAAAACTTTTCAGGCAGTATACTGGGTGCATTCATGGCTAATCCTTTTCCAAAAACCCTGAATCACCTTTCATCTTCTGGGAGCAGCTAGAATTTCTTTTAACAGAACAAGTAAACTCCACCTACCCATCTACTCAGAAAAGTATGCAGTCATTACCTCAGCATTTCAAACATCAGTTGTTTGGAAAAAGTATATGATGTGCTACTTTGTCACTCTGTTCTTCCATTTCTAAAATAAGGATAATACCCACTTGGACAAATTCCCTAATGGAAGGCACTGTATAAGAATTACTATTCTAATGATGAATATAGAGAAGTAGACAGGGCTGTACATTCTCCTGTATGCTTCTAAAACCAAAAGCTTAGTTGTTTTATCATACGTGGTTCATGCCACCTGAGAAATAACAGATATATGTTCTTTGCACTGTGGTATATGTCAACCCTTCTTTAAAAGGGCAATATTGGTCGCTTCAATTTGTTGTGGTCTGTTTCTTTATCATTGAATCTGCCTGTCTTTCTTCAATTTTTATAGATTAATCTGATAGCTCCTCCTCGTTATGTGATGACCACCACAACATTGGAGAGAACTGAAGGCCTCTCTGTTTTGAACCAAGCCATGGCTGTCATTAAAGAAAAGATTGAGGAGAAGAGAGGAGTCTTCAATGTGCAGATGGAGGTGAGAACTGTTTCTGTATTAAAATGCACCTTTTTTTCCTAACTATATTTTAGAGCAGAGGAAGAAATCTCAGTGGAAAACTACCATTACCAAAAAATAAGTGGTACCTTCTTTGAACTGAACAAATATTGTTCCTGCTTAGACATAAACTCTCAGTAACAAACTTTATTTACCAAAAATACTTCCCGGTGTTCCTGATAAACTTTGTTTATAAAAATTCAGATTTTTTAGAAATTTTTTAAATACTCAGTAGAAGTAGTTTGTTTAATTTTTTTGCATTTCCAGTCAGACCAGGTTTTCATTGCACTAACACGCAAGTGGTTGTTTCCAGTACTGCAGGGAATATTGAAACCATAAAAAGTCACAAAATCATGTTGAGTAGTAGTAATTTTTGTTTTTCATAGTGTAAATTTGAATCAGTTTGACCTCTTGCTATACATTTAAGATGAGTACCAACAGAATAATTTGGTTTATTTTTTTTCCTATCTCTGATATTTTGCACAAAATATAAGAGGTTAAAGAAAACCAAATGTTAATGGCATGTGTGTGTCCTGTCTTTCAGCCCAAAGTGGTTACTGACACAGATGAGACTGAGCTTGCAAGGCAACTGGAAAGGCTGGAGAGGGAAAACGCTGAAGTGGATGGCGATGATGATGCTGAGGAAATGGAAGCTAAAGCTGAAGACTAAATTTCCTGGGATGAGTACCAGTTAAGGAGAATATATGATAAATTAGACACCCAGATACAAACACCCTGGACTAAAAGTTTCCAGTATCAAAAACTCCAAAAGCGGATACTTACTTAAAATATTTGAATGTTTTAAACAGACCAACATGTGGAACCCTCTCTTAAACATCATTTGCTCTTGTATAGAACTTGCGCAAATTGAGTTCTTCAAAAGGAAGGTACCTACTTTCACTGTAGACTCAAACCCAGTGGGCCAGGGAGGGATCATAGACCTTTTCTTAACATTTTCATATCTAACAACTCCAGATTGGCAACTGTTTCAGGTCAGTGCCTCTGTCAGTGAGGTTTCCTGGGAGCACCAAAACCAAGTGAGCCTAAAGCTTTTACATAGAATGTATTCAAGCAGATATTCAATAAATTTCTGGGATATTTAACTTCAGGCTTCTTTTTTTCTTGTCACATGTTCTATAGTATTATGAATGAGGCGTTGAAGGGGGCAGTGAGACTTCAGTTTTCTTTTGGAATGGAAGCAGTTTGTTTATATATGAAGTAATCTTGGTTTAAAAGAAATCCAGATATTTTTCTTAATACATTTTATAAATGCAAACGTGACTCAGTGGATGATGTTTCCTTTGCTTTTGTCTGTATAGGTTGTTTTAGAGAACGGAAACTTTGAACAGAAGAAAAGATATATAATTGCACTTTGCTCTTAGCGGTGTGCATACTAGAGTGACACAACACATAGCTGCTGGCATCTTCCTTTGCTCATACTTTAAAACTAAGATTTAGTTGCTTGTCCCTGAGTGGACACTGCTACATAAAAATCTTGAGCTGAGAGGGACTTTGCAGTGATCACTGAAATGTGAGCCCCACATCTGGTGCATACTAAAAGTGACTATTTTAGATTCTTGGAGGTGGATGATGGAGAAACAAGATTTCCCCCACCAACAATCTGCAAGATTGCTGTGTTATCTTCCCTTTAAATCTCTGTAGAACCCACCTTGGCTGTAATGCCTACAAAACACTTAACAGTGTGTAGGTGGGTGGTGTGCTGTGACCACTATCTAGTACACCTTACGCACCACTTGTCTGTTGATCCACCTTTTTTTTTTTTTTTTTTTGTCTTGTAAGCTGTTTGAAACAGACTGTCCTGGCTCATTATATGCGTGTACTGCACGTAGCAGAATGGAGTCCTGATCCTTGATTGGGCCCTATAGGTACTATATACAAACATTCTCTCTTAGTGTAAATCACCATAACCACAGTAAACACAATACACAGGAGTCGTTGGCCAGCAGTCTTCCTCCATGGTTCACAGTCTTCTCATGGCCTTGAAGTGTGCCATTACGCATCCCATCCTGAAAGCCACATCGTCAATCCACACTTGCCGTGAGGCCCCGCCCTGCACCTGGCACCAATCCCTACAAAACATGCTCTCCAATCCACGTGACCTGAAAACTGAAGTTTTCTTTATCTAATTCTTTTATATTTGGTATCACTCCAGTTATGCATTTCATTTGGGAAATTATCTCCTCATTACTCATTTGGGAGGTATTGTTCTCCATTAGCTATCACTTACAGCATTTCAGTTTAAAGGCAGAAGACCTCTTAATGTCCTCGTTTCTTAGCATCTATGTCTTCAAGGCATTGAGCGAGATGCTAAAGATAAAAGACTGCAGCAGTTTCATTTTAACTTCATGAATACCTTTGCTCCTTCAAATCAGGTGAGTGTCGCTAGACAGCAATTGCAAGTCCAGATCTATGTCCGATCTCTAAAAGTTGTTTAGTGTCCCTGATAGTCATACACTTCTACCCTGATATAACGCAATCCGATATAACATGACTTCTGATACGATGCGGTAAAGCAGTGCTCCGGGGGGTGGGGCTTCACACTCTAGCGGATCAAAGCAAGTTCGATTATAATGCGGTAACACTTATAACGCAGTAAGATTTTTTTGGCTTCCGAGGACAGCGTTATATCGAGGTAGAGGTGTACTACCAGATATTTGAAGTTTTCAATGCACTCCAATGCCACCTCAAATTTTGGTGGGAAATATCTTTGCCTTTTCAACAGACTTAAATGTCACCATTTTCTATCTTTCCTGTGATGCTTCTACTGCTACTTGTCTTAGCAATTTTTGCACCTCTTCTTGTGACAATCCAAAATTAAAAAAAAAAGTGCCATTGTAACATGAGGAAAAGGAATGCAGAAAGGGTTCATATAGTGAAAAGGCACGTTGCAGTCCACACTTAAGTACCAATAGGGGGAGTTGGCACACACAACGCTGATGATATTTAAAAAAAAAAAAAAGTCCAACAATTAAACTTTGTGGAATTGTTCATTAAAAAAAGTTAGAAAGGTGTTTGTCATTAAAATGTACAACAAAGTGAATTTGCAGTTTCTTCTTCATGATACCTTTAAGTCACTTGGGTTGTCTTCTAGAAAGTTAGGGATAGCCATGTCAAGACATGAAGTCCTGTGTATGTAGAGCAGGCTGCTCCTCCCTGATAATCTAAATTCCCTCTTTATCAGGTCATTAGAACTCTGTTCCAAGCCTGCCCCACAGAGGGTGGTTTAAAAGAGAACCACACCCAAAAGTAGTGAATTGACTTTCTGGGCTTGGAATATATCTGTATGCTGACAAAAGAAGTATGTGTTTTCCTTATGTCCTGATCTATGAACCAAATTAATATACTAAAGTGAGGCACTCAGAAGCAAGCAAGCTGGCTACAGTAATTCTAGCTTAAATGAGATTTAAGGAAGAGTTAGAGCTATTTCTATCTGCTAAAGGGCTACCATCTGTATTAGCTTGAACGGTTGGGTAGATAGGTTAATGATGTAAACTTTGTTTCCATCTCTTACAGTCCAGTCTAAAGCTACTTAAATCTTGAGTAATTTCAGATCATTCTCTAAATAGAGAGGCTCAGCATACTAATGTACCTAATTCCTTGAGGTTATCTGCTGCTCCTTTAGAGATAGCTGAGATTCAATGACTGGCACCTTGCTGAGCTGATAAGGCCAATATCAGAGTAACCTAAGATGATTGCATTTCAACTGCTTCCCCTGCACACAGCCCTGACAGATGGAGTAAGGATCTGCTGTTGTTGCTTGAATAGCTAAGAATTTTGAATACAAGAAAAACCCACCTGATTTTCATTTGTAGTGAAGGCACTAGCTAGAGCAAGGTATTATTGATTATGTTTAGAGGTTTGTCAGCTAGTCGTGCCTCATGGTATAGGATTTTTGCAGCATGCAGTACACTGCTGGCCTTGGTTTCCCTGGTTTTCAGTATGTCAGTGGCTGTGTCACAAGGTCACTGAAGTGATGCTCTGGAACTACTCCATATGAAGCCAGCCAGGACTGTGGGGAACCATGCCTCCTGTCTCTGAGCATACTGGCTTCAGGGCAAGATGCTCACACAGCTTCGACCTTCCTGGGTCCGACCTCAGAGCATTCACCATCCCCTTCCACACCGTGCACTTCCTGCAGTGAGTCTGCCCGGGCTGGGCTCCTGGAGCCTCTGGCTTCCCCAGCTCCACAGTCAGATGTGACTCTCTGCCAGTGTAAAATGGAAGCTGTATTGGTCAACAGGAACACAGCATAAACAGAACTTGTTAGCACAGAAATCGGTGACTTTCAGCCAAATCTGTCTTGGGGAATTCTGGGCCAGGCACCCTGGACTCTCCCTCTCCCAGTCCCCTCAAACAGACTGCCAGCTTCCAGCAACATGACCTCAGACACCCCCATTGCTGCTGCTCCTTCTCTTTGTCTTGCTTCCTGGGCAGTCACCTGGTTGGTTGAATCCCGCTGCTGGGTCTCAGGTACAACGGGCACTGGTCATAGCATATGTGCAGGCAGCTGGAGCAGCTTCTCCTCCCCCAGAGGTCTCAGGCAAAGTCGCACAACCCTATTCCCACCATCGAGGTATTGGTGCAGCACACAGGGAAACTGAGGCACACACAGTATTCATGCAAGACAGTAAAACTCATGTACAACATAACAAGAGAAAATCCTGCTTTGTCACATCTCTCCCCTTGTGAGACTGAACTGAGTGGGGTCACTTTAGCCAGTGGCCTGGGGAAGTTCAGGCCCCCTCTCCATGACAAAGCATCAGCTATAACATTTGCACTCCCTTTAACATAGACCACCTCCATCTCATACTTTGGAGGCACAGAGTCCACCTCAGGAGCTTGACACTGGCCCCTTGAATTTGGCGCAGCCACAGCAGGGCAAGTGGTCAGTGCATACAGTGAAGTGGCACCCAAATAGATCCACCTGCAGCCTTTTAAGAGCTTACCCCAGGACCAGGCGTTCCTCCTCTATGGCTGCATAGCTCTGCTCCTGGGACAATAGCTTCCTGCTTAGGTATATGATGGGGTGTTTCTCCCCCTTTGCATCAGTATGCTTTGGCACCACGCCCAGCCCTGTGTGTGACACATCAGCGAACACCATAAAGGGCTTGTCGAAGCCTAGGTTTCCCAGCACCAGGCCGTTGACCAGATCCTCCTTCAGTGTGCGGAGAGTCCTCTGGCAATACCCAGTCCAGATCAGCTTGTCTGGTTTACACTTATTGCACAGCTCAGTGATGGGAGCTGACACAGAACTAAAGTGGGACACAAACATCCAGTAGTGCCCCGCCTTCCCAATAAAGGCCTGGGCCTGTTTCTTAGCCTGGGGAGCAGGCCAGTCTCTGATCTCCTCCACCTTGGCTGGCTCTGGCTTTAGGCAACCTCTCCCCGCCTTGTGGCTCAGGTACAAGCCCTCTGCCATCCACACCTTGTGCTTGCCAGCTTTTACAATCAGCCCTGCATCCTGGAGGCAACCCAGCCCCCTCTTTACCTGGTATACATGGTCCTCCCAGCTCTGGATAACACCACAAGTATCATCAATGTCTGCTAGGGTAAAATTCTCCATCCCCCTCAGTAACTGATCCCCCTGGCGCTGGCAGGTGACAGGCACCTCCTTGAGGCTGAAAGGTAGGACCAGGGATTTGTACAGCCCCAAAGAAGTGATAAAAGTAGGCTTCAATCTGGCATCTGGATCCAAAGGCGCCTGCCAGTCGCCTTTGGTGAGATCCCTGGTCATGGGGGAACCGAGTTCCCCCCCAACTTTTCTAGGATCTCATCAGTCCAGGCATAGGGCAGGCACCAGACATGGTGAAGGCATTGAGCTTCCGATAGGCCATATAGAATCGGATTGACCCAACTTTCCTGGGGACCAGCACCACGGGAGAGGCCCCGGGGCTGGTGGATGGCTGGATCACCCCTAAAGCTAGCATGTCTCTGACCTCTTCCTCCAGGGCCTGGGCTGTGTTCCCTGTTACTCTGAATGGGGTAACACCTGATGGGAGGGCCAGCTCCCAGCTCCACCCAGTGGACAGCTCGGTTAGTGAGCCCAGGGCAGTTGGAAAGCAGCTGTTGGTATGAATGCAGTGCCTCTCTGATCTCTGCCTGCTGGGCAAAGGGTAGCTGGTCAGAGAGGGGAATTGATTCCAGCAAGAAGCCGGCTCTTGTCTCAAGGAAGAGACCCACCGGGGGATCTTCCCCCTTCTCCACATGGCCAGTACCAGCCTCTTGCTGTCACAGTACAGCTCCATCATGTTGACCTGGTACCCTTGGTGTCTGTGAGCCCAGTTGGGCAGTTCCACCACATCATTCTCATTCAGCTGCTTGATGACCTTAAAGAGCCTGTCCCAGGCAGCTTGCAGCTTATTCTTCCTCACTGGGACAAGAACCCTCACCTAGTCCCCAGTGTCTTAGGTTGAGTGGTTGTACTAGACCTTCTGCCTCCCTTGGGCCCTGACTAGTTTCTCCCTGGCTGGACGCATAAGCTCAGTGAGCTTTTCCTGGAAAGCCAGTACATACTCCACTACTGATTCTCCATCAGAAGAGGCCTTCCCCTCCCATTCATCCCTCACTAAGTCCAGGACCACCTTCTGAAAAGGCTCTTCTATGAGAGGCAGGTGTCTCAAGGCTGCTTTACCCTCATTCCTGGCCTTTTGCACCTCTGGACAAGACAGCCCCGGTCAGCTGCTGTCCCGCCCTGGCAGTGGTGCTCTACACTCAGCTGGGGTCTCCAAGCCCCCTGGCTCAGCTTTGCCCCTGCTGTCTCAGTGAGGGCAGGCAGTGAGCCTGCTGCTTTGCTCACAGCATCAGAGCCAGCATGAGACATCTCCCCCCTGTGCAGGGGGCAGGAAATATCTCTGTCCCACTCAGCTCCAGGGCTCTGGTTACATGGAGGCAGCTCCTCCCCCATGACAGCCAGGTCATTTGCATTTTCCCTGACTGCTTCAGTCTCTGCCAATTGGTTCCCTGGATTCAAATTCAAATCCTCAACCGTTACAGGAGCAGGACCTGGATCCCCTGGATGGGTCCTTCTGCCTCTCAGCTCAGCCATTGCCAGTTCATCCTGCTGCTGTCTCTCCTGCTGTTCTGCTTCATGCCTTCCCTGTCTCTTATGGTCCTCTGACTCCTTCAATCTCAGCTCCAAATCCATCCATCTCAGATCCACTGACTGGGAACATGGTGGAGGCCCCCTGTTGGTCGGGGGCATGGTTCTTCAGGACACTTGGCTCCTCCTAGCTTCTCTCGCAACCCCAGCTGGGTCAGGAAGCAGCTCCTTAGAGCAACCCTCCTCTTCCAGCTAAGCAATCAGCTGTACCTTAGCGATCTTTCCAATGCACAGCCCTCTCTCTGTGCATAGCTCTACAATGTCCTTCTTAAGGGAATGGTTATAGGCCATGTCCTGCTGTGCCCAAGTGGTCATGGACTCACAGGCCTGTGTTCGCTCAGCTCCCTCCAGTCCCTGGGAGTAACCCTATGACCAGGGTCCTAGTGGGGAGCCAGCTGTGGTCACTCATTTAGGGTGAACTGCAAAGAATGGGGCAGCCAAACCCCAAAAAGCTGGAGGATATTTCAATACTTAGATTTACCAAGCCAGCATAAAACAGCTTTTTATTACCTTACTGGTTACTCAGAAGTCCAAACAACACAGTTCCATTAAAGTGATCCAGCCTCAGACCACCATCCAGATACCGACCTTAAATATGATGAAAATTTCTGTAAATCTTATTTCTTCATATAAAAGAAAAGCTTCTACCAATCCCAAAGGATCGGACACATTACCTTAAAAGCTAATGAATGTTTCAGATCTCACCCAAATACACACTAGCCAGATCTTTTATTAACTAAAATTTAAAAAAATCAGTATACATACAGACATGAGTTCAGTCCATTGAGATGCAGATTCTTAGCAGAGATGGTGAGTTTTGTAGTTGCAAAGAGTTCTTTTAACAAATAGTTCATAGGATATAGTCCAATGTCCAAATCTCATATTCAGGGCGTACCAGCATAACTGTGACTCATATTTTGTGACTCCTTTGACGAAGCCTAAGCTGATCTGAAATTACAGAATCAGAACCCAAGAACCTTTTATACAATTTCATGTCTTTAACAAGTTGGAATTCCTCAGGAATTGAAGGTATTTAGGATGACTTTGAAGGAGATCCATCATCGGTACTTAGCCAGATGAATTAACTTAAGGCCATTTTCTTGTTCCTCCACCATTCACAGTACATTTCTAGAGAGATGAATACTGAGACATCCTGTGTTTTCAATTCATTTACACAATAGGATGTTCTTTTGCCCTTTGAATTATCAGAATACAGCATAGACAGGGTTTGTTGATTACATTTTCCACCTTACTCATACATATTGTGGCAAGGCACCTCCTCAGTCTTCCCTGCCTCTGCTGCTTTTAGCCCTGGTGAGACAGTCTTGGGTAATGCAATCCCCCTTGGGACACAGGGGAAGTCTGCTCCCCCTATCACCGACAGGCCTGTTTAGCATATTCTTACTCCCTTGTGGGAGAGAGTACTGCCTCTCCTCCTGGTGAGTCTCACTGTTTTGGTGCTCCTACGCTCCTGGCAGCAGGACTCGACTCTCTCTCTCTCTCTCTCTCTCACACACACACACACATATATACCCCCCCCCCCCACACCTTTCCAGGGAAGGGTTTAAAAAGGTCTCAGGCAGCCCAAGTTGGAATCAGCTCATCCTAATTAACCTAAGGTAGCTCCCCCTCAGCAGATTCTAATTTGCTACCTTGGTAACCCTTTCACAGCTGAACCTGATTGACCTGTGGTTGCCTCTCAGACCTTGGCTACACTTGCAAGTTGCAGCGCTGGTGAGGGGGTTACAGCGCTGCAACTTAGCAGGTGTCCACACTTACAAAGCTCAGCCAGCGCTGCAACTCCCTGTCTGCAGCGCTGGCTGTACACCTGGGTCTGCTACGGGTAATCGACTGTTGGTAGCACCAAAACATCTATAATATCATGAACAAACGAGGCAAACATTTTGAGACTAAGAATTAAGCATACAAGCTCGTTAAACCAGCTGAAAAAGATCTAGACCAAACTAAAACATAAACATGTTTATATAAAAATATGTATAACACAGTCGCAAATAAATCTCAAGAACATAACAAAACATTCAAACATCGAAAGTACTACAGCAGATATGGAGTGAAAAATTAATAATTATTACCAGCGCCATAAAGCCCCGTTCAATGATGCCTTGGTCCATGAAACCGTATAACAGGGAAGCTTGACAGGAGCCGGCACAGTTTCAACTAGCAGGCTGAGCAGGTGCAGAAATGACTGTGGAGTGTGCTTTTGGCGTCGTTTATAAAAGGGAGAACTGGAGAAGTCTCCTACGGAAGCTCAGACGCTGGGCACGGGAAAGCAGCATCCCGCAATTATTCACCGGTGCTGTTCCTCCATAATAATTTGTGAAGGGAAGGGTAACACCTCTCAGTGACGAATGGACCTCCAGGTTCAACGCCTGAGGCTGAATTTGACACCAGAGAGCAGCAGTGTCTACTAGAGAGCCCAGACCGGTCTGCTTCAAGTAGGAATGCCTAAAGGAGCACTTGAGGCCTGAAAGCCAAGCCAGTATGTTGGGGTGCCTTCCACAGCATTAAAGTGCCAGTCTGCCACAAGGCAGTTACCTGGCAGTGGTCTGCAATTATTTGCACTGCCTATTATTTACTTGTGGTCACGTATGTTTCAACTTTCCTGTAATAATAAAAACGTTGTAAAGAACAGAAATCCTTTATTAAAAATACAATACAGTACATCAAACAGGAAGGGGGTACGGGTGATAGCATTACACTCACAGGTTTGAATATGTTCTTCTTTGAGGGCTCTGCCACTGACTGCGTCACTTGGATTAATATGCTGCATGGTGATGGGGGTGAGTGCATAGGGTAAGGGTCTCGTCTATCAGGCTGTGAAGGCCGTGAACCGTATTGTGTTGGGGGCGGTTGTGGTTAAGAACCAGGATAGCTGGAGAAAGGGGTGTTTTGAAGGAAACAGTGGGGCAAACTAGATTGGGTTCTCTACGAGTCCTGCGGATGGGGTGAGGCAGCCACGGCTAGTGCATCTGCCTGCATGTCTACCCATTGACTGCAGGCGGTCTGTGTGCGTTTCTTGAGCGCTTAGCACGCGATCTGTGGTTCTCCTTGCATGCTTCCTCCTTTTTAAGGCCCTCTGTTTCTCCCTCCACTTTGTTACATTTTTTATTTCTGTGGAATACACGCTCAGACTGCTTTCGACATGTCTTCCTTTCGATTTCCTTGTTTTTTTCTGTAAGTTCCGCAGCTTTACAGAAGTCTGTGCTGCTGGAGCAGTACTCAGGTCACTTTTAAAAAACACAGAGAGATAAAAGTAATACCTGAGCGCAGCATTGTTTTTTAAAGAGTATTTGGTAGTCATCATTTACCCCTGTGACATAACAGAGACTGGATGCGGCTGTAGATAGAATACACTGGGTGAGTTCAACACACGCTGGCTCCAGGGTAGGGGCAGGGGGGGTTGCCTGTTTCTTCACTCTGGAAGCCATGGGGTTTTTCTGTGAACTTGTGGAAAGCTAACAGGTTCAGGGAAAAACACAGAGGCCATCTTGCACAAGTGAACAGCACAGCCCCTGGGAAGGGAGGGTTGGGAATGAACATTGACTCTGGAAGCCGTGGGTTTCTGTGATTTGGAAAGCTAAGATCAGGTTCAGGGATAACCATTCTGCAAGGGCCATCTTGCACATGCAGCACAACCTGGGAAGGGGAAGGGGGGCGCTGCTGTCTCTGCAATCCATGGGGTTTCTGTGACTTGCGGAAAGCAAAGGCAGCTACAGGGAAATAACACTGAACCCTCCACCCACAATCTGCCAGCAGCAGGATACTCAGAGGTCCATTGCACACCACGCGGCTCACCTGGGAAGGGGATTACTAGGGGAAGGGGGGGACTGCCTTGTCTCTGCAATCCAGGGGTTCCTGTGTCTTGGGGAAAAGCAATAGAGCAGGCTACAGGGAAACCAATGGCTATTCCACACTCCGGCATGCTTGCAGGCAAGCCAAGCCCCCCTGCTCCCAAACATTTTCATCCTTATAATAAGAGCTTCTTTACCGAGGAACAGGCTCCCTGCTGGTTCCTCACTCCAAGCTCCAGGGGCTGTGACTGGGTTTCCTCACACCAAACACTGATGAGATCGCTGCAGGCCGGCAGTGCTCCATCTGGGCTCGTTTGGGGCATCGGTCACTAGTTGATTGATTGATGCACTCCACGCCTGGCCCTGAGCAAACAGGAAAGGGATTTTTAAAAATTCCTGGGCATTTAAAGGCGGGTCAGCCTGGCCCGGGCAAGTGGAGTGCTAAGCGTGACCAGAGAGGCTGAAAAGGTATGCTGGGATAAGTCCTAATACCCTGAGAGGCCAATTAAAAGAGCTGGTGAGCGCCACGACCGTGATGAGCAGCGCTGCATCAGCAGCGTCTGGATTCGCTAACAACACC